>NW_022900951.1:42972282-42979296 GCF_012274545.1 Fukomys damarensis | reverse complement strand
CAGCCCCTGCCCCCGGCCCCAGGGGTGAAGGCATCTCGAGGGGATGAAGTTCTGGTGGTGAATGTGAGCGGCCGACGCTTTGAGACCTGGAAGAACACACTAGACCGCTACCCAGACACCTTGCTGGGCAGTTCTGAGAAGGAGTTCTTCTACAACGCTGACTCTGGCGAGTACTTCTTTGATCGCGACCCAGACATGTTCCGGCACGTGCTGAACTTCTACCGCACGGGCCGACTGCACTGCCCTCGGCAGGAGTGCATCCAGGCCTTTGATGAAGAGCTGGCCTTCTATGGCCTGGTGCCCGAGCTCGTGGGCGACTGCTGCCTTGAAGAGTACCGGGACCGCAAGAAGGAGAACGCTGAGCGCCTGGCGGAGGATGAGGAGGCTGAACAGTCCGGGGATGGCCCGACTCTGCCAGCGGGCAGCTCCCTGCGGCAGCGGCTCTGGCGGGCCTTTGAGAACCCGCACACGAGCACCGCGGCTCTAGTTTTCTACTACGTGACAGGCTTTTTCATCGCCGTGTCGGTCATTGCCAATGTGGTAGAGACCATCCCCTGCCGCAGCCCTTCACGGAGGCTGTCGAGGGAGCAGTCCTGTGGTGACCGCTTTCCGACGGCCTTCTTCTGCATGGACACAGCCTGTGTACTCATATTCACGGGAGAATACCTCCTGCGGCTCTTTGCTGCCCCTAGCCGGTGCCGCTTCCTACGGAGCGTCATGAGTCTCATCGACGTGGTGGCAATCCTTCCCTACTACATTGGGCTTTTTGTGCCCAAGAACGGTGATGTTTCAGGTGCCTTTGTCACCTTGCGCGTGTTCCGGGTCTTCCGCATCTTCAAGTTCTCCAGGCACTCGCAGGGCTTGAGGATTCTGGGCTACACACTCAAAAGCTGTGCCTCTGAGCTGGGCTTTCTTCTCTTTTCTCTCACCATGGCCATCATCATCTTCGCCACTGTCATGTTCTATGCTGAGAAGGGCACCAGCAAGACTAACTTTACGAGCATCCCTGCTGCCTTCTGGTACACCATTGTCACCATGACCACACTTGGGTGAGTGCAGACCCTGTGTTGGGGACTGTGAGATCGACTATACTTACCCTTTCTGTAAAACTAGGAAGGATAGATGAATGATCTCTTTAACATCCCCCTTTTGTGTGTGTGTGGTGGGGCAAGGTCTCACTATGTAGTTTAGGCTGGTCTTGAACTCACTATGTAGCCAGGGCTGGCTTCGAACTTTCTGCGATCCTTCTGCTTCACCCTCCTGAGTGCTGGAATTACAGATGTGTGTCACCATGCCCAGCTTTTTTGTTGGTTTGTTTCTCTGTGGTACTGAGAATTGAACGCAGTGCCTCATCACACATACTGAGCACACACTGTACCATGGTCTTTTTGAGTTTTGGTTTGTTCAGCTGTAAAAATGGAGAGAATTTGACTGAATTTTCAAATTCTTCCCAGCTCTGAAGTTTGATTTTTCCAGGTCACGAGACTTGGGCTCAAAAGTGTCTTGACTACTGTCTTTGTGTTGACATTTTCTCAGAGCCTCATTTTCATCCTCTGTAAAATGGGAAATGGTCCCTTCATCATCTAGACAGGAGTCAATGGCACCATGGTTGTGAAAGTTCTCTGAGAGTTTCTAGAGTGTGATACATAGGTATTGACTTCCTATCACCTCTTTTCCTTTTTGAGGACCCATGACTCCCAACGTTCTAGAATTCCCTGCATGTGGGACACTATCTCTGACTGTGATTTCTTGATGTTTCCCGGATGTTTTTTTCAGCATTATTATTATTTTCTCTGCCAGTCCATAAGAGGAAACAGAGTTGAGATGAAAGTATCAAATGGAATCATGAAAATCATGATTTTTTGGAAGGTGCTGGGGATGGAACCTAGGCTCTACCATTGAGCTACATTTCCAGGGCCTTCCCACTGAGATACAGCCCAGTCCTTCTTTATTTATTTTTTATCTTGAAAAGGGTTTTATTAAATTGTCCAGGCTTCACTTGAACTTGCAGTCCTCCTGCCTCAGCCTCCCGAGTGCTGGGATTATAGGTGTGTACCACCATGAAAAGTTCCTCATAATGTTCTTTTTGATTTTCTGAGAAAGTCTATACTTCAGGCTGACTTTTTTAAAAAACAGGGTGTTGCTGTAGTTCAGACTGGCCTTGAACTCACTGTGTAGCCCAGGCTGGCCTGGAACTCAAGGCACTCTTTCTGCCTTAGCCTCCATAGTGCTGAGATTATAGAGGTGTGCTGCCAAGCCTGGCTATCGCCTTAAAGCCATTGTCTAGTTGAATATGTCTATAACCCCGGTACTTAGGAGGCTGAGGCAGAGCATTACTATGAGTGCAAGGCCAGTTATTTGAACTACAAAGTGAGACCTTATCTCAAAAAAAGAACAGCAACAACAACAACAAAAAACACCCCAAGACATTGTCTAGGGCAGATGCTGTTATCCTTCTCCAAGTTTGCATCACTGGAATTAAGTACAGTATGCTGTTGGTGCTCAGTATCTGTTAAGTGAATGACTGAATGAATTGCCCTTGCTCACTGCCTTAACAGGGGTAGAGAAAAATTGATTTGGGGTTTCTAAGAAATAGAAATTAATTTTGGTTGGAGGTTCAGGATTAGATTGACAAACAAATATTGAGCCCTAACACTAAGTTGGCACTGGGTATTCTGATGCCTTTTACCCTATTCAGTCCTCACATCAACCCTGTGTGGATGGATGCCCATGTCTCATAGTTGAGACACAGTCTGAGATGACACATCAGAAAGCCAGAAATGGCCAAGCTGGAGAGACTTTGGAGCAGAATCTTGAATACTTTAAATGAGTCAAAACAGAATTATGGAAGAACCATTCTAGGGCACAGCCTGAGCAAAGAGCTGAAAGCTGAAGAGTGAAGAGGAGATCTGATTGGTTGTAGAACTAGAACAAAAGTGTTCTGTGTGATCCTGGCCAAGTCTACCGTGCAACCTCTGCTTTCCCCCCTCTGTGAACAAAGTCAGTGAGGTTGGCTTTGTGCCATCACTACGGGAGGGAGCATGGCATGGAGGAAGGTAGAGAGTTTCAAGGATCCTCTCTATTTGTCATACGAGGACACTTGCAAAGTTTCCCTTAGGAGGAATCAGGTGTTCTACCTAGAAAATAAAGGCAGGCAAAAACCAGCAGAAAGTTCTTCCTAGGAGGCAGAGCCCCTCAGCTGGCCTTTGGCTGGGGACCTTTCTCTCCAGGAGCCTATATTCACTGTCTAGGATTTCCTCTTTTTCCCCTCTGGTGGGTAATAATAGATTCGCAGCTGACTCAGATGCCCCGTGCTTAGCTCAGATGGGGAAAGCAGATGGGAGAAGTTCCTGAAGGCTGACCCCATTTCTCATCTGACTCCCACTGCTGGCCAAAGAGGTCACTCTGCACAGTGTACGGAGATGGAAATTGAGGCTGAGAGGATAAGTGCCTGCCCTGGATCACAGAGCACGTTGGGGTTGGATGGGGTGGAGTGGGGAATGAGAGGTGGGGTAGGCGCTTTTCCTGACTGTGGCCTACCTCCCTCATGCCCAAGCTATGGAGACATGGTGCCTAGCACCATTGCTGGCAAGATTTTCGGGTCCATCTGCTCACTCAGTGGTGTCTTGGTCATTGCCCTGCCTGTGCCAGTCATCGTGTCCAACTTTAGCCGCATCTATCACCAGAACCAGCGTGCTGACAAGCGCCGAGCACAGCAGGTAAAATGCACCTTCCCTCTGAGTGACTCTCATTCCTCAAGCTTAGAGCTGAGCTCTGCTTAGGGTTATTCCCCTGACTCTTTGTCTCTTCTTTCTGTAGAAGGTGCGCTTGGCAAGGATTCGGTTGGCAAAGAGTGGAACCACCAATGCCTTCCTGCAGTACAAGCAGAATGGGGGCCTAGAGGTGGGTAGTGGCCTGGATTAGGGTTTGGGGTGATCAAGGATAAGGTGAGGAATATGTTGAACTTTTCTTTCTGCTCCATTTGCTCCAGGACAGCGGCAGTGGGGAGGGCCAGGCGCTGCGTGTCAGGAACCGTTCTGCTTTTGAGCAGCAGCATCACCATTTGCTGCACTGTCTAGAGAAGACAACGGTGAGGTCTAACAAGAGGTGGCATGAAAGGAGGGAGGGGGGTCTCTCTGTCGCCAAGCTAGCTCTTCCCTAGGACGGGAGGCTAGTTCTCAATTATGAAAACTGGCCTGGCACAGTAGCTCATACCTATAACCCCATTTACTTGGGAGGCTGAGGCAGTAGGATTGCAAGTTCCAGGCCAGCCTGGTCAACTTAACAAGACCCTAAAAAAAAAAAAGATATAGCTCAGTAGTAGATTGTTTGCTTAGCATGGTCGAGGCTGAGTTCAATAACCAGTACTGCAAAAAAAAGTTTTTAAAAATTGTAGAAATCTGGGGCCAGGGATTTAGCTCAGTGGTTCCACCGCCTGCCTCGCAAGCTCAAGGTCCCAAGTTCAATCCCTGGTACCAAAAAAAAAAAATTGTATAAATCACATGGGTCTTACTAAGAAGAGGCAGAGCCTTGAATGAACAAGGGAAGGGAAAGAAAGGAAGGGAAGGGAGAGCAACTTTTAGAAAGGAGCATCCTGTCAAAGGCCTGGGGGAGGGCTAGAGCCCAAAGAGTACCATGTGACCCTCCCTCCCTTCTGCCCACAGTGCCATGAGTTTACAGATGAACTAACCTTCAGTGAGGCCCTGGGAGCTGTCTCACTTGGTGGCTGCACCAGCCGCAGCACCTCTGTGTCCTCTCAGCCAGTGGGGCCTGGCAGCCTACTATCATCTTGCTGCCCCCGAAGGACCAAGCGCCGTGCCATCCGCCTTGCCAACTCCACTGCCTCTGTCAGCCGTGGCAGCATGCAGGAGCTGGACACACTGGCGGGGCTGCAGAGGAGCCCTGCCCCTCAGAGGTAAGCGCCCATCCCACCTGCTGGCCACAGCTAGGGAAGTACAAAGCTTGGACCAGTGGGTCTGAGATTTCATGAATCCAGGCCTAGCAAGTCAAGCTCAAACTCAAACTCCTCTTTGCAGGAGCATGGGCTTATTGTATCTGGAACACTTTGTGCTGTGTGTGTGTGTGTATGTGTGTGTGTGTGTGTGTGTGTGTGTGTGTGTGTGTGTTACTGGGGATTGAACTCAGGGCCTTCAGACCGTGCTATATCCCTAGCCCATTTTATTTTATTTTTATTTTGTGACAAGGTATTGCTGAGTCACTAAGTTGCCCAGGATGGGCTTGAAATTTCAGTCCTCCTGCCCCAGCCTCCTAAAGTACTGGGATTACATATATGTACCACCATACTTTGTTCTTATTCTTTTTAAAAATTTTGTCACAATTCAGTAAGGGCTGGGGCTTTAGCTCAGTGGTGCTGCCACCTGCCTTGCAAGCACAAGAACCTGGGTTTGATCTCCAGTATCAAAAAAAAAATTTTTTTGTCACAATTCAATTAAATATTTTATTTTTCTACATCAGAGTCATGCTGAAACATATTTCCCCCATTTTGATTTTTTTTTAGATGTAGTATCTAGAAATTTTGGTTACATTTTTGTACCATATCAGTCCTCAGAAAATACTACATTCTTTAAACTTTAAAAAAATTGACAGTAATTTTAAATAATAGAAATGGTATTTATGTTGGGTTTTAAAGTATAAAATAACTAGCTGTACCATGAACAAATAACTGCTTTCCTTTTCCATAGCAGTACATTCTCCTAAGTCATATAGTATCATTTACAATAGACAATTTAAATTTTACTAATGATGCAAAAAATAATAGAATACAAGGCAACAATCATTAAATAAAGTTTTTTAATTGACATTCCAGTGTGATAAAGATACCATAAAAGTGCAGAAAATCACAATGTGCAATGAGAGCACTGTATAAGATATGATTACATAAAAAGTGATTTGGCCTATTTTATTTTTTTATTTATATTTTTTGTTCTCATTCTTCATTTGTTCTTTCAAATATTAAACAACCAGGAATGGTGGTGGTTCATGCCTGTAATTTCAGCTACTTGGGGGTCTATCAGGCATGATGGTGAGACTATGTCTCTAAGAAAAAAGTTATCGATCACCCACTGTATTCCAGACACAGTTATAGGCCCTTGGGGTATAGCAATAACAGAATATACAGAAATCTCTGTTCTGGGATGGGGGTTATCTCAGTGGCCAGAGCACTTGCCTAACATTCATGAGGCCCTGAGTTCCAACCCTAGCACTACCAAACCAAACAAAAAAACCCCAAAACCCAAAAAACAACAACAAAACAAAAAACAAAGAGAAAGAGAGAGAGAGAGAGAGGGAGGGGGGCGGGGGGGAGAGACAGAAAGATCTCTGTCTTGAAATTTAGATTCTATAGAATGATTATGTTATCAAACAAACAAATAAAAGGTTATATAGTGTGTCAACCTTTGGACGTTTTTGTTTTGTTTGTAGTTTTGGGGATTGAACCCAGGGCCTTCACAGTGAGCTACAACCCCAGCCCTTTATTTGTTTGTTTGTTTGTTTGTTTGTTTGTTTAGAGACAGGGTATGTCTAAGTTACAAGTTACTCAGGCTGGGTTTGAAATTGCAATTGTCCTGCCTCAGCCTCCTAGAGTGCTGGCCTTATAAGCATATGCCACCATATCTGGGTTATGTCAAACATTTGTAAGCACTGAGGAGAAAAATAAATCAAGGATGGCAGCCAGAGAGTGCAGAGCTAGGGTTAATGCTGTTTTTTTTTTTTCGGTTTTTTGTTTTTATGACAGGGTCTCTCTATGTACCTAGTTCAGACTGGCCTTGAACTCACTGTGAAGTTGTGTGTGGCCTTGACCTCACAGCAACTCCCCTGACTCAGCCTCCCAAGTACTGGGATTATAGGTGTGTGCCACCATGCGTGATGCTGTTTTTTTTTTTAATTATTGTTATTTTTTATAGTATTGCTACTTTTGGAACCCAGGGCCTTACACATGTTAGGCAAGTGCTCAACCATGGAACCACACACTCATCTTTTTTTTTTTTTGGTACC
>NW_022900951.1:42965701-42972099 GCF_012274545.1 Fukomys damarensis | reverse complement strand
TTTTTTTTTTTTTTGGTACCGGGATCGAATTCAGGTCTTTGAACTTGCGAAGCAGGTACTAGAACCACTGAGCTAAATCTCTGGCCCTCCACACCTCTATCTTGATGCAATTTTATTTTATTTCATTATTTTTTGGTATTGGGGGTTGAACCCAGGAAGTTTGTACTGAGCTACATCCCCAGCCCTTTTTAATTGTTTATTTTGAGATAGGGTCTACCTGTGTCACTAAACTGCTCTGGCTGAGCTTGAATTTGTGATCCTTCTGGCTCAGCCTCCCAGAGTGCTGGGATTATAGGTGTGTGCCACCATGCCCAGCTCTGATGCAGTTGTAATAGTGTGGTCAAGGAAAGCTTTACTGAGATCTGAGCTGAAGCCTGGAAGGGCTGAGGGAGTGAGCCATGCAGAAAACTAGAGAAAGTTTTCTTTGCCGGGTGAAGAGCCTGAGTGAATGCCATGAGGCTGCTCTCTAAGTCAGAAATAGTGAGGAAGCTACAGTGGGTGAAGTGGAGTGAACAAGGGCCAAGGTGGTAGGCTGGAAAGTCAGAAAGGAGCGAGGACATGGTTTCAGAGATCTGCGTATAGACTACTGGAAGGACTTTGGCACTGGTGGGAGTAACAGTAGGAAAAAACTCCAGTGTGAGCTGGGGGTGTTGCTCAGTCGTGGAGCATGTGCTTAACTTTTGGGAGGCCCTGGGGTCAATCACCAGCACCAACCCCCCCCCACAAAAAGCCAAAAAGAGAAACAAATCAAAAAACTGTATGTGTGTACTCATTATGTCTCAGATACTGCTTTAAGCCCTTTGTATTACTTATTATCTCGTTTAATCACAACAACAGTATGAAGTAGGGAATATTGTTATTCCTGTGCTACGGATGAGAGGCTGCATGTAGTAAAAGTGGGACTAGGATTTGAACTCAGGACTAGCTGACTCCAGAGCCCTTATTTGGCACTACCAGTCAAGATGCAGGGGGAACACTTAGCACACTTCCAAGGACCTAGGAGGTGCTCAGTAAAGGCCAGGATTCTAGGAGGTGCTCAGTAAAGGCCAGGATTGCTATGAGAAATAACAAGATGATTTTTTTAAGAATCTTCTCTCTTCCCTGTCCTTGTCCGCAGCCGCTCAAGCCTCAATGCCAAGCCCCATGACAGCCTTGACCTGAACTGTGACAGCCGGGACTTCGTAGCCGCCATTATCAGTATCCCCACCCCTCCTGCCAACACACCAGATGAGAGCCAACCATCCTCCCCTGGTGGCGGCGGCAGCAGTAGTGGTGGGGCCAGGAGTGCCCTCAGGAACTCCAGCCTGGGTACCCCCTGCCTCCTCCCTGAGACTGTCAAGATCTCTTCCCTGTGAGGGACAGGCCTGCCCATTCAGAGGGCCCTCCTCATTCTTGGGTATTCCTTTCCAAAGCCATATTTTGAGGAGGCAGAGAGGGGCAGGCCTGGCGACGCCTCTGCCCTCTCCCAAGAACTATGCAATGGAGTTTTATGAAATGATCCACTTGTGGGGAAATGTAGCCAGGAGGAGGGAAACTGCTCCCCCTAGACAGGTGTCCTGGTGGGAGCTGAAGTACTGGGCTTCCACAGAACCCTGGCTTCCTTCCCCAGCACACTGGAACTGACCCCTCTCTCCCAGCTGGCCTCCTGCATGCTCTTCCTCCTGGGCCCTCAGAAGTAGGTAAAGCTTCCCTCTGACATCTGAGTGCTGGCCTGATGAGGAGAGTTGAGAGTTCCTCTTCTTTCTGGCAGGGCTCTGGCAGTTTGGGGGTTTAGAAACAAGAATCCTCTAGGAAGAGGCACACCCTCCCTCCTTGGGCCCAGTAATTCCTAGATTCTGAAGCTTGAAATGCAACCATGGGCTTCATGGGCTGTGGCCTCAGCAGCGACCTGTACCCTCCCTAGGTCTTGGCCAAGGGGTCAGGCTGCCTCTCCCAACACACAGATAGCACAAACACAACCACTCCCTTCCCTGGCTGCTGGAAATGGGTTCCTACAACCCTGTCCTCTGCTGGGGCCTCAGCAAATAGCAATAGCAGCTACTGCTGTGACAATATACAAAGCCTCTGACCAGTTCGCTGCAGCATGTACATCTGCCCTGATCAGATGGGCCACCTCTTACTACTGCTACTCTCTTCTCTGGTTTGCTTCTTTTCTGGGCTAGGCTGGAGTCTGGACTGGTTGAGATAACAGCCTGGCAGCCTGAAGAGCTGGGCTAAGTGTAGAGATCAAGGGCCAATTCTTTGTTCTTGGGCAGGAGTCTAGAAGTGTCAGGGCCAAAGCCTGGGTTGTTCCTGAACTCTGGGAGGTTTAGGAGACAGAAGGAACTTCTTGGTCACCTTCTCTTCCCCTACACCTCGTTTTCACATATTACCCTCTTCTCCCTCTTGGGTCACCTTCCAGAGCTCTGATCTCAGGCTGAAATCTGGCATCTCAGGCTCCCTGTCCCCAGCACTGTCCTTGTGGAGCTGGCAGATGACAAAGATGTAGTTTCCATCAGTCAATAAAACCTGAGAAGCGAGATGAGGACTGAGTACCTTTTGACTCTATGGGCTCGGGGGCTGGGTTGGGCTGTTTGAGAACACTTTGATCTCAACTGTGGTAAAGCCAGGATGGACAACGGGCCAGTCATATTTTGGGGAAGTATAAAGGGGCAGGCATGGGGAGCTGGATGGTTGGTGATGTATTCTGGAAGATGAAGATTGAGGAAGAATGAGAGAGCATGGTTTGAAGACTCGAATCTTTAGCCAGCAAGGCAGGCCAGCAGCCCTTGGACAGCATCTGCTCTAGCTCTCTCATTCATAGATAGGCAAACCAAGATTCGAAATAGCACATAGTTTTAGTTAGTTTGTTTTTGTGATGGGATCTCTATTTTGTCCAAGCTGATCTCGAACTCTTGGGCTCAATAGATCCTCCTGTCTCAAACTCTCAAGGGAGGAACTACCAGTACATGCCACCATATCTGGGCATGTAGTTAAGAGAGTAAACTCAGGCTTCCTGACAGCAAACAACTCTAGATTTAACCTTAATAAAAGCATCTCTGAGTCTGGTAAATTCCCCTTCCTTCTGGGCATCTCTACATTCTCTCTTCTGGGCTACTGGCTACACTTGGCTAGTGTGTGATTGTGCTCTGTAGAGCAAAAAGAAAGGCTTTGGAATCAGGTTGACCTGTTACAATCACCTTGTCTTGTGTCAGGTTGCTAATCTGTGATATACAGATAATAATTCAGTTTTTCTTCAAATATTTATTAACTGCCAATGATTGACCTTGTCTCTGATGTACAGAGTTGATCATGAAAGTCAGACAAGTAATTACAACACAGTATGGTAGAACTAAGATGAATGCGTTATAGAGCCATGTAGATAGCAGGGAACCTAATCTGGCCAACACACAAGGAAGGAGCTGGAGTCATCGAGGCAAAAGACAAAAGGCTGAAAATATGAAAATGCAGGCAGAGGGAACAACAGATACACTGACCTGTGGGTTAGAGAGCAGGCTCAGAACTTTCTCGGGAACTGAAAGTAGTTCAGTCAGGCTGGGAAGGGGAGTGAGGCTGGGAGGAGGGGAAGAAAAGAAAACAGAGGCCAGATCACAAAAGACCTTGGCAGCTGTCAGGCAGATTTGGGACTTCATCATAAGAATAATGGACCTCTGAAGGTTAGAAACAGAAAAGTTATGAGGAGGATGTGTTTCAGAAGGGTCATTCTGGCTGCAGAGTGGATTACAGTCTGATGAAGAGCAGTGAAGAGGCTTTTGTGATCCTGTGTGTAGAGAATGGTAGCTTGAACCAGAGTGATGGTAGTAGAACTGGGAGAGTGAAGAGATTTGAGAGAGTTGGGAATATGACACATGCCTGTAACCTCAACACTTGGAAAGCTGAAACATGAGGACTAAAGGTTCGAGTCTCACCTGGGCAATTTAACAGTATCCTGTCTCAAAAATAAAAGGCCCCTCAGTCCTAAGTGTGTGTGTGTGGGGAGTGAGATTTAAGAGGCAGATGGGCAGTATTTGGAACAGGCTTGTGAGAGTCTGAGAAGAGAGAGCAATTAGGGCTGACTCCCAGATTTCTGGTTTAGGCAGTGGTGCTGTTCACTATCAAAGGGAGAATCAAAGCTGGGCATGATGGTGCACCCTTGTAATCCCAGCACTGGGGAGGATCATCACGAATTTGAAGCCAGGCTGGGCTACATAATGAGTTCGAGGCCAGCTGAGCTACACAGTGAGAGCCTGTCTCACCAATAAATAAATAAATAAAATAAAAGGCATCTCAAAGCTGTCAGTGCACAGCGTCAAATAGTGTATGTAATAAGAACGGGGTGAAGGTAAGCCACAGATATCATGAGTTCAATTCTGGAGTAGTTTTGGTCAGATATTCAATGGGAAAATCACCACTAGGGCCCTTTTATTACTGGTGCCTTTCAGGGAAGCACTTTAGTTAAAGCTCAGCACCTGAAGGCAGACCATCAGGCAGCAAATTCTGATGGACTTTTTCAGTTATTCTGGTGTATAATTTGGTTTCTAAAAAATGGCAGGAAGGCCTCTCACACTGCCTTTTTTTTTTTTTTTTTTGTACCGGGGATCGAACTCTGGACCTCGCGCCTGAAAGGTAGGAGGCCTTACCACTGAACTAAATCGCCAGCCCCACGGTGCTTTCTTAATTTACAAGCTCATCTGAATCCTATTAACATTTCTGAGGTCGTGTAGGCAGACACGAGCCCCTTTTACACATGGCTAATCTCAAAAAAGACACAATTGGGTTGGAGATATAGCTCAGTGGCGCCAGCGCCTGCCTAGCAAGGTCCCGAGCTTCCCGTTTCAGGGGGAAAAAAAAATAAATTCGCACAAGGTCATGAGGGTCCGATGCACCTGGAAATTAGGTTTTCCTGACTCCAAAGCCTAGGCTTCTTCCTCTGCATCACTATGCAGACTAAGACTAAGTATTTCCTATGTGCCATGCACAGCACCAAGCCATTTGCGGCCATTAATCCCCGATTCTCAAATTCGAATTACTGCTATTTTACAGAGTAGCAGAAAGTGAGGATTGAATGGTTATTAAATGACTTGCCAAAGATCACTCAGACAAGAAGGGCAAAGCTACCATGTTAGTAATTTTCCAGCCGTTTAATAGCAGGAATTTTGCTAACTCCACTGCAAGACGCTGGCTGGCGACAGAATAAACATTCGCTCAACCTAAGCAAACTCGGTTTTAGAAAAAATTTTTTAAAGGCAGCACAGCTGCGCCTGCGCTGTAGCCATAGGGGCGGGAGGTCAACTCGAGGGCGAGAGGAAGGCGGTGCCAGAGAAGGCGTGCCTGTTTTCCAAACTCCCACTTTCCCCACGGTGAGTATCTGTCCCAGCGTTGGCCTGCCTGACATGAGTGACGGTATGTCTTAACCAATCATCGCAGAACCCAGCTAGTTGCCAGGGTGAAGCAGCGCCCGCCTCTCCAGCGGAAGGGGATACTGGTGCGTGGAACCGGAACTGACGCTGCAGGTGAATGCAATGCTTTGGGAGTGTTGCTATTTTCCAGTTAGCCCGGCTGACTGCGTTCAAGTTGGAAGCCTGGAGGAAAAGCGTCCTAATCGTCCGCAGGACAGGCTACGCTGTCTCTTTGCTGTACCTGGGCTCACGACTCGGAACCTCAGGGAGAGAGCCGAACAGAACGGGCGGAGAAGAAAGGCTGAGAACTAGAGTGAGGACTTTGATATTCGAGACTGAGGGCTCCGGAGTGCGAGCGCTCGCCTATGATAGGCCTGTTGGCATCTTCAGGATCCCACACAACTTCTTCGATTGGTTGGTGTTCGCAATTGTTGGGCCGGTGGCGGTGATTTTGCCCACGTACTTCCGAGCGAGGGGCGGGGCTGTGGCCTGCGCATGCGCAGGGCCCTGGGGCCCCACCCGGTAGCTCAAGAACCTGCGAGGGGGCGGAGCGAAGAGGTGCTTGTTTTGGTTCTATTTCCTTTGAAGCAGAAGGCTGGAATGAGATAACAATAAACTTGCTGGAGTTGCAGAGAAGGCCACAACAAACTCGCTGCGGTGCCTTCGTGGTGGACTTCACATCCGGTTCCTGCTCCGGGTGTGACCTGCGTACCGCCGAGAGTTCTGGAACCCGTGCCGTGATCTCTTTATCCGGGTCTCGCTGTTCCCGTCGTGCATTTCCTTTGAAGCAGAAGGCTGGAATGAGATAACAATAAACTTGCTGGAGTTGCAGAGAAGGCCACAACAAACTCGCTGCGGTGCCTTCGTGGTGGACTTCACATCCGGTTCCTGCTCCGGGTGTGACCTGCGTACCGCCGAGAGTTCTGGAACCCGTGCCGTGATCTCTTTATCCGGGTCTCGCTGTTCCCGTCGTGCGCCGCGCACTACTGTAGCCCCCCCCCCTCATCCGGGTTCTCTCCC
>NW_022900951.1:42936210-42965236 GCF_012274545.1 Fukomys damarensis | reverse complement strand
CGTGGGCGGCTGCTGCTCTGGTCCTGGGCATAGCAAGCGGCGGCGCCAAGCTCCTGGGGTTGGTGCAGTCGGCGGGGGCAGCCCGGAACGTGAGGAAGTCGGTGCAGGTTACAACAGTGAGGATGAATATGAAGCAGCTGCGGCACGCATTGAGGCTATGGACCCTGCAACCGTGGAGCAGGTAAGAACAGGAGGGCGAGGACTTCGCAGGTATGGCAAATGGTACCAACAGAGTGAGGAGGTACCTCACAAATGTTATTGCAGTTGCTCCAAGGGACCTAGGCCCTGCTCTGGGGACTGATGTTTTCTGATGGGAGAGGCATGAGACCCCCGTGTTCTTTCACCCAAGACTTGGGGTTAGAGGTCTCAGATAAAGTGAGAGGCTTAAAGATGGGGTCTGAGGCCTCTAGGGCACATAGTTGTTATTCCAGGCCCGAAGACCTCATATGTTAGAATTTGGAATTCCATGGAGCCCTTCCCTGAAAGGGAGGTCTTGTGCGTCTCAGGTCTCTCCGATGGACTCAGGTCTGTATTTAGTGTCTTGAGAGCTCTTTTTCTCTGGAATAAGAGTCCTAAGATTTCCTCTCCAGGGAACTCAAGGTGATGACCTCAGCAGTGGGCCCTGAGCATCCCCAAAGAACTCAACCTTCTAGGAGTTGAAGACGTTCTGAGTATAGGGTGACTTTCCTCTCCTTTGCAGCAGTGGAGCCTTAGACCTCAGAGTTCTTTGGCCTACCTTCAAGAGCCTGACACTCCCTCTTAGAATTGAGGATTTCTCACACACATGATTTAGAGAGAGGAGTTTCCTTCTCTTTCTTCCAGGGATATAGGATGTCTCTTAGGAAGATGAGATTATCTCTCCCTGGGGACAAGTGCTAAAACCAATATTCAGGGACTAGAGGTTATTTCAGTATTTGATATTTCTCTTTCTGCATGACTGGGGTCTGTGTTTTCTGTCAGTGGCCTCAGACTTTTCTCCTTGGGGGCCAAGCTCTGAACCTTTTTCCAGAATTTTAAGCTTCTAAGTAATGGGCTCTTGGCCCTTCAGTTCCCACCAAATCCTTGAGTCTTTTTTCCTTTCTCTTCAGGAGAATGATCCTCAAAGCTTTGTATACTGGAGCCTAAGGGTTAGATTTATGGTTATGGAATGAGGTTTTTAGAGACTGGATCTCAGGCCTCCTCAGGGGTCTGACACCCCATTGCAGAGATTCTGGGCAAGGTGAGTTCTTTAAGAAACCTTTCGCTTTGAGGCACTGGTGTCTGAGTGTTCCTGGGGCTTTGAAACCCTTCCCCCCACAAGAATGTGAGACCCTTCTACCTCAATTACAAGAACTAAAATGTACCTTGAGAATTAATATCCCATATTTTTCTGAGGGTCTCTTCTTGTCAGGAACATGTGACCTTGCCTTGGGAACACCACTTCTTGGGACAGTGTGCAGTGTAGGGTTCTATGGGTGAGGTTTGAGGCCTCTGTGGGTCTAACCCTACCTTTTAAGTGAGATCCACTCTACTAAGGACACTTGAGGTTTCCCTTAGGGTCAGGAGACCCATGTATGCCCCAGTGACTGCATATTTGTAGACGAGGTCTGAACTTCCTCAAGGAACTTGAGGTGCCTCTTGGGGACAGGATGACTCACCACCAAAAGTGAGTCCTGACATTCTTGTGAAATGTAGGGTCCCTCAGGAACAGGGTCTTGAGGTCCCTCTCATGAGCATTTGAATTTTACCTTAGGTGTGTCAGAGTCTGATCCCCACCTTAAGATTCGAGACCTCTGAGAGTACTGATGATCATCTCACTTTAGACATCATACATATGCCTCAGTCATAGAGACCTTTTAGGAATGTTGTTTCCTGCTTTGGGGATTTGGCCAGCCAGATTCCCACTCTGGGGTCATGGGTAGGTTGGGATCTGAGGAAGAGTGTGGGCCTCTTCCCAGGGGCCTGAGCTGTTTCTCTTCGGGACAAGAGATCATTTCCCTTGGGGATGGAGGCCTGGGCACTACTCCCACGCTACCCCCAGCATGAGGCTGTTCTACCACAACAGGTGTTATTCTCTCACCTGGGAGAGGACAGGAGGTCATCAGTGTTGCTAAATGGAAGGACCTGGGTGCTCTTCAGGTCAGGTTAGGCCTCCTTAACCCAAGCCCCTCTCAGGTCAGAGCCAAGAAAATACCCCTACCTTCTGGAGAAAGGTTAGGTCCTGGAGCCATAAAATTTGAGGCTTCACCTCCGACCCTGGGAAAGATTTCCGATGTTTTTCAGCTGTGCTTCTAGGGGCCAAGAAAATAAGCTTGGAACTCCTTTTGGTAAACATTTCTCTTCATAGAGACAGGAAAGGGATTGGGGCATGTCTATTACTGGGAAATTCTTCTACATACTTCTCCCCCTTGGCTCAGGTAAATCTCTGTATTTCCCAGGAGCCAGGGACTGGCAGCCTTGGAACCCCCTATTGTTCCCTTCATAGCCATAATTTTTGGCAGAGCAAATTACCTGGAGTCACAGGGTCAGAACCAGGAGTTGTTTTTTTCTCTCCTGGTTGAGGTAAAGTCTCTCCCTCCAGTTACAGGGGAGAGATCTGTCCACTTCTTGGGAAGAAAAGAAGGAAGAAGATGGTTCTCTTCTCTCTGCCTCACCTGGCCCAACTTGGGACTGTTTGGAGATGAGAGGAGAGGAGATACTTTCTGCCACCCAAATCCTGGTCTGGAAGTGTCACCAAAGATGGTTTATTTTTTTAATTTTTTTTCTTTTTTGAGACAGGAGCGTGCTACATAGGTCAGGCTGGTGTCGAACTCACTGTGTAGTCCAGGCTGGCCTCAAACTTGGAGGTATCCTGCCTCAGCCTCCTGAGTGCTGAGATTACAGGCATGGACCACCCAAGGGTGTTTGTATCCTGGAGGCCCCCTAGTTTGACCCCTTGGCCAGAGGGGGATGTTGAGAGGGAGTCTTGATGGTAAATCTGGTCCAGGTTCTGCAAATGTACCCCTACTCTTTAGGACTCTTTCTGCCACTTGGGTCTAGGTGCTGGGGAGGCTCTCCTTTCCCAGGCATGGCTGTCTTGCTGAGCCTGCTCTCTGAAAAAGATGGCTTACAGGCATCCTGAGTTTGGGAACCCCACAGAGCTCTTTGAGAAGGGGCATGCATGGATGCTGAGGTGGTGGAAGAGCCTGGGCACCATCCAGCACAGGTTCCATCTCTGGGCCTGTCAAGTTTTGCTGTGTGAATTAGATTAGATTCTGCCTGTGCTTTGTGTACCTCAGTATCCTTGATGCTTAGATAAGGGGCTGTAAGGTGCTGCTTAGCTCTGGAATTTTAGGGAACTCAGTCCAAAGCCCTCTGTACCTGGAGGTGACAGTGAAAAGTGGGTGTCTTCTGAGGAGGAACTGGATGCCTTCTCCTGTCTCCTCTCTCCCAGCCGTCCAGGCAGGCTTAGCAGGCAGGACAAGTGACCTCTGCAGGTTTGATGGGTGGCAATTTTTGTGACTAGCTGTGCTTTGGTGAATAAGCTCAGTGGGATTGCCTTTAGAGAGCCTGTTTGATAGTGTGGAGAGTTGAATGCGGAAATTTGGACTCCAGAGCTGGCCACATTTGAGTTGAAATGCCAGTATCTCCTGCTGAGCTGTTTTATGGCTGTAGGCAAAATACTCCCCTATTCAGATTCCTTTTTTTTTGTTTTTTCTGAAACCCATCCCAGCCTAGGATTATTGAGTGATATCTGACTTTGCCCGTTTTGGACTTTGGCTGGTTCTTCCTCTGGCCTGAAACGGGCAGTTTGTCCCCAGACCATCTTGGATCTTCCTAAAAGCCTTTGTGCATCTCTAGGAACCTATCATTTGGTATCTAGGAATCTGCCAATTCCTTGAGCTCTCTTTACACTATCTGGAATTGGGTAGCTGGGGGTTGAGGGGAGGTGGGATGGTCCTTACCTAGGCAGTGTAGATTTGTGCCGTTTCTGCACTAAGCCTTTTTTTTTTTTTTTTTTTTGTACTTTACACTATCTGGAATTGGGTAGCTGGGGGTTGAGGGGAGGTGGGATGGTCCTTACCTAGGCAGTGTAGATTTGTGCCGTTTCTGCACTAAGCCTTTTTTTTTTTTTTTTGATTGTGGTGGTTGTTTGTTTGTTTGTACTGGGGATTGAATTTAGAACCTTGTGATTGCAAGGCAGGTGCGGTGCCACTGAGCTAAATCCCCAGCCCTGTTTGTTTGTTTGTTGTCTCTACTAATTCCCTGTTCCTTACTCCCCTACCCTGTATGAAAGTTTTAAGTGGAGTGTGTTGGCTTTAGGAAACGTGTCACCTTTTTAGGGATGTGCTATGACTTTTTTTTTGGTACTGGGAATTGAACTCAGGGCCTCTCACTTGCCAGTTAGGTGCCACAACACTGAGCTACATCCCCAGCCCTGACATTTTTGAGGTAGGGTGTGCTATGTAGTTCAGGCTAGCCTTGAACTCACTACATATGTAACCCAGGCTGGTCTGGAATTCTCTGTGATGCTCCTACTTCAGCCTCCTGAGTGCTAGGATTACAGCCATATGCCACTACATCCAGCTCTCTATTCACAGATTTAAAGTGTACAAATCAGTGGCTTTTAGTATAGCAATAAAATTGTGTGTTAATCATCATAGTTGATTTTAGAATATTTTCCTCATCCCAAAAAGAAACTGCATCTTTTAGCTATCACCTCCTAATCACCTCATCCCCTTCCAGCCCCTTCCAGCCCCTTCCATCCCATTTGTCTCCATGGGTCTTCTATTCTAGATACAAGTGGAGTCATATAATATGCAGTCATTTGTGACTTGGCTTCTTTTGGTTAGAATAATGTGTCCAAGGCTCATTATGATGTAGTATGTATCAATACTTCATTCTTTTTTATTGATGAATAGTAGAATCTTGGGTGTTTTTTATTTTGTTTTGTTATATTTGGTACCGGGGATTGAACTCAGGACCTGGTGCTTGTGAGGCGCAGGCGCTATGCCACTGAGCTAAATCCCCAGCCCAGGACTTGGGTTTTTAATCCCCCTAGTGGCTCAGTAATAGATCAGGACCTTGCTCTTTTTCCTTTCTTCTGTCCAAAGGTCTTCTTTTTGTCCTTCGGGAGCATTGTGCTTGTCTTTCTCTTTGGATAGGTTGTCTGTGTATTACCCATGGAGCCAAGCCAGTGTTCCTGGGTGTTTTGGAGAAGGGGGTAGTCTTGGCAGCAGGGTTGCTGGGACAGAGCTGTGAGTCCCAGAATACTAAACACTTCTTGGCTATGGGCTCTAGGAAGACATCTGTCCACTGCTGCTGCCATCTTCCCCCACCCCCTTTCCTCTTCAGTGGCAGCTCATTCACCCACAGGCTGGGTCAGCAGCTTCCCAGGCTGGGAGAAGGGATTCCAGGCCCCTGCTTCCTTAATTCTAATCCCCTCCCTGGGGAAATGCTAGGAGGGCAAATTGTACAGACTGGGAGTCATGCCATATTGTCTCAGTCATGAGGTCCCAGAGCTCAGACACTGATGAGTGCTACAAGCGGGTTATATTTGTTTCCAGTGGCTGTTGTGGCAAGTTACCATGAACTGGGTACTTTAAAACAACATTGTATTTAATCGTGGTTCTGGTGGCCAGAAGTCCAAAACCAGTTTCACTGGGTCAAAATCTGGGTGTTGGCAGGACCATACTTCTGTAGAGGATCTGGGGAGAATCCAGTACTTTTCTAGCTTCTGGTGATTGCCACCATTCCATGGTCTGTGGCTGCATCAGTCTAGCCTGCCTGTGCCTCTTGTCTTCCCATCAGCTTGTCCTCTGTATGTGGGGTTTTCTCTTCTATCCAGTCTCTCTGTCTCTCTCTTAAAAGGACACTCATGATTGCATCAAGGTCTTGCCTGATACTCCAAGGTAACCCCCCCATTCAGGATACTTAACTTAGTCATGTCTACAAACATACCTTCTCATTCTAAGGTAATATTTACAGGTTCCAGGGATTAGAGTCTGCTATCTTGGGGTGATCATTAGTCTACTATCTATAAGGGAGGGGAAGAGCACTTGTTGCGCAGTCTCTTACTAGGCAAAGTTCTATAATATTGTAGTTGAGTCTGGCCAGTAGCCCTGTTACTGAGAGGCTTGTTAGCCCCATTACACAGATTGGAAAACTGGCTCACAGCAGTTCCATCAAATGGCTAATAATTGGCGGACCTGGATGGCAGTCTTAGTTGAGTTCCACAGCAACTTTACTTGGACCTGTAGACCATTAGGTTGTAGCCTTGCCTTGGTTCCTGTGATACCCTGGTATCAGAGAGCTCTGCCCAGACTTTGTGTGAAGGTTTAGAAATAGGGAGGAACTCTCCACAGGCTTAGCAGTGAAGTTGGACAGTTCTGAGCCTGGGCTTGACCTCCTTTGTTCAGAGCAGTGATGTAATTTAAACTCACCTACTGCTGGGTACTCTCCAGCCCCAAACCAGCACTTCTTAAACATCATTTTCTTCCAGAGCGCAAATTCTTTAGGCTGTTGGTGCCAAGGCCAGTGGGTAGCTGGTGGTCCAGCAGCTAGTTCCAGGCCTAGATGCCAATGTGGCAGCCATAGGACACAAATCCTCCTTTTGCAAGGGGTATACTCAGGCCTCCTTCAGTTTTAGGGACAAACCCAGATTTTCCCAGGACCGGCTGCTAGGCCTGTCTCTGCTGTGCTTCAGGGGACTTCCTCTCTTGCCACTACATTAGATTTTGCTTGTGCCTAAATTTCAGCTCCTGTATTCCTTTATAAAGTGAGGATACTGTTTCCTGCCACTTGGGCTGTAATAAAGACAAATAAATGAAGTCACCCTTTGTATCTGGCATCTGGTGTACAGCAGGCTTTTAGTTAATAGAAGTTCTTCTTTCTTCCTGGCCTATCCCTGCTTTCATGCCTAGTCCTACTCAGGCTGTTGGCTGTGGTGAACACATTGTTGGACTCTAGGCATTGCTATTACTTTGTAGCAGAAGTAGCTTCACTTTTTTGTTTTGCTTTTTGAAACAGGATCTTGCTGTGTAGTTCAGACTGGTCTTGAGTTCATTATGTACCACAGGCTGGCTTCAAACTTGTGGCGATTCTCCTGTCTCTTTCAGCTTCCTAATTGCTGGGATTATAGTCATGTGTACCATGCTTGGCACTGAAGTGACTTCATTTTTCTCATCCAATTAACAAACATTATTGGAGGTTTTAAGTTTGTTGGTCCTTTGCTCAGGTGCTACTCTTAATGGCAGGCTCAGGTCCATTCCTCTGTTTCACAGCACCCCATGTTCCCCTCTTTCGCTGGCCTGCACACAGTGTGTGTGGTCATTTTATTCCCCTGCACCTCCCTGAACAGTTTGTGATTTTATCAGGGGTAGAGAACTAGTCTGATTCATTTCTTTGTCCTCATTGCCCAGCCCAGGATCTGACTCATATCTTTGTTAGGTGGATAAGTAGGAGGCCCTCCCCTCTATTTTAATTTTATTTTTTGTAGTACTGGGGATTTGAACCTAGGTCATTGAGCATGCTAGGCAAGCACTGTGGCACTGGGCTATATCCCCATCCCTTTTTATTATTTTAAAATTAATTTTGAGATAGAATCTCCCCAAGTTGCCCAAGCTATCCTTGAACTTGTGACCCCTTCAGCCTCACTTGTTGCTGCAGTCATAGGCTTGTGCTGCATGCCAGGCCCCCTTTGCACCCTCTTTGTTTGCATTTTTGCCTTTCTCTCTTTCCCAGGTGTGAGGACAGGAGGTTGTATGCCCTTCTTTTTTCACAGTGCTTCCTTGTGTAGGGTCTAGTGCTGTGGATACGGTTGCACTTCCTCATAGGTCACTCCTGCCTGGGGTGGGCCCCAGGCTTCTGGGAGGAGGCTGACCCTATAAGGTGGATAGGCTTGGGGGTAACTGGCTGGAGTGTGCTGGTCCCCAGCCTCCAGGGTAGAAGGGCACCTGGACTGCTGGAATGTTGTACCCAAGCAGGAGTCTTGGTGCTGCCCGTGGGAGCCCATTAACCACCTCCAGGTGCCTTTGTCATCTCTAGGAATCTAGTCACACCCTCCTGGGCTGTGGACCTTGATGATGGAGCTAGCTAGGTATTCTCTTGTCTCCCTTCATCCCCTCCTGTCCAGCCACTCAAGGATTTTTGAGGGTCTGTCAGTCATACTTCATCCCTTTCTATGCTGGCCTCTCCCTATCTCCATTTGGTGATATCAGTATATGGTATGTCATTAACAAAGATGCTTCGGGTCTTACAACTACTATATAAATCTCTTGACAATTCTGTCAAGTAGAATATATAGCCCTCATTTGATGGGAAACAGGCTTGGTGTTTTTAGCAGTTTACCGCGAATCATATAGCAAGGCAGTGACAGCTGGGGTTGGAACCCAGAATTCTTGCCCTCTAAACTTTTGTTTTGCTTTGAGACAAGGTATGTAGTTTAACAATGTAGTCCAAGCTGCCCTCAAATTCACCACAGTCCTTCTGCCTCTGACTCCTAAGTGCTAGGATTACAGGCTGACCCACCACACCTGGCTTGGCTATTTCCAAACTTTGTTTACTATTCTTCCAAAGATTCTCTCCCTTGGCTTCCCTGGGGGATGGGTTCCACCCTTTGCCTGAGCTGGGGACAAATGGCCTTCAAGAGAAGTGAGACCCTCTGTGTGGTTAACATTTGATTGGATCTTAGAAATTCCCTGGATAGGGTGGTGTCCCCATGGAGCAGGCTTGGGATCATATACTGTGCGTAGTTTGCAGCCCTGTTGCTGGATCAGACGGTCTGATTCTGGTGGCCAGCAGAGGGCGCAAGGGGCCTGGGAAAGGTCTGCTGCTCGGATTTGTTTTGAAATGGAAAATGTGTTTTAAGTGGTACATGGTCATTAATTTTTTAAAAATCCCAAAGTACACATTTATACAGGTTCATTTGACTTGAGTCTTGGAGGTCAGATATGCTTTGGAACTTAGAAAACTTTGAGAATTTAGAAAAGTGGCTTGTGTGCATACTTTGTATATGTGCTGCCAAAGCGAGCATTGTGTGTATACTTTGTATTATGTAACACTCCAGCAGGGTCTGAGTCAGCACCTCCTAATCATTGAAATTTTTGAGTACTCACCTCTAGATGGGATATCTGGGTACATGTCAGTTCTGATCAGGTTGTGATACAAAATGAGACAGATAAAGACTGAGCTGGGCATGACGGTGCTTTACTTGTAGTCCCAGCCCTCTGGTAGGCTGGGACAGGAGCATCAAAAGTTTGAGCTTAGCCAGAGCAACTTAGCAGTTTAATGAGACCCTGTCTCAAAAATTTAAAAAATAAGATAAAAAGGGCTAGGGATGTAGCTCAGTATGAAGACCCTTTATTTGGTGCCCAGTGCCACACACATACATACAACACAGACTTTGGATTTTCCTTTCTTTTTTTATTTTCTGATGTCTTTATCTTTAAGAGTTTTGATGGTCAAACTTTTTTTAGGTTTTTGGATTTGAGACAAGGGACTGCAAGCACAAGGTCTTGAGTTGGATCCCCGGTACCAAAAAAAAATTAAAAAACAGAAAGAAGGCAAAAGAAAATCATCTGTGACACTAGTTCTTAGGGATAATACTTTGGGGCTTGGACTTCCCAATTTTGCATATATTGTTTGTATATGTACATATTTGTGTTTGTTTTTTTGGTACCAGGGATCAAACTTGGGACCTAGGGCTTGTGGGGCAGGTGGCAGCACCACTGACCTAAATCTCCAGCCCTATGTACATATTTGTAAACATACATGTATATGTGTTCAGTCATAAATGAGATCATACTGTGCACACTTTTTGTCTTGTACAATGCATTTTAAAATTGCCCAGCTGTATGTGGAGCTCAGGATCTAGATTGTTACCAGTCATTCCCTCTTCATCTCCCCTCGGTGGAACTCCTTGAAGTAGAGCCAGATTCTCTGCCCAGGTACTTGTCAGGTCTGGGCCCCTGACTACCTTGACTAGAAACTGTGAGGTCAGCAGGAGTCAGAAGGCAGTTGAGGCCCTTCTGGGATCAAGACTTTTCCTAAAAGAAAAGGGTCTCCTACTCTATATGCATGGAGTGGTGAAGACAGGCCAAGAACTTTACCCTGTCCAGTGTCCTCATTGCTATTCATTGGGCCCATCGGGAGCTTAAAGGCAGGACACTGGGGAGGGAGTACAGGCCTTCCCTGTTGCTGACCCCCACCTCTTTCCTCCAGCAGGAGCATTGGTTTGAAAAGGCCCTACGGGACAAGAAAGGCTTCATCATCAAGCAGATGAAGGAGGACGGCGCCTGTCTATTCCGGGCTGTAGGTGAGTCTCTGCCTCAGCCCTTAAGGGCCTAAGGCTGCCTCTGAGCTGAATTCCTGTTGCCAGGAATAACCCCAGAGACCTGGTTGAGGCAGAGGTAGCTGATGTCTTAAGATTTTGTGGCTCCAGCCTTAAATTAGTATCCAGCCTCTAGTTCTGGGTCATAAGACAGTGGTGGTGTAGTGATAAAATAATTTGCTTAGGGACAGATTGCTCTTCTGGCATTATTGGAAACCCTGTTAATTCTCCCCCAAACTATTTGAGGATAGGGATTATTATTGCTTCCCTTTGTCAGATGGGAAGAGTAGCTCAGAACTAGAGTGACTTGGCCAGGGCCACTCACAGATAGTATGAGACAGAGTTGAGATTCAGTCATTGGATTAGATTGTCTGAAGCTCATGCTCAGCCACAGCACACTGCTGTCATTCTGGGGCATTGGTTACCTGTGTTTACACTTAACTCAAACCCTGTCTCTGGTGTGTCTGGGGGTGGATCTCCATATTCTCTTCCCCTCCCCTCTGTGCGTGTGTGTGTGTGTGTGTGTGTGTGTGTGCGCGCGCGCGCACGTGTGGGGGGAGGGGAGACAGAAACTAGATCTTCACAAATTTCTATTATAGTGTTTTACACAATTTTTTTCTTACAGAAGAGAGAGAACATACTGAACCCTTATGTATCCATCATCCAGCTTCAAAATAGTTAACACATAGCTACTGTTTTCATCACTGCCCTACCCACTCTCACTCCCCTGAAGCAAGAGTATATTTAATGCAAAACCCTGACATGGGATCATTTCACTCATAAATATTTTTGTACATTTCTCTGACAGACACATGCTCTATTTTAAAAATATAATCAAGATGCTATCGTTGCACTAACAGAATTAATAATTTTTTATACCATCTGCTAGCCAGCCTGAGCTAGATCTTTGAGGCCCTTCTGGTTCTGAATCTGACCCAACAAGTAGTCTTCAGGTCCCATGTTGGTGTGAAAGGGAAACTGGGAAATGTAACCTGTTCCTCTCATTGGCTCTGCTGCCTCCCAAGGTAAAGTACCCCCTGGTAGGAGATTTGAGCTGGGAGTCAGAAGTAGCTTCTAGTTCTGGCCCTGACTCCTAATTGCTGTGTGCCACTTGGCCTCCATTTCCCCATCTGAGGGATAATGGGGCTCCCAAGGGACCTTAAGTTCCTTCTGAATCTGCTTTTCACCTTGTCCCCCACTCCTTGCAGTGTCTCTGATTCTTGGTGTGACCTTGGGAAAGCAGCTGTTTTTTCCTGAGCCACTTTCCTTAGCTGTAAAGTGGGGCTAAAAGACCCTGCTGTTAAGCCAGGCATGGTGGTGCATGCCTGTAATTCCAGCACTTGGGAGGCTGAGGCAGAAGGATCTAAGGTCAAGGCCAGCCTAGAGTATTTAGTGAGGCCCTATCACAAAAAAAGTAAAGAAAGAAAAAATAACCCATAATAGTTTAATGAGGTTACTTAGCCAAATCTCTTTATTGCCTGACACAACAGAACAGAGATGGCAAACCTTTTAGAGCTTTCAGAGATACAAATCACCCGCTGTGGCACAGGTGCCATAGGTTTGCCACCACTTTAGTAGAATGATAGCATTGGTAAACCCTGGATGCTGTGGTACCACCGAGCTACACATGTTTAAGAGGTGGGCTCTGTTGGGCTAGAAAAACTCCCAACTGTTCTGTCCCTGTGCTTCATGTTCTCTCTGTAGAGAAAGAGCTGATTTGGAGGCATCTTGGATAAAAGTCAGAGAAAGAGCAGATGGAGTCCTGTTAGGGACTAGTTGTGTTGTTGAGACCTCAGGCAGAAGCAGGGCTGCTGGTAGAATTGTGTATCTGAGTCTGGATAGTCACAGGCAGACCTGGAGGCCAGTGAGTGCCTGGCGTGTGCAGTAACCCTATCAAGAGGCAGTATCTGTGCATGTGTGTCTAGCTAGCTATTCTCTCCAAATAGCCCAATCTCCCCCAGTGGGGCCTTCCAGTAAGGGGCCACTCTTACAGGAAAAGCTGACCACAGCAGGTTGAAGGCCTTTCCTTATCAGCACTATGGCTACACATTTCCCCTGACTGGGCTGCCCTCAGCTTTTCTCTATAAAACCTCAGAAGTCTCATGCCCTCTGCAGGAGTACATGGCCCCTGGTCTCTAGGCCTCATTTAGAGGTTTCCCTGGTGCAGAGTACATAATACATGCGCTTGGGAAGGGGACTTTGTCCCCAGGCCTCTGTGTCCCCCTCTTTCCAGCCCAGCCTCTACAGAGACAGATGGCAGTCAACTTAGGCTCTGATGCAGGTGCTGACTGTTTTGCCATGCGTTGAATAGTGTAAGGAACACATAAGTGAGGTGGGGGTGGGTGGGTTGCAAACATAGAGGGCACTCTGTTGTTTCCCTGACCCCCGCTATGTGCCAAGCATTAAGCTGAGTGCTTTATGCTTACCTGCAAAATATAGATCATTATCCCATGAGACAGGAGAAAATTGAGGCTCAGAAAAGCAGGGCTTGGGGTATATAGCTCAGTAGTTAAGCAACTTGTCTAGCGTTTGCAAGTTCATGGGTTTGATCCCTGGCACTACTACTTCTCCCCCCCAAAAAAGAAATGATGTGCTCACACTCATCAGCGGCAGAGCTGGGTGTGTTTCTTTTTTCACTTGCTTTCTCCTTCCTTTCTTCCTTCCCTGCCCCCTCTCTCCCTGCCTGTCTTCATTCCTTGCTTCCTGTCTGTTTTTCTGTCTTTCTGTCCATCCATCCATCTCTCCGTGCGTCCTTTCTTCCCTCCCTCCTTCCCTTCTTCCTACCCTCCCTCCATTCTTTCCTCCTTCCCTCCTTCCTTCTATCTTTGAAACCAGGTCTTGCTATGATGCACAGACTAATCTCAAACTCATGGGCTCAAGCAATCTTCCTGCCTCTCTGCCTCCCAGGTAGCTGGGATGATAGACATGAGCCACTATACCCCCTTCCACTGCATTCCTTCTTTCCGGGCCTAGGTGTCCTCTGTGTGAACCAGTATCCATTGCTTGGACCCTGTTCTATCCCACTACCTCCTCTTGGGGACTCATGAACATGAGGAAGAATTGGGTAGATGGAGGTGGGAGCCCAAGTCCTAGAGGTATCCTGTGGCCCAACCTGGTCTGCTCAGATAACCTTCTCCTGGAGACATGAGTCTTTTTCTTCCTTTCCTCCCCCTTCCCTTTCCTTTTTTTTTTTTTTTTTTTTTAAAAAAAAATACTGGGGATCAAACTCGGGACCTTGTGCTTGTGAGGCAGGCAGTGCCACCACTGAGCTAAATCCCCGCCATCTTTCTTTCCATGTGGCTTTCACTTAGCAGATACCCTTGGCCCTGGCCATGGCTCTGGTGCTGGCCTCTGGGCGAAGTGGAAGCCACATGAGTGTGTCTGCATGGGCCATAGTGGAACAGTTGGCGCTGTGCATGTAATGGTGATAGGGCCCAGAAACATTAGCTAGGTTCATTCTTCTGGGCCTTTTGGTCTTAGAACATGAGTGGCCATCAGCACTGGGAAGGATGGATCTTAGATCAGCTTTTTTGTGTATGTGGTAATGGGGGTTGAACCCGTGGTCTTCATTCACACTGAAACCACCACCACCACCTCTTTTATTGTATTGGGATTGAGCTACATTGCCAACCCCTTTTATTTTTTGAGATACGATCTCACTGAGTTACCCAGGCTGGGGTCAAACTTGAAATCCATCTACCTCAGCCTCCCAGAGTCCTGGGATTACAAGCATGTACTACCACATCTGGCTGGATCTTAGATCAGTTTTGACTTTTTTTTTTTTTTTTTTTTTTTAGAGTCTTGCTATGTAGTTCAGGCTGGCTTTGAACCTACTATTGTAGCCCATCCTGGCCTGAAATTTTCAGTGCTGATCCTCTTGCCTCAGCTTCCCAGTGCTGGAATTACAGGCATGTCCCACTACACCTGGCTTGACTGTTTTATAAATGGGGAAACTGATGCCTCAAGAAAGCCCAGACCCTACTTTACGTATCTAGGTCACATAGCCAACATCAGAACATCAGTGTTTGAGGTTGAACCAGGCCACAGAAGGAGAAGATTCCCATGGGCCATTTTTTGTACATGAACTTCCTTTGACCTCTCTCTGCCCTGCATCCTTCTGTTTTTCATCTCTGCCACGGGAATCCTTGAGCAGAGGAGCAATCTCAGGCACCAGACTATGGAATGCTGATGGGGTAGTTGGGGCTACAGACCAGGTCATACCACAGCTGCTTAACAGGTGGGTGGGACCTTTTTCCGGGTTTGTTTTTCTTCAATGGGGCCAGAGTTCTCACTGGCACAGGAGGGCAGTGGGGAGCAGACAAGGTTGCTGTCTCCTCCTGACATAACATTTACCCACATTTGGGTGGTTTGTTTTTAGGTTCCCTGAAGACACCACGCTTCCTTTTCTGTTTCTAGCAGAATTTGCTCTGGCTCTTCTGGCAGGCAGGCAAGTGGTAATATGGGGAGTAGGTGGTTCCCATGCTCCGCTAAAGCAAATGGGAGGACCCTATACTTGAAGCTCTTTAGAAAGAGAATTTGTCTCCTTTTTTTTCTTTTTTTCTTTTTGTGGTACTGGGGCTCAAACTCAGGACCTTGTGCTTGCCAGGCAGGCATGGAATACTAGTTATATTTTAGGTAACCTGGGAAGAAAGGACTTGCTCCCAGGCAGCAGGCTAGAGGCTGAAGGCAAATCTGTTAGTGCATTAGTCATACCCTGTCCCTCCTACCTTGGCAAAGGCTAGGAAGGAAATGGGGAGGTTCCTGAGTTTACACAGCGTCACATCTTATTCAGCCTTCGGCCTTTCCTGGTTGGTGGCAAGGGCAGTCTACTCACTGCATGCCAATAGTTCTCTGTTGTGGGTTTTTTTATTTGGGTATTTTATAAGAGAGCAACTTTGATACGCCCTGCTGGCTGTATGTGGGTACACATGCATATTTCTCCTCTGCTGGTGCACTTCTATGCTCAGGGAGGAAAGAAATGTGCTGTGTGTAGGTGGGTGGGGGTGGGGGTAAGGTTTGTACTGACCTCTGGCCTTAAGGAAGGGTAAAGCCCCTGACTGATACCTGTAATCTCTACCTAGTCCTAGGCTTTCCTGGGTTCCAGATGATTCCTGCTTGTGCTGGCCAGAACACTGAGGTAGACAGGATCAGGCCTAGCCCTAGGAAGTAAGGTGACTAAGGTGATAGCTGGCTTGGGTGAGGGGTGGCAATGTTACTTGGGGCCCAAAGTTACCCATTGAGAGCCTGGCTTCACCTTCAACCCCTCCACCCCAAATGTGTGATTTCGGGCCAGCTGTTCCATATTGCTGTGTCAGTGTCCCTTCTGGGTAAAGTAGGATTTGCCAGAGGTGGGGGGTTGTCTAATGAGTTGGAGTGTGAAAAGCCTTTGGCAGCCGGGCATGGTGGCGCACGCCTGTAATCCCAGCACTCGGGAGGCTGAGGCAGGAGGATTGCTTTGAGTTTGAGGCCAGCCTGGGCTACATAGTGAGTTCAAGGCCAGCCTAGACTACACAACAAGACCCTGTCGCAAAAAAACAAAACAAAGAAAGAATTTGATGGAACCAGTTATTGTATTGTACTAAGAATTTTTGTGCTCTGTTTGGGATGGGGACAGAGGCGGGGAGGAGACCCCTTCCAGCTGGACGCTGAGAGGGGGACAGCAGGTGCAGATGGCCAAATGCAGCGTCAGCAAGAGGAGGAGTTTCAGTTTCTGTCAAAACAAGTTCTCTGAATTCCCCTACCTCTGCAGGACCATTGTGTGTCTCTTCCCCACCTTAGGCCCATCACAGGGAAGTTTAGTCCAGCCTCAGCCCCATGTGCCAACCGTCTGAGAGAAGGAGGACTTCTGGAGAACAGAGTTGAAGCTAAGAAAGTCAGAAAAGCTAGCTGCCCTATGTTGGATGCTTTTCCTGCTTCCTACATTGAAAAAATCCTGATAATATGGTGTTTTTGAGACAGGGTCTTGCTGTGTACTTCAGACTGGCCTTGGACTCACTTTGTAGTCTAGACTGACCTCCAACTCACAGCAATCCTCCTGCCTCAGCTTTCCAAGTGCTGGGATGATAGTCCTGCACCACTAAGCGCTCTTGAGTATGACACTTAAGGGCCAGTTATGACACTTCTACAGTCAACACCACTTCTGGGGGACCCCCCGTTATAAACTGTACTCTCAAAAACAAAACAGAAAAACCCCACCTATTTGGAAAGAGTGTATTACTGATGTGATAAGAATTAAGTCGCTAAAGTTTTGAACAAAGAGCACAGAGGACCTTTGGATTCAGCAAGACAAAAGAGCCAGTCCTGCTTGCAAGAGGAGGGACAGCCTGCGCTCTGCATTTGGGGCTTTCCTTTGGCAGAGGAAGTGCAACAGAAATGAGGAAACACTTAATAGTGGTTCCAGAAGCATTCTGGCTGACTTGTAGGTAGCTTAGCAGTATGATAGAGTCATCGTCTTCATGACAAATGGAGCTCTCACTTGTAGTCTTGACAACAAACACCCCATTAGTGGATGAAGAGTTACGGTTCCTGCTTTAATGGGTAAGGACATTTCAGTTAAGGGAGGGTAAAGGCCTTGTCCAGTGTCACACAGCCAGCAAATGGCAGGGCTTTGCTGCCAAATGAAGGAGTCACTGGCATGGAAAAGGGGACGAGCTTCATGGCATTCTGCCCCAGCTCCCTTTCCCCTCCCCTTTTTAAAAAAAATTCCCTGCATCTGGCTCCCACTCCTGCCAGTGTTTGCTGACCCTTCCATAGGAAGTGTGTGTTCTCCAACACCTGAGCCTGGCTGTGGACCCTGTTTAACTCCTTCACTTCCGTCTCAGTTCCTGTTTACTGCAGCTGCAGACGGTACTGCCTGCTGGCACCCCAAGCTCAGCCTACAGAAATAGCTTCTCTAGCAGCCCTGGCAGCCACAGAAGGCTCTGTGGTCCTGGCTTCTAAGAAAGGCGGCAGCAGGGGGCCCCCAGCCTGTGTTCGGGACATGTGACTTGCTGGAAGTGCCTGGGGGGTGGCGGGAGTGTGTGGCCACAGAAGCCACATCCTTGTTTACATCGGTGAAGGGGCTACCCCTTCCTGCCTTTACAGCTGCACCCCCCACCCTCAAGCTCCTGCCATCTCCAGGGGGACTTGAGACAGGCAGTCAGGCTTTCTTTCTCAGAGTGGCCTTTGTCTCTAATTGCATGGAACCCTCTAGGGAGGGAAAGGGTGGATAGTGAAGGGCTTCTTTTGGCAGGTCTTCAGAGAGCTAGACTGCTTGGCAAGGAAGAACTCTGCAGTGTTCCCTTTGCGCCCTGACCCTGCCCTGGCACCCCAGGGAGATCCCATCAGAGCACTGGCCCTAGGGGGAACCAGAGGGAAATTCCCTCTTGGTAACAGCCAGTGGAAACCAGACTCGGTTTGGGCCACTTTAATTTCCTAGAGAGAAGTGCTCTGCAGACTGTCCCTGATTTCCTTTGCTGTATTGGGGCCTGAGCTGGGAGTGAGCCAAGGCATGATCTGCCCTGTGCTATGGGTCAGAAGTCTGCATACCTTTGAAAACTGCAGGGAAAGAGGTGTCTGGGGAGGGAGGGAGAGGAAGTGCTGAAAATTTGTGGCGGGCAGGGCTGGTAGTTGTGTGCTTATATTCCTGGTACTTGGAGAGACTGAGGCAGGAGGATTCCAAGTTTGAGCCCAGCCAGGGCAATTTAGTGGCTTGGTGAGATTCTGTCTCAAATAAAGGAATTGGGGATATAGGTCAGTGTGAAGGCCCTGAGTTCAATCCCTAGTATTACCAAAAAACAAACAGAGGTGGGGGACTGGGGTGTGGGTCAGTCAGTAGAGTGCTTACCTAGCATATTCCAGGTCCTGGTTTCACTCCTTAGTAACACACACACACTCAGAGTAACACACTGGTGCTTGAGAAGTAGGTACAGAAGAGAATGGAAACAGGGTCCTAAGCTGGGTGTGGTGGTACACGCCTGTAATCCCAGCACTGGGAAGGCTGAGGCCACAAGTTCGAGGGCAGTCTTGGCTATATAAGTGAGTTCAGGACCAACCTGAACTACATCATAGTTAGAAACCTGCCTAAAAATACCAAAAAAAAAAAGGTCCTAAAGAGAGAGAGCTGTATGTACGGCGATCCTCAAGCTGGCAGAGGGAGAATCTTAGTTCCTTCTCCTTAGTTTGACCAAATCCCATGGCACCTGGACCATTTGGGCCACAGGTTGCTTTTTCTGAATTAAGATGAATTTAGGTGCATGTGTGTTCTATCTCTTAACTAGACTGCATGCTCCTTGAAGGCAAGGATAGGATTTTACTCTTAGGCAGCACTACAGAGAAGGGAACCCTGATTTACCTAGTGACTCTCTGTCCCAAGCCCACTGCTAGTCACATTACATCTATTTTTTTTAGCCCTACAAGAGGCCTGCTAGTGCTAGCTCATTATCCATGTTGTTTCCATTTTACAGTTGAGATGTATAAGACTCGGAACACTTGAGTCACTTGCCCTTGGCCAGTAAGCACACTGGTATCTGGAGGAGCTGGACTTAGAGCTTTTCTTCTCCCCTCCCTCCAATTTCTTCCCCTCCCCTTCTCTCTCCTCTTTTTTTTATTTTTTTGATACCAGGAATCAAACTTAGGACCTTGTGCTTGCCAGGCAGATGCAGCACCACTGAGCTAACTCCCAGGCCCACTCCTCTCTTCTCTTTCCTTTCTTTGCCTTCCTGACTCATCCTTCCTTTTCTTTTTTCCTTGTTCTTTTATTTTCTTCTTTGGTGCTGAGGACTGAATCTAGGACCTCTTTGCTTAGTACATTCTACCCCTGAGCTGCACTCCTAGCTAGTCTTTTTTTTAAACATTAATTATTTGGGGTGGGGTTGAGACAGGATCTCACTATGTAGTGCAGACTGGCCTTGAACTCACTATATAGTTTAGGCGGTCCTCCTGCCTCAGCTTCCCGAGTGCTGGGATTAGAAGTGTGTGCCACCATACCTGCAAAGGCTATGCTGATTCCTGGGTGTGAGAAAAACTGAATCCCAGAGTTGACTTTGGCATAGATTGAGTCCTTCTGACCTTGGGCAAACCATGAAATTTCCCTCAGCTTCAGTCTGCTATGAGAGAATTGAGGAGTGTGAAATGGATCATGCCATTTGTTGGACTTGATTATCGATTTGTTTAATTGATTAGGTGTACCCTAAACAGTCATGTGCTTGAGAGACCTGTGATTGTATCAGTCTTGCCTGTATTCTCTTGGTCAGGATTGTCCTTGTCTGCCTTTTTCCATGACCCATTTCAGGTCACAAGGGCAAGGATTCTCCAGGCCTTGGGGTAGGAAAGGGGGTTTCCCTCATCCCCTAGCCTCCCCTCCCTGAAAGACATCCCATGACTCAGAACTCTTCTGTGGTGGCAGCTCTCACCCTAGCCTCTTCTCTCTTCTGTCCTCCTAGCTGACCAGGTATATGGAGACCAGGATATGCACGAAGTTGTGCGAAAGCACTGTATGGACTATCTGGTGAGACTCTGCTTTCGGGCTTGGGTCAAGGATGGGTTGAAGAATCTCCTTTTCATGTAAACTCTAACCTCCTGATCTGTTCTGCAGATGAAGAATGCTGACTACTTCTCCAACTACGTCACAGAGGACTTCACCACCTACATCAACCGGAAGCGGAAAAACAACTGCCACGGAAACCACATTGAGATGCAGGCCATGGCAGAGATGTACAACCGTCCTGTGGAGGTGTACCAGTACAGCACAGGTACTTCTGTAGTGGGTAGGAGTGGGATTAAGGGCGTCTTGTCTGAGCATGTCATACCTTCTCTCCTGTGGATGCTCCCTCCTTCTCTTTCTCTGCAGAACCTATCAACACATTCCATGGGATCCATCAAAATGAGGATGAACCCATCCGTGTCAGCTATCATCGGAATATCCACTACAACTCAGTGGTGAATCCTAACAAGGCCACCATTGGTGTGGGGCTGGGCCTGCCATCATTCAAACCAGGGGTAAGTGGGTCCCTGTGCCCAAGATGGCTGCTGGATATAGATAAAAACATCTAGGTACTTTGCCGCGTGTGGTAGTGCACACCTATAGTTCCAGCACTCAGGAAGCTGAGGCAGGATTGCTGCAAGTCCCAGGCCAGCCTGGACTACATATTGAGATCAAGGCCAGCCTGAACTGTATAGTAAGACCCTGTCTCAAAAACAAACAAACAAAATTAGGGAGTTAGCATAGATCATTGCTGAGGGCTCACTCTGTGGTCTCAGTTGGCTTGTCCATGAGTTGGCTCCTCTGTTTTTCTTGCCTACTTGGGCTGGCATTTTAGGATATGGAGTCCTGTTTGGGGACATTAATCCAGGGCTCAGCTTGGGTGTTTTGGTCTACATTCCTCCCAGCACCTATAAACAGCTAGGGTCAGAGACTTGGACTGGCTGTGGACCTTAGGATGCATTCTATTAACACTGGGTTACAGCTTGGCTAATGCAGAAAAGCACTTTGCACCAACCCTGGGAGTCTCATAGGTGTCAGAAGGTAGTGGTGCATTTTACCACGTCATGCTGGTTGATTCTCTTTCTACCCTACCCTGTGTGTCTCATCACTAGTAGTCAGCTGGGGAAGATTTTGAGGTCTATTCAGGTTTCACTTCCTACAAACAGAAAGTGCTCCTGCTTCATTTTAGGAAACACCCTAACACTAACACATTGTCCAACATAGGGGGATTTTTGTTTTCTTTTTTAATAAACTTAATTTTAGAAGTTTTAAATTTTCAGAATTACTGTGTGGATATTACTGTTTTCATATGCCCCAAAAGGATTAACATATTAGCTGAGTACATTTGTCATAATTAGTGAATGTTATCAATACAGTATTAACTAAAGACCACATCTGATTGAGTTACCTAATAACATTTTTCTGTTCCAGACTCGTATCCGGAATGCCACCTTACAGTTTTGTTATCCCCTTTGACTCTTTGTAGGTGGGACAGTTTCTCAGAATTTCCTTGTTTTTCTTTTTCTTTTTTTTGAGGGGTGGGGGGTGGTGGTTGAGACAGGGTCTCCTATGTAGTTCAGGCTGGTCTTGAACTCACTATGTAGCTCAGGTTGTCCTCAAACTCTCAGGGATCCTCCTGCCTCAGTCTCCTGAGTGCTGGGATTATAGGCATGTGCCAGCATGCAAGGCTTGTTATTTTTTCTTTTTGATGTTTACAAACTATGTTTGACCTTTCCTAGAATGTCATATAATTGTAATTATATAGTGTGTCTGTAGCTTTTTAATGTTTTTTCACTTTATGGATTTAAGATTCGTCCAAGACTTTCCCTAATTAAAAAATCTGAATGTTTTGAGTTTTTCTGATTAATTTAATTTAGAGCAGTTTTAGATTTACAGAACAATTGAGAAGAGAATACAGAGTTCACATCTAGTCCCCTCCCCCCTGCACAATTGGGCTATTGTTAACATCTCAGATGACTGGTACATTTGTTACAATGTGTAAACCAATATTGATACATTATTATTAACTGAAGTCAATGAGCCTCCTTTTCTGATAGTTTCTCACACTTTCCTTGTCGAGAGGACCTTGACATTTTTAAGGAGTACTGGTCCAGTGTATTGTGGGAAACTTCTCTTTTAGAATTTGTTGAGTGTTCTTTTTTTTTTTTTTTTTTAATGGTACCAAAGTTTTGATTAAACGTAGGGAAAGAAGCAGGCTCTGTGAGGTGATTTTGAGCCAAGTAAAAGTAGGAAAAGAAGAGTGAGGGCAGCCACCAAGCAAGAGTGAACACAGTGACCTTGTCCAGGGTTCTCAGGAGTACACTGGGAATGTGGGTTTGGAGAGGAAGATCATAGACATGACATTTTCATTCCATTATATCAGGAGTGCATGCCGGGTATGACGGTGTGTGTAATCCCAGCATCTGGAAGGCTGAGACAGCTTGGTTGGGCTACATTAGTAGTGAATTCAAGGCCAGTCTGAATTACAAAGTGAAACCCTGTCTCAAAAAAGAAACAAAAAAGAACACAGTGGGAATGTGATTATGACTGTTGATGTCCTTGATCACCTGGCAGCAATAGTGTTTGTTAGGTGTCTCCGTTTTAAAGTTATTCCATCTCACCTTTTCCATACTGTACTGTATGGAGGGGTGTAATATCTGCAGATTATTTGGAATTGTTCTGCAAGGGGGATTGGTGTCTTATCCCCCATTTATTAATTTATTTACTCACTTTGGGTTATAATCCCATCCTGTTTTTATTTTGTTGCTCAGATTGTTCCAACTTTTTTTCCCCACAGTATTAGGATCAAAATCAGGGCCTCATACATCCCTGGCAAGTGCTCTAGCACAGAGTTGGCTTTACCTTCAAGCCTCTGTTAACAACATTTTTTTATAAAGCACATCCTTATTTTTTAGTACTACAAGATGTTCCATGTTCACCTTGTGTATTCCTCCTCTTACTCCTTCATTCAACCATTTTTCCAAGGAGCTCTGGAGCCTTTTATTAGAGAGGGTTATTAGAGACTAAGGTGTAGGTGCTGAGTATGCTGTTTGCGTGCTACTAGAATGTCATTGTTTCCAGACCCTCTCAGCTAACAGCAAAGGGTTTCATGTGTGTGCACTAACCTGTGTGTAAACATATCTAAAGAAATTTGTATATGTAGCCAACTCAAATCCTTTACCACATGCATCATTCTAGCCTCCTGGTGTTCATCAGTAAATTCCCACGCCCCTGGTAAGAAACCTGGTTGCACCACCCCAGCATGCATTTACAGCTGCTGCTTGCAAAGCAAGGGCAGACTCATTAACCCATACCCCCTAGAGTCCAGTGATATGCACAGTTCTTTTGCCTTTAGTGTCACGGATTCCATTCATTTCCAAAGTGACTTTAAGTCTCCAACCCCCCTACCTGAAGTGCTTGCATACATTTGTAATTCATTTAGAGTCTTTTGTCTCTATCTGCTTTCCAGGAGGGATCTCTACCTCATAATGATCTTTTTTTTTTAAAAAAAGCAAAAAAACAGCATATATTAAGGTTCAGTCTTTGTTTTGTAAAGTTCCATGGGTTTTTACAAGTGCATAACAACATCATGTAACCACCATTACAGAATCCTTTCACCACCCTTAGAATTCTGTGTACTCCATGTGTTCACCTCTGCCTTCCGCCCTCCTCCTTCAGCCACTGATTTGTTAATTGACTTTGTGGTTTTGCCTTTTTTTTCCAGAATATCACATAATTGGAATCATACAGTGTGAACTCTTTTCAAACTGCTTTCACTTAGCAGTATGCATTAAAGGCTCCTTCTTGTGTTTTCATGCCTTGTTAGCTTGATTCTCTTATCGCTTATTGTTCATTTATGGAGGCACCAGTTTGTTTAACCATTTACCTATTGAAAGACATTCTTGGTTGATTTCAGCTTTTGATGATTAGGAATAAAACCTCTGGTAACTGCTGTGTGCAGGTTTTTGTGTGGACATAAGTTTTTAGATCAGTTGTGTAAATAACTCGGTGAGAGACTGTTAGATGTGAGGACCACGTTTTGATTTATAAGAAACTGCCGATCTGTCAAAGTGCTTGTACAGATTTGCATCTCCTCACCCTAATGCAGTGAATAAAAGTTCCTGTTGCCCCACACCTTTTTAGCAATTGATTTTGTCAGTGCTTTGGATTTTAGCCATTCTTTTAAATGTGTATTTGGTATCTTGTTTTTTTTGAGACAAGGTCTTTCTTTCCATGTAGTTCAGACTGGCCTTGAACTTAAATCCTCCTGCCTCGGATTCCCGAATGCTGGGATTATAGGAGTGTGCAACCATGCCCAGCTCATTGTCTTTATTTGTAATTTTCTAATGAAATCAAGCTGAGCATTTTTTAAAAAAGCAGTCATTGAGCTACATTCTCATACTGGGAACATCTTTACATATGCTATTTGCCATCTGTGTATCTTCTTTGTTGAATTGTGTGTTTTAGGTTGTTTGCCTTATTTTTTTTATGGTGCTGGAGATGGAACCTAGGGCCTCTCACACATTAGACAAGCAAGTGCTCTACCATTGAGCAACATTTCCAGTCTGTGTTTGCCCCTTTTTTTGGTACCGAGGGTTGGACTCAGGACCTTGTGCTTGCAAGGCAGGTGGCGGCTCCACCACTGAGCTAATCCCCAGCCCATTGCCTGTTTTTTAGTTGGCATGTTCTAATAGAAATTTACATACATTTTTTCTCCTTTTTTTGAGACAGGGTCTCACCACTATGTAGCCCAGGCTGGCCTGAAACTCATAGCAGTCCACCTGCCTCAGCCCTGAATGCTAAGATTACAAGCGTGTATCACCATGCCCAACTACATTTTTTTTCCACTGTGGAAAATTATAAATCATTATGCATTTGTGTGTGGTATGTGTCTATTAAAGTAGTAACTAAAGCTCTGTGCAGCAATATTTACACTTACTCTGTGCATTATACTCTGATATTTTGTTTCTTTTTTTTAAAAATGCTATCCTAGGGCCAGGGATTTAGCTCAGTGGTTTGGTGGCCTGCCTTGCAAGCGCAAGGACCCGAGTTCAATCCCTGGTACCTAAATAAATAAATAAATAAATAAATAAATAAATAAATAAATAAAAATGCTATCTTCTCTCACAGTCTGACACAGTACTGTCATACAATATAACTCATAGCTCCATATCATGGTCATACCGTCCCCTATTCCTTCCTACAACCACAGCTTCCCCGGTCGTATCTTCACTGTTCCCACCCCCACCCTGTGTCCACACAGCTCCCTTCTCCAGGCATCTACTCTCTGGCCTATCTGGATATACATGAGAAAAGCCTTGGCTCTGTGAAGCTGAGTCCTCGCTGGATGGGGCTTCTGGAAAGTCAGGCCTATGCTGGAGGGCCCCTGTTGACCTGGTCTTAACCTCAGCTCAAGCTTGTCTTGGGATTGGGTCAGGGCTTCTGAGTGGAGGGATTTGGAATGACAGGCCTTACATCCCAAGTTTGTTTCCCCCAGCTCCTTATAAATATGCAATCTGCCAAGAAGGGTGCTTGCTGAGAGTACCTGGCTTCCTGTCTCCTTGGCAGTTCCTGTGGGCCTAACTTCCTCAGCCTATTCTGGCTGTTGGACAGGTTCAGAGTGTCATTCCACATCCCTGTTCCTCTGCTCCCTTGCAGTTTGCAGAGCAGTCCCTGATGAAGAATGCCATAAAAACTTCAGAGGAATCATGGATTGAACAGCAAATGTTAGAAGACAAGAAACGGGCCACAGACTGGGAGGCCACGAATGAGGCCATAGAGGAGCAGGTGGCTCGTGAGTCCTACCTGCAGTGGCTAAGGGATCAGGAGAAACAGGCCCGCCAGGTCCGAGGCCCCAGCCAGGTGAGTCATAGGCTCTGCCACTGGCCTGGCCACAAACCCATTACTTCCTATGCTTTGCACCCAGATGGACAGGAGGAAAGTGAAGTGGTCCTGACACCCGGGAGAGAGGGAAGCCCTCAGCCCCATCTGTACAGGTCTTGGCCTTAGTTTGGCATTATGCCATAGAACACCCAACACTTACACAGAACAAGCTCTTATGGGGTGAGGGAGAGTGGCAACTGCTGCCAATAACACAAGGGAGCAATGAGTAGCTGCAGAGAGAAGATTTTGTTGAATGTCCTTGCGTTCCAGGCTCTGTGCTGAGAATATGAAATCACATCCAGCCTGTGCTGTCCTCGGTGATCCCATCCATTGAGGGAGACAGATAAGACCCATCAGCAGGGCCCGTGACCCTGGCTGGGAAGTGGGGGGGCTCTGGCCGTTTTTCATAGCAGAAGGTTGAATTGTTAGGGCAGGGAGGGCAGGGCAGACAGGCATCTGAGGAATCACAAGGAGTTTGGAGTGATTGTAGATGTTGTTGAGCTGAGTAATTTGTTCAACAAATATTTATTGCATGTAATCCCACTGTACCCTGGGAGGCTAAGGCGAGAGGATCACAAGTTAGAGTACAGTCTAGACGACTTACCAACTTAGTGAGACCCTGTCTCTAATAAATAAAGGATGGGGGGGTACAGCCTGGGGTTCAATCTCTAGTACCACACACACACACACATTATTGTCCTATGCCTGGGACACTCAAGTACAGTATAGTGAGATGTGTTTGATGAGCCTGGCAGGCCAAGTTCGCTGTTCTTGTGGTTATTTCATTTTTGTGGAGTGAAACAAAATAATCATAATGAATAAATTAGGAGTATAACAGATGCAATATGTAGAGCCAGGGTAGAATGCAGGAGTAGGGAGGGGTGAGCTGGGCAAAAGTTTGTGGTATTAGCAGTGTTGTCAGGGTGATCCTCAGCAGGCGAGGTAAGGCCCAGCATACTGGCAGTGATTCGGGCACAACCCCGAAGGAGTCACTCGAGGCCAAACAGGTGGAGTAGTTCATGGAGTTAGGGAGGTGTTCAGTCCAGGTGGGGTAGAGGATGATTGGGTGTGCTGAGGACTTTTACTGGAAATGTAGTGGAAACAATGAGCTCTGAGCAGAGGGAGGCTCAGATCGGAGTTAGGGTTTAGCAGAATCTCCCTGGGTGCTGAGTGCAAGACTGCAGTCTGGGATGGAGGAAGGAAGCAGGGCCTGGTGAACACATCGTCCAGGTGATGGTGATGGTGCTGGTGGTGGAGGGGTGAAAAGGGTTAGACTCAAGGTCTGTACTGAAGGGAGGAGGAACAGGTTTTTCTGTCAGTTGGTTTTAAGAATGGAAGAGGTAGGTTAAGAAGCTTAAACTGGGCCCTGTGATCCCCTATGTGAATGAGGACGGTGGTGGTGCATATGGACACTGTGTTGTTGGGGGGATCAGTGGGTGGGAGCAAACACTTGCTGCTGGGGCCCAGGAGGGTCATAGCTGGCACTGGCCTTTACCACTTTTCCCTTCCTTGTGGCAGCCCCGGAAAGCCAGCGCCACATGCAGTTCGGCCACAGCAGCAGCCTCCAGTGGCTTGGAGGAGTGGACTAGCCGTTCTCCACGGCAGCGGAGTTCAGCTTCTTCACCGGAGCACCCCGAGCTGCATGCTGAGCTGGGCATCAAGCCCCCTTCCCCAGGCACTGTCTTAGCTCTTGCCAAACCTCCTTCACCCTGTGCGCCAGGTCAGTGGCGTGCTCCAGGGACGAGTGACTGTAGTTAGGCCCTGCCTGGGTCCTGGGTCTGCCTCTGACTGTCTGTCTGTCCCAGGTACAAGCAGTCAGTTCTCGGCAGGGGCTGACCGGGCCACCTCCCCCCTTGTGTCCCTCTACCCTGCTCTGGAGTGCCGGGCCCTCATTCAGCAGATGTCCCCCTCTGCCTTCGGTAAGCTTCCTCTGGGGACAGGACAATTGGGCAAGGACGAGAAAACATAGCAAGTCCTGGGCCAGGGATTTAGCTCAGTCGTACCGCATCTGCCTGGCAAGTACAAGGCCCTGAGTTTGATCTCCGGTACCAAAAAGAAAACAGAAAACATAGCAAGTCCTAAGCCGGGGTTTCTGGAAACACTGGCCATCTCTCCAAAAATGTCAGAGGTGCTAGGAGGATTTTTCTAGCCCAAGTTGTTTGCCCTAGAAGGGGTGTAGTGGGGCTTCAGAAACCTGGAGAGCCTTCTCTTTAGAGAAAGGAGTGAGAAGGGCTGGATAGGATTTCTCCAGAGCCAAGCATCAGCACAGGTGAGTGCGGCTGGACTGAGGGCACCCCGTCATCCCTTTCCTCTTTTCTCCTGCCCAGCAGGTCTGAACGACTGGGATGATGATGAGATCCTAGCATCGGTGCTGGCAGTGTCGCAACAGGAATACCTAGACAGTATGAAGAAAAACAAAGTGCACAGAGACCCTCCCCCAGACAAGAGTTGATGGAAACCTGGGGACTGGATACAGTTCCCCAGTACCCCTTCCTGCCCTCCAGTGCCATCCCACCTTCTTTGGCTTTCTTCCTCTTGCCTCCTTCCCCTTTTCCCTTGACCAGTTCCCCCGCCCCACCGTCCTCTGGCTGGCCCATCCCTGAACTCCCCCGCCCCATCGCTGCCACAGCCACCCTTCTCCGCCAGCTGATGTGCCGTTGCCCCCCCCACAGCACCATCCCTGCATTCCACAGGGGACTCAAGCAAGGGTGCCAAAGGTAGGCGACAGGCACAGACCACCAGACAGCCAGGCCAGCCCCAGAGGAGATGCTTGGAAGAAAGTCTCCTGCCTGCCCTTCCTTCTGAGATCAGATCAACTTGTCGCCCCTCCCCTCACAATTATGTCAGGGAGTTGGGAAGAAGTGAAAAATTTTCTTTTCCCAGTGTCCCAAGAATGTCTGAGCCTTCAATGTTGAATTTTTCTTTATTAAAATGATGTGCTTTTATCTTATAAAATCAACCAATCAAGTGATGTAGACGACAGCATTGGCTCTGTGAAGGTGGCATCTCTCTGGTTTAGGGGCAGCAGGCTGGCCATGGGACATGGAGGGGCACACCGCTGTCTTCCAGCCTCCAGCTTGGAGGTGGGCACAGGGCCTAGGATGTGAGTCAGGTTGGGGAGCGGGGAGGGGGGTGGCAGGTGTCAGATGGCTTTGGACAATGAGACCCTGACCTTGCTGCATTCCTTTTGCTTCCACCACCACTAGTCTCTTTGGAATCTTGAGGTGAGGGCGCTTCAGGATCATGGCCGCCACTCAGGATGTGAGTGTAGGGAGTGAGAGCAGCCTTGGCAGATGGGGCATGCGTGCCCTGCAGGTGTTGACAAGACCCACCATCTGTAATATCCTTGGCACAATAAAACCAAATGTCAGTTTCCCTGAGTGGTTCTGTCC
>NW_022900951.1:42932026-42935358 GCF_012274545.1 Fukomys damarensis | reverse complement strand
GGGGGGTGGCAGGTGTCAGATGGCTTTGGACAATGAGACCCTGACCTTGCTGCATTCCTTTTGCTTCCACCACCACTAGTCTCTTTGGAATCTTGAGGTGAGGGCGCTTCAGGATCATGGCCGCCACTCAGGATGTGAGTGTAGGGAGTGAGAGCAGCCTTGGCAGATGGGGCATGCGTGCCCTGCAGGTGTTGACAAGACCCACCATCTGTAATATCCTTGGCACAATAAAACCAAATGTCAGTTTCCCTGAGTGGTTCTGTCCTGTGTGGGGCAGGGGCCGGGGTGGGGGCGGTTGGTGGGTGTGCCTCTGGGAAGAGGCACAAGGCCGTCCTGACCTCGCCGAGGTGCATGTGCTTTCCACTAGGGTCTGTCTGGGGCTCAGGGGGCTCATATGTGATCTGATGCTTATTAAACTGGTTGGGCACACTTGCATGCACCTGTAGTCCCAGCTACCCATGAAGCTGAGGCCAGAGGCTCACTTGAGCCCCGGAGTTCAGGCCAGCTTGGTCAACACCACAGCAAGATTCTTAAAAACAAGGAAAAACCACCAAACAAAAAGTCTCCTTTTGGGCCTATTAACATAAAAAGTCTCCCTCTTTTGTCTTCTGCCCCTGCCCTTGCCCACCGTTTCCTGGGGGCCTGGGGAGATGGCAGCAGGGGACTGACTGGGCTGAGAGCAGAGACTGAATTTCCTGTCCGAATTCCAGCTACCCAGCCCCCATCTCACTATCAGTGTTTGCTTCTTTCTTGTGATAATCTGGCGAGGAAAGGCTTTGGGAATGCACAGCTGACACTTCATTAGCAACACGAGTTTGGTGGAAGTGACCAGAGGAACCTCCCCTGCTGGGTTTTAGAAGCTGAAGTATGAAATGGCTAAATCCTTTGTTCTTGTCTCGGTAGTCCTCCTGACACCTGTCTCTTACCCCTCCTTGAGGTAAAACCAATGTAGCTGGCCCTAAGGTTTTTCTCAAAACAGCATGTTTTCCCATTGTCCCTTGCTTATTTGGGGGACCGTGTGTGTGTGTGTGTGTGTGTGTGTGTGTGTGTGTGTGTGTGTGCGCGCGCGCGTGCGCGTGTGCAAGCGCGCGTGTGTCAGGTGCAGGTGAGGGTGTGGCGGCTGCAGGGGTCCTCGAATACAGTGGTCACACCTGAGTTTTTTTTTAAGGGTTGATTTGAAAGCTACCTCAGGTTTTTCTAGCTGTGTGGCCTTAGGCTCTTGAGTTTCAAGTGTCCCACCTGTGGGGGCAAAACTCGTGTCAGCTGTATTGGGCTGTGTGCTGTGAGCATTTCCAGAGAATGTATGGTTAACTCAGTACCTGACACATTCCGAGCTCATGAATGTTAGTGGATATTACTAATTATCCCAGAGTGCAAGTTTCTGTACCATTAGGATTCTACCTGTCTCTTGCCACTATATCCTATTTCCCTGTCTTCTCTTCCTGCAATATGCCCTTCCCCTGCCCTCGGCCACCAACCTTATTTGTCTTTCAAGACAGAGTCATCAGGTGCCCTGTATGATCCCATTCACATTTTCACTTCTATCTACAAATATCCCAATAACTGTACAATAAGCTTCTTGGGCAGAGATGTGATATTTGACTTCTCTGTAAGATGTGTACTTTCGGGGCCAGTGATTTAACTCAGTGGTTCCGCCACCTGCCTTGCAAGTGCAAAGACCTGAGTTTGATCCCCGTACCAAAAAAAAAAAAAAATGTGTACTTTCACTAGGCCGAGTAGGCGGATGGTAATGCTGGATGAATAGGGAGAATACGTGTATGTTTGCTTTTTGAATGTTGTCCGAGTGTGTGACTTTGATGAGCCAAAGTTTTCATGTGTATCTCAGTGTCTCCAGGCACGTTTGTGACAGGGGCTTCTTTCCAGGTATGTCAGATGGTGATTGAGTGTGGGACTGACAGTTGGTGTTGGAGACAAATGCATGTCTGTGTGGATCTGTCTGTGACAGTGCATCTGTGGTTTCTGTGTGATTGGGATTGATGTCTGATTGCATTTCTGTGACAGATTCTAGGCAGTGTCAGGGACAAAGCTGTATGTCTGAGGGTGTGTGTGACCAGGTCTATCCATGTCCACTTGGTGACAATCCCTATTGAGTTATCTCACTTCACTTCATGCCTACCTTTGGGCAATTCATGTGTGTCTCTGGAGCATCTGTGTATGTTCTTGTGAGAGACTCTGGGTCCCTCATTTCTGGGACAGTACAAGCTCTCTGTGACAGTATCTGATGGTGCTAGTGTGTGACAAGTTTGCTACTGTCTCCGGCAGGACATTTCTATGTCCATCACATGGCAGTGTAGGTCTATGTGAATCTCTGGAGTTCCTGTCTCTAACTGTATTTCTGTGGTTTCTGTGGCATATCTTTCTTGACAGAGTCTGCATGTGTGACCGGGACAAGTTCACATGAATGCGTGTGTGTAAATATCTCATGGAGTTTCTGTGAAGTGTCTGCCTGAGGAAAATCTCAGAAATCAGCACCTAAGGCTGTTTACTTGTGGCAGGCTCTACCAAGCTCTCAGTGCCCCCTCTCCCTGATGCTGAAGCATAGCTCCCTCCCCACCAAGAGCACCCCCTGCTGTAGATTCTAGACTAGCCAACTGGGCCAGCACCTAAGTCTGGCTAAGGCTGTTTAAGTTAAAAGGCTGCCAAAACACCACAGACCACTGACTCTGGGAGCCAGAACTCAGCCTTTGGCGTGCCCCCCGTGGTGGTGGTCAAGGGTGTTACTCCTCCCCGAGGACTGGACAGGTTCCAGGGGAGAGATTTCACTTTCGCGGTGAGGGCCGACATTGGCCTGGAGGACCCTAGCTCTGGTTTTCCCCGGGTTGGGAATCTTAAAGTCGGCCTAGCATTATCTCCGTACTAATCTCAAGGCAGAGGCAGAGGCAGCGGCAGCGGCAAACCTGCTTCCTAGAAAAGGAGGCTGCGCAGTTATTTTATTAACTGTACACACATACACACCCCACCAGCACCACTACCACCAACCCCGCGCAATAACCAAAACAAACGATTGCTGCAAAGGGATTCCCAGAACCAGTTTCCTCTTCTTGTGTGCCCCCATCATTTGCATGCAGGCCCCGCCTCCGTGGAAGGACCAGGCGTGTATTTGCATAAGGGACACTTGAAACATTGAGGATGGTATGCAAATTAGGACTGGCTCCGATTGGCTGGGGTACAGCAGGTGCCGCGTCCCGATTGATCAAAGCCAAGTGGGCGTGGCTGTCGCGCAGGGCGACTCTCCCGGGAGGCGCGTGCCCCGGCTCAGTAGCTTTGGGGCTGGCGCGCGCGGCGAGTCTTAAGGCTGTGCCGTCTGCGGG
>NW_022900951.1:42914394-42931984 GCF_012274545.1 Fukomys damarensis | reverse complement strand
TTCCCTGCCTTCCACCCTGGCGCCCCCCAGCCCTGGCTCCCCAGCCGCGCTGCCCCGGGCCTCCACGCCCTGCGGGCTCAGCGGATTCAGCGGGCTCAATCTGCGCAGCGCCTCCTCCATGTTGACCAAGTCTCTGCAGGGGCTTTCTGCGCCCCCCGTGACCCCCACACTGCCGCCAGGTGAGCGCAGCCTTCTCTACCGTGAGTTGGTGGGGTAGGCTGCAATGTTGGGTGGAGGTGCGGGGTGGGGGGAGGAAGGCACGGCCTGGCTCAGCACGCCACCACCCTGACTTATTCGCCTCCGCCTGCGTAGGAGGCAAGGATCGGGAAGCGTTCGAGGCCGAATATCGACTCGGTCCCCTCCTGGGTAAGGGGGGCTTTGGCACTGTCTTCGCAGGACACCGCATCACAGATCGACTCCAGGTACTGTATCTCAAACAAGGTTCTTGGGAGGGTCAGGTGTGTTTGGTGAGGATGGGGGCCTTGTGTTTCTGGGATACTGGTTGATCTGAGAGGGAGCCTGCAATGTGAGTAGTAGGGTCATGAGGACCAGGCTCCGGTTAGGTGGGGGGTGTGGACATGCGCGTCTTTGAGGCTCCAGGTGGATATGTGGGGGGCGGAAGGTTTCAGAGCAGGGATTCAGGAGGTCCAGGGAATTACACTGGGGGGAGGTCTTGAGACTCTAGACCCACGGATCCAAGAAATGAGTGTTTGTATATGCAAGAATGTGGGGCTTTCAATCCCCACATTGTGGGAGTTTGGGCATAGGCTTTCAGTGTGGACCGTTGAGGACCAGAGTTAGGGTATCAAGAAATTTGCAGTGCAGGGGTTAGGATATATATATAGTTCAGTCATAGAGCACTTGCCTAGCATAGACAAGGCCCTGGGTTCTATTTTCAACACCACGAAACAAAAAAATATTTTTTAAGTGCTGGGGATGTAGGTCAGTAGTAGAGTGTTTGATTAGCATGTGAGGGCTTGGTTTCAGTCCCCACTACTGTAAGGAAAGAGTAAAAGGAACAAGAAGAAAAAAAAAATCAGCTCCTGAAATCGAGAGATCCTAATACATACCTAAGAGAGAGCATAGGGTTATGGGCCGCAGGAGAGATGAACTTGATTCTGCACACCTGGAGGCCAGTGGGAAAGCCCTGCTTCGTATTGGAGTGTGGCAAGTTGGGGACCAGAATACTAGAGTGCTGGAAGATGGGAGTGTGTCTAGAGTGGGAGACCAGGAGTGGGGGGTCACCTGCTGGGCTCCTTAACTCAGCCCTCTTCTTCAGGTGGCCATCAAAGTGATCCCTCGGAATCGTGTGCTGGGCTGGTCCCCTCTGGTGAGTATCTTTGGTGTCCTTGACCTGTCAGCTCCATTTGTGATTATGAACTCACCCCCTTGTTTTTCTAGGGCGTGTGATTCCCTGAGCCGCATAACGGTGAGAATACTTCCACCATCCCATGTTTACTTTCTTGGGGTGACACACAGTTCTGATTCACCTGAATTTCCCCAGAACTTGGGATTCTCCCCTCCAACTCAGTTTTCTCAGTCCTTTCAAACACTCCTTTGGGGGCTGCCCACAGGGCATGCTGCTGGGGAAAGAGGGGCAGAGGTCACTGGTTGCCATGGTGATACTGCCGGCTTCTCCTGTCTCTGTTAGGGAGCTAACGGACATCAGGGTGGGTCTGGGCTAGTACGGCTGAGCGCGCCCCCTGGCGGGCTTTTGGGGAGACTGCGCCTGCGCAGGCCGTGAGACCCAGGAGAAGGGTGTGCATGCGCGCCGTATCAAGGCGCTTGAATCTCCGTGAGAAAAACTGACTGCGGCTGTGCAAATTATCGGTATGGCCGGTAGAGGGCCCCACCTCACGCAGGAAGGCTCTTTATGGTGGTTGTGCTTACAGGGTGCTTGGAGTTATTGAACGAACTGTTCGAGGTGCTTTATAGCAGTGCCAAATAGCACATGATAATATTTACTGAGTTTTTATCCTGCTAGACCTTTAGTAATTAATCATTTTTAGCTATAATGAAAATGGGGATTTACTATATGGCTGTCACAGTGCTAGGCCCATGGAAAAATACTACATGCTTTCTAGAGTCCATTTTATGCTCTCCCTTTTCTACTGACTGCTCCTACCTGTTTAAAAAAACTGAGTTCTGAGCTGGGCGTGGTGGCGCACACCTATAATCCCAGCACTCAGGAGGCTGAGGCAAGAGGATCACTGAGTTCGGCTACATAGAGTTCCAGGTCAGTCTCAACTACACAGTGAGACCCTGTCTCAAAACAACAACAACAACAAAAAACAAACACAGTTCTGTCCTGTATCAGGCACTGCTGGTGCTTCAGATGTGCCCTTGAAGAAAACAAACCATGCTACATAAAAGTGCCTCTGAAAAATAAAAGTGCTTCTGCTGAAGAAGGCCTTTGGTTAAGAAACACTTCCATTTATTCAAATATTTACTGAGCTACTGCACACCAGGTGTGTATAGGCTTTTCTCAGCTCACGCCAGTGACTGTTTTAGGTAGAGCTCTTAAGCTGAAAATACTGAGATCTGGAAGGGAAAAGTGGGTTCTGGTCTGCAGTCAGAAGGCCAAAGGAGGGGCTATGATATGACCTTGTTTGCTTCAGATATCAGTTTGACATGTGCCTTCTTTCTTTTCTCTGCTCAGTCGGACTCAGTCTCATGTCCTCTTGAAGTAGCACTGCTATGGAAGGTGGGTGAAGGCAGTGGGCACCCTGGTGTCATCCGCCTCCTTGACTGGTTTGAAACACCAGAGGGCTTCATGCTGGTCCTCGAGCGCCCTCTGCCCGCCCAAGATCTCTTTGACTACATCACAGAGAAGGGCCCCCTGGGGGAAGCCCGAAGTCGCAGCTTCTTCACCCAGGTAGTGGCAGCTGTCCAGCACTGCCATGCCCGTGGGGTTGTCCATCGTGACATCAAGGATGAGAACATCCTCATAGACCTCCGCCGAGGTTGTGCCAAACTCATTGATTTTGGTTCTGGTGCCCTGCTCCATGACGAGCCCTACACTGACTTTGATGGTAAGGCTTTCCTAAATATCATGGGAGCGGGTCCGTCAGTCAGTGCTTTTAACTTTTCATCTTTCTGGCCTCCTGAGCTTTGAGCTGCAGTGGTGGGTTCTCTTAGAACACTTGACCTATATGGTATCTTTATGAGGTGTTTTGTTTTCTAATGACCTTACATTTTCAGCCTATTTATTTATTTTGGTACTGGGGATCAAACTTGAGTCCTTGCGCTTGCAAGATAGGCAGCAGAACCACTGAGCTAAAGCACCGGCCCCTCAGCCCTTTTATTTTGAGACAGGGTCTCTCTCATTAAGTTTCCCAGGCTGGCCTTAATTTAATGCTCTTCCAGTGCTGGGGTTACAGGCACGTGCCACCATGGGGTTTTGATTTCTGATTGCTAATACTGGGGATTCTGAGGCCCGGTCCCCTGATAAGTCCACCTTCTGAAAATGCCCTAATCTTGTTCTGTCTGGACACCTAACTGGTCAGATCTGTTATCCTGAGTGTTCTTTTTCAGTAAGGGTATTTATTGTACTGTTAGTCTTCAGTGCTTTATTCTGGTGAGGAGACCCTGCTTGTTGTAACTACTTTTTGTGGTGATGGGACCTTGCTTTCCTAATTATAGACCTACTATTCCAGTAAGGAGACCTTGCTCTGGGTGAGAGCTATGCTTCAGGGAAGTTGGGGTACTAGGGCATCCTCAGAGTGAAGTAACCCTTGGTTTGTGTGCAGGGACAAGGGTGTACAGCCCTCCAGAGTGGATCTCTCGACACCAATACCATGCCCTCCCGGCTACTGTCTGGTCACTGGGGATACTCCTCTATGACATGGTGTGTGGAGACATTCCCTTTGAGAGGGACCAGGAGATTCTCGAGGCTGAGCTCCACTTCCCTGCCCACCTCTCCCCAGGTGAGAACCTCACAGAACCCAGCCCACCTGATTCCATTTCTCCCAGGGACTGGTGTCCCCACTAACTACTAATCTTCCCTGTGCTTCTTAACCTACAGACTGCTGTGCCCTAATCCGCCGGTGCCTGGCGCCCAAACCCTCTTCCCGACCCTCACTGGAGGAGATCCTGCTGGACCCCTGGATGCAAACACCAGCTGAGGAAGCCCCCCTCAACACCCCCAAAGCAAATCCTACCCCCTTGGCTTGGTCCCTGCTTCCCTAGGCCTAGCCAGGCTCCCACTGGTTGGAATCCCATGGCTATGCCACAGGGATAGATGGACATCTGTTGACCTGGTTTTACAGGTTGTTCAAAATCCAGTATTACTAAGGTCAGGGATTGGAGGTGAGGGGTCAGAAGACAAGCCAAGTCTGCCCAGTCTCCATCCTAATCCTGTGAAGGAGCCTTTCTCCCAGAACCTGTGGTCCTTTATTCTGGAAGGTGGGGGGAATTCTTTGTTGTTTTACTAAGGACGTTAACTGATTGAAGTCACTTCCCTTCTGAGCCCCAGGATTCTTATTTTGACAAGTTGTAACTCCTACACTGGCACCTTCTCCTACCACCAAATGAACTTAGTTTAAATGCTCGTAACTTGGGCAAGGGTGCTTTCCTTAAAATACCCAGCAGCTGTTCTTTTAGCAAAAGGAACCTTTCCCTGGCCTAGGGTCCCACATTCTGTCACACTGCTTGCCTGCCTGCCTGCCTCTGCCCAGAATTGGTTATTCTGGGGGAGGTAATACCCAGGTTATCCCAGGGCTTTTTTTTTTTTTTTTTTTTTTTTGGTGAGGGGATCCCACTGTTACCCCAAGTGCTCTTATTCTGGTGAGAAGAACCTTACTTCCACATTTTGGGAAGGAATGGGAGACGGATACCACCTGATGCCACCAGAGACTAGGATGGGATGGATGGTTTTGGGGGTGGGCTAGGGGAAATGAGTCTTACTGTATGTTCTCCTACCCCCTCCTCCAACTTTTTGCAAATTTTAGCTGCCTCCTCCTGTGCCAGGGTTGTCCAACTGCTAAAAAGTAAATACTTGTGTACTGGAGGGACGGGAGCTAAAAGTGTGTCCTCCTATCCCTTCTCCCCTGCCTGGATTATTTAAAAAGCCATGTGTGGAAACCCACTATTTAATAAAATTAATAAAAATCAAAGGAGACTGGGTATTGCATCTACTGTGTGCTCTGCCCAGAAGGAGATGGCTAGACTTCTCCTTTACTCCTTGGCTTTTGTTTTGTTCTGTGCACACTGTAGTTCAGGCTGATCCTGACGCGACTGGCCTCAGCCTTAGTGCTGGTATTACAGACGAGCCCGGTGTCCCTCCGCTCACTTGGAAGCCTCAGTCTTAAACTCTATTCTCTAAAGAGTCCTTACTGTAGACATTAAGGAAGTTTAAGCTGCACCTCCAAAGAGCCAGTTCAGACAAGAATTGCACTTTCCTTGGCAACCCCAAGGGAACAAGAAACCCATTTAAAGAAAAGCCCTTTCAAGGACACTGGCCTGGTGATCCTAGCTCTTCTCTTCCCTTAGTTTTAATAACGGTATAGTTGGCCGTTTTGTCGATCTAAACCTTCCTTTGTCTTCCCCTTACAAGCTCACCCTCAAATTCCTCAACTCACCTTCGATGTCCCCATCCCCTGCTTTCAATTCCTTGATCACCAACTTGGTTTAACCTCCCCTGCCCCTCAAAGTCACATCCCTCCCAGGTAGCCTTGGGCTCTCCAGGGGTGGAGCCTCGCTGGGAGAATGGAAAGAGGAACTTCGGACCAATCAACACATACCTAGGAGTTTACAATGCGGAAGGGGTGGTGCCGTCGGAAGACGGTGCCAATGAAGATTCGAGATAAGAGGGTACTCGAACCAATGGGATCAATATAAAGGAGGCGGGTTAGATGGGGAACGCGGTCAGCGGAGCGGATGAACGGAGAGGGGGCGGATCTAGTATGGCCAAAGATCCAACGAGGTTTTGTGAAGACAGCTGGAGACGAAGCCGACATTGTCCTGGGTCCTTAATGTCGAGTAGAATTTAGGATTTGGAAATCCCGTGGCAGGCCGCTGTTGAATTTAACCTTTAGAAGCAGACGAGGGAAAGTCACCGACTTGGCCACCCTAGCACTTGCCCACACCCATTCCGGGGGGCCGGAAGAGGATGTGACAGACACGGAAGTGGCCTGCTGTTGCCGAGGGGACAGGCCGGGCAGATGCCAACATGGCAGCGATTGGGGTTGGCGGTTCTACCGCGGCGGCTGGGCCAGGGGCAGTCACTACGGGGTCGTTGGAGCCTGGGACCGCGAATGCGGGTGAGACGGGCTGTGGCCGAGCAGTCGGCGGCAGGGCAGAGGTCGGGATCTCTGAGGATCGGAAAGGTTCCTCATCGAAGTGGCAGGGAAGCATCCCGGGTGGACCGACCTCTGTATGTGTGTGTATATATGTGTGTGTGCGCGCGCGTGTGTGTGTGTGTGTGTGTTGTAGGGAGGAAGGGAAGGTGGAACAGACCACTGTGAGTGGTGGGGGAGGGGAAGAGACCATTCTGAGGGTGGTGTGGGGTGGCTTGCACATTTGCAGAGTAGAGCTCATTCTGAATGTGGAGGGAATTTGCTTTTGAGGAGGCTAAGACCACCGGTATTCTGAGTGTACTAGGGTCCTTTCTTATGGGAGGGAGAGTCCATTCTGAGGGCGTGAGAGTTCTTTATAGAACGGAAAGATTATTCTGGGGGTGGTGGTTCCTCCCTCATAAAAGGACCTCATAAGTTGTCAGGGTGGGGCAGACTAAGGGGTCCATTTTGAGGATGAGGGTGTCTTTCATTATATTTAAGAAGGTTGTTCAGGGAAGGCTTCTTACTGGAATTATGGTTCCGTGTAAATTGAGGTGGGAGGGCCCTTCCTGATATGTGAGAGGAGGAACATTCTGAGGATGCTAGGTCCTTCCTTATAGCAGAGAGAGTTCATTGTGAGTGGGTTGAACAAGGAATTGTTCTCTGACTAGGGGAGAACGGTGTGCAGTGGTGGAAGCATTGACTGGAATATGGCCAAGTATTCCCTTGCATGCTTGAAGAAACCAGACCAGTCTTGGTGGGATAACTGTTCATTATATAGGATTCAATTCTTGAGACAATAAGGGAGGTAGAAGAAATACCATTTCTTAGGCGGGTGGACATACCTAGTACAATAGTCCCATTCTCCACACTGGGAGATTATTCACATGGGATAGTCCCTTGTTAAATAGAATCATTTCATGGAAATCCTCAGTTGGCTCTTCCATAAAATGGGAATCTTCAGTTCTTTCAGAGATGAGAGCAATGTAAAAGTCCCTTGAGGTGATCTATTATACATTAGCCCTGTGATAGGCACACATGAAAAAGTCATTACATGCTGCAAATATCTTTGGCATTCTGTCTGGGAATGAGCTGTTTCTCAGGACAGGGAGAGAGGGAGCAGGGGAGGGTGTCCAGGGCATGTTTTGACACTTCATCATGGATTCCAGGTATGGGCTGGAAAGAATGGGCCCCCTTTCTTCCTTTCTGGCTTTTCCTGCCTGTAGCTGAGAGAGGGGAAGTAGATAGGAGTCTGACTCTCATTGGGTCAGGACAGGAAGAGGGAGGAAGTTATGGTGGCTAAGAGGATCCTGACTGAGAAAGGAGAGGGGGTGGTTGGTGGTGTGGCTATGCCCCAGCAGCTTCTGATCCCCTCCTTCCTCCCTGCCCCTTCCATTCCCCACAGCTCACCGGCGCCTCAAGTACATATCCCTAGCCGTGCTGGTGGTCCAGAATGCCTCCCTCATCCTCAGCATCCGCTACGCCCGCACGCTACCTGGTGACCGCTTCTTTGCCACCACTGCTGTGGTCATGGCCGAAGTGCTTAAAGGTCTCACCTGCCTCCTGCTGCTCTTCGCACAGAAGAGGGGTACGAGCCGGGGGGGGGTCGGTAGGTGGGACTCCCCATGTATGTGTGTGTATGTGTGTGCTCACCTTGAGGGCTTGCTGGGGGAGTATTCTGGTCCTGGGAACCTGCCTGGGGAGTATATGAGTGCAGCAAAGAATCCTTCCCCAAGCTGTGAGTAGCTGCATCTACTTTTATACCCCTAATACCCTGGGAGCTGTAGGAGTGACATGGTCTGTCACAAGGTAGCAAAGGGCTCATATGGTGATTGATTGACTTACCTTTAACTTTGTATTATGGAGAATTCCAAACATATACAACATTGAAAAGAATAATAAAATAGTAAAATGTCTATGTACCTATCCTCCAGGTTCATAGTTACCACTTCACTTCCTGGCAGAGTGGCCATGAAACAGTATAAATGATTATTCACTCACTGCTAATCTACATTTCTATGAACTTCCCCTTATTATTTTGAAGGAGATTCCCCCTCATCGAGAATAAATTTTGTTTAAGTATAACACCAAGCAGATGTGGTGATACGTGTTTCTCGTTTCAGTCTCAGCTTCTTGGGAGGCTGAGGCCAGAGGATCACTTGAGCCTAGTTTGAGGGTAGCCTGGGCAACATAGCAAGACTCTGTCCACTCAAAAAGCAAACAAATAGGGCCAGGGATTTAGCTCAGTGGTGCCACGCATGCCTCAAAAGTACAAGGTCCTGAGTTCGATCCTCAGTACCAAAAAACAAACAAACAATTTTTTTCTCTCCTTGCAATAAATTTATTGAAGAAATCACATCATTTTTATTATACACTTTGGGTAGTCTAGATTCTCCTGAGTGCCTCTCTGTGGTATCTTTTAACATATCCTGTCAGTATTTCCTCAAAGTTGGGGGTTAGGTTTATCTTCTAATTTAAACCTTTCCCGGAAGGCCTTCCCCTTTGAGATGTTGTCAAATTGTTTCTCTTCCAAGACCTTGAGTACACAGAGAATAGAGGTGAACTGTGCCGCTCTGCCCAAGATACTGTTGAAGAAAACATTCTTACCCACACTTGAACTCCAGGAGCCTGGGAGGCAGCTGTTTAGGAAGCTGCTATTTTCTTGATTGATTATATAGACATTTAGGAAGGAACCCTGCGTCAGGCCATGGGCCATGGATGTAGGCGTGTTAGCAACACAGGTGTACATCTTGCTTTCTGGAGCTGATATTTGAGATGGAAAGTCACAGATAGCTACAGACTTCATCACATGCCTTCAGCTCTTATCCACGGTTTCAGTTGGTTTTTCTTTTATTTGAGATGGGGTCTCACTATGCTGCCCAGGCTGGCCTTGTGCGTAAACATGTGGCCTCAAGGAACCCTCCCACCACAACCTCCTTGGTACCTGGGACTTCAGGTGCACCACTATTGCCCAGCTACATTTGCTTTTCTGTGAAGTGGTTTGGTGGTGAAATCTAGCCCAGGGCCTGGGAGGAAGCTGAGTGATTGAGCACTTTGCCTAGTATTGACAAGGCCCTGGATTAGATCCTAGCCCTGCCCCCACCACAAAAGGAAGAAAGAGGGCGACCTATTCGGGACCCCTCCTGTCTCTCAGGAGCTATTCTTTTTTCTTTTTCCTCAGGAGCTATTCTTATTCCACATTTCTATTCCTCATTCCTATTCCCCAGTCAATTTTCCTACTCTGAAAGAAAGAAAAAAAGAAAGAAAGAAAGAAAGAAAGAGAAAAGAAAAGAAAGAAAGAAGGAGAGAGAAAAGAAGTCTGACCTGATGTGGGGCTCCTGGTGGATTTGTGCTTCTTATTTGATGCCAGTATTCAAGCAGTTCACCACAGAAATATGAATGTGCTTGTTTATGGTGTGCAATTCTATGTGGGGTCTGTGATGTGATTTATGGTATGTCACCACTTACCTTTTCAACACCTGAAAAATGAGAGGTTAGAGACCTGAGATAAGTGCCACAAAGGGCAAGAGCAGGGTTTTGTGAATGAGCATCAGCAGGAGTTCTTAGGGTAACCTTGTGCAATAGTTATGGGAATCTTCCTCAAGAAGCAGCCCTCCTCCTCAGATGAATTATAAAAAAGTAGGTGTGGGGCTGTGGCTGTGGCTCAGTGGTAGGACTCTTGCTTGGCATGCACAAGGGCCTGGGTTCAGTATCCAGCACCCCTCTAAAAAAGTGGGGTGAGGGCTGGGGATTTAGCTCAGTGGTTCTGCTGCCTGCCTCGCAAGTGCAAGGACCCAAGTTCGATCCCCAGTACCAAAAAAAAAGTGGGGTGAGCTTTGCAAATGCCTTATTTATAAGGAATGATTCTCAGCTTTCCATTGGATCAGGTCCCAACTAAGCTTTGCTTAATAGTCAAGACTGCATATGTCCATGGAGTAGGAACAAGTCTTTGGTGGGCCTAGGGCTTACAGAAAGATGTACCTGGGAGCCCGGAATTTAGCTCAGTGGTGCCGCCACCTGCCTCGCAAGCACAAGGACCTGAGTTCGATCCCTGGTACCCCCCCCAAAAAAAAACAAAAAAACAAAACCAAAAACAAAAAAGAAAGATGCACCTGGGTGGGAGATGGCCTCTGCCCTTAGGTGGCTCATTGGACACTAAAGAGTTAGGAGAAGTGAAAAAGTCAAGTCTAGACAGGTGCAGTGGTACATGCCTGTAATCTCAGCTACTTGGGAAGCTGACGCAGGAGGATTGTGAGTTTCACCCAGCCTAGGCAATATAGTGAAGCCCTGTCTCAAAATAAAGGAGGGGAAATAAAAATACATGCATACATTAAGGAAGGCCAAAAATGTAGTTCAGTGGCACAATGCCTGCCAGGCAAGCATGAGGTGCTGAATTCAATTCCTGGTACAAAAAGAAAAGAGAGAAAGAGAAAGAAAGGAAAGAAGGAAGGAGGGGAGGTTGTGAATGCAGCTCAGTGCTCTTGGTTCAGTCCTCAGTACCCAAACCTAATAATACATTTTTTTAAAAAATCAAGTCTAGGATCAGGGGTGTAGCTCAGTGATAGAGCATGTGCTTAGCATACCTGAAAGCCCTGGGTTCAGTCCCCAGTACCAAAAACAAATAAGTAAATAAAAATCTAGCCTTCCACCCAGACTCAGGGCTTGTACTTAATAAGGTCCTAGATCAGTGACAGCAAACCTTTTAGAGGTTTCAGTGAATCAAACACCCTGCTGCAGCACATGTTCCATACTTTTGCCACCACTGTCATAGATAGTGATGATGGTTATTTTGTTTTGAGACAGGGTCTTGCTTTGTAGTCCAGGCTGGTTTTGAACTCACTATGTACCCTAGGCTGGCCTCCACAATCCTCCTGCCTCAGCCTCCCAAGTGCTGGGATTATAGGCATGTGCCACCACGCCCAGCTCTAGTCATTATTTCATTGTACAAGCAAGTACTGAGTGCTTGCCCTGTATAGGACTCCATGGCAGGGAAGTAGGCACTCAGATGAGTGAATTGTATTCTGTGGTTAGCGGACACAGTGTGGTAGGTGATTCTTTTGTTGGCTTTTTGTATTGTTTTGTTTTTTTCTTTTTCTTTATGCAGCAACAGGGGTAGGACCTAGGGCCTCATGCTTGCCATGCAAGTGCTCTGCCTCTGATCTACGCCCCTAGCCCCTTTTTGGCCTTTAAAGTAAATACCAGCAAGGTTTCCTGGAGACATGGTTGTACTGTTAGGGAAACTGAACCCAAGACTAGGGTGGAATAACTTAGCGATAGTGTGTGAGCCTGGCACGCGCAAAGCCCTGGGTTCCATCCCCAGCAAGGCGCTCACGTGCCCACACATACAAATGAAAAAAGAAAAAAAAAAAAAAGAAATACAGAGCTCATTCTGGCTCCCAGGGGGAGGGGGCAGGGAGCAGGGGACCTGGTCCCAGCCTTAGAGGACCACATCTTTGGTAGTCCATGCTATAGAGGCTTCTCTTCCTCCCACCTAGGTAACGTGAAGCACCTGATTCTCTTTCTCCACGAGGCTGTCCTGGTGCAGTATGTGGACACGCTCAAACTTGCGGTTCCCTCTCTCATTTACACCTTGCAGAATAACCTCCAGTATGTTGCCATCTCCAACCTGCCAGCTGCCACTTTCCAGGTGAGCCCCAAGCCCAATGTGGACCCAGGGAGGGTGCCTAGCTTGGGGTATAGAGGGTGGGGAGGGAAGAGGCTGCTGACAGCCTCGTTAATTTCAGAACGTCACTGGAACTCCTTTAATCTCGGTTTCCTCATCTGTGAGAACTGTGAATAGAAGTAGTAATACCTGCGCAGGATGGATGCTGGGGGTGATAGAGAGACACCAGGAAGAGCCCTTGGCTGGCCATCAATAAGACTGAACCTGTTCCTGGGCATCTTTGTGAAATGATTAAAGATCCTGGATTCTGGGACTGGGTTGCTGGTTTCAAATCTCAGCTCTGCTTTTTTCCAGCTATGTGACTTTGGGGCAAGTCTCCTAACCTCTCTTAGTTTGTCTGCCTTAGTTTGTCTGTCTGTCTGTCTTGTTTTTTGTTTGTTTTTTGTTTTCTTTCTTTCTGTCTTGTTTTTCTGTTTTATTTTGTTTCAGTACTGGGGATCCAACTCAGGACTTTTCCCTTGCAAGGCAGATGCAGCACCACTGAGCTAAACCCCTGGCCCTGTCTGTCTGTCTGTCTGTCTATCTATCTTTTGCAGTACTAGTACTAGGAATGGAACTCAGGGCCTTGTGCATGCAAGGCGGGCACTCTACCACTGAGTTACAGCCCAGCCCTTTTTACTTTTAAGACAGGATCTTACTAAGTTGCCCAGTCTAGCTTTGACCTGGCTCAGCCTCTTGAGTAGCTGGAGTTACAGATACCACTGCTCGTGGCGTGGTTTGTTGATCTTTAAATTGGGGGTTATTGCTGAATACGGTGGTGTACAACTGTAATCCTAGTCCTCGGGAAGCTGAGGCAGCAGGATTGCTGCAAGTTTGAGGCCAGCCTGAACTCTTCATAGTGAGAGCCTGACTCAAACAACAAAATAAAATTAAATAAATTGGGGGTTCTTGTGGTGTCCTTTTCCTATGGTGGTTGTGAGGATTAAATAAAGTAGTTTACAGATAGTGCTCAGATACCCATTAGCACATACTAAGTACTATATAAATATTTGCTGGCTTTGCTGTAGATGATTCATTTATCTTTTGCAAGGTATTCCACATACATCAGCCTCACAGGGCCAGGGCTCATCCTGGGCAAGTGCCTTGTCCCTGGTCACACAGGAGGAAATGGAATTGGGATGCGGCTTGAAATTTCCTGACACAGCCACCCATCCGTACCCTCTGGAAGGGTCTCTAGAGCCACGTAGTCTCAATTCAGCCAGTGGTGGTTTTATTGTCATCTACCCCACTCTATTCCTCCACTTTGCCGGGGGGGGGCCACAGTGGGTGCTGTCCCGTTGTGCACCTGCCAGTGTCCTGTTGGCCTTCAGCACTTTGCACATGCACTCGCAGGTGACGTACCAGCTGAAGATCCTGACCACAGCACTGTTCTCTGTGCTCATGCTGAACCGCAGCCTATCCCGGCTACAGTGGGCCTCCCTGCTGCTGCTCTTCACTGGCGTCGCCATTGTCCAGGCACAGCAAGCCGGTGGTGGCGGCCCGCGGCCACTGGATCAGAACCCTGGGGCAGGCCTAGCAGCTGTCGTGGCCTCCTGCCTTTCCTCGGGCTTCGCGGGTGTCTACTTTGAGAAGATCCTCAAAGGCAGCTCAGGCTCTGTGTGGCTGCGAAACCTACAACTGGGCCTCTTTGGCACAGCCCTGGGCCTGGTGGGGCTCTGGTGGGCTGAGGGCACCGCTGTGGCCCACCGTGGCTTCTTCTTTGGGTACACACCTGCCGTCTGGGGCGTGGTGCTCAACCAGGCCTTCGGTGGGCTGCTAGTGGCTGTCGTTGTCAAGTATGCTGACAACATTCTTAAGGGTTTTGCCACCTCCCTGTCCATTGTGCTGTCCACTGTGGCCTCCATTCGCCTTTTTGGCTTTCACCTGGACCCATTATTCGCCCTTGGCGCTGGGCTTGTCATCGGTGCCGTCTACCTCTACAGCCTTCCCCGAAGTACGGTCAAAGCCATAGCTTCCACTTCTGCCTCCACTGCTGCCTCCGGGCCCTGCATTCACCAGCAGCCTCCGGGGCAGCCACCGCCGCCGCAGCTATCCTCCCACCGTGGAGACCTCATCACGGAGCCCTTCCTGCCAAAGTCAGTGCTGGTAAAATGAGGGCTAGCGGCAGTGGGGGCAGACAGGGAGGGGGATGGGGTGAGGGCGTTGGGCATCTGCAGGACCTGAGTCGTCGCTGGGACCTGGCTCCTCTGGAGTTGGAAGATGGTCTTTTCTTCCAGGCCATTGAGACTTCTGGAGGGGTGTGGGACCAGGGCCAAAGACACTGAACCCCTTCCCCTGGAAAGGGTTTTTAGAGCTGCTCCTCTGCTGCAGTTGAACCTCTCTGGGGACAGGGTTAGGGGTACTGTCATTCAAGGCCTTGTCTGCGCACCCCCATGTGCGGGAGGTGTCCTGTCTCTAATGCCTGGGACAGTCCCTCCTAGCTATCCTTCCACTTCGGTAAGGACAGACTGGACAAGTCTGCAGCTCTTCAGTAATGACTCATGTCTCCCTGTGGGGTTCAGCTTCCTATCATTTAAGGCCTTTACTCCTCCCTCACCATTACCTGGATCATGTTAACAGCTCAGTCTCTCATGCAGCCTTGGGGCAGCTTCCCTGACACAGGCTCTTGGAGCAAGGCCCTTGAATCTGGGACTGTAGAGAGCACCCTGGGGGAGGAGGCTTGAGCTGAGTTTCCCTGAGCCCTTCTGGGGGGAGGGTGCAGTAAGGGCCATTTTTGTTTTGATGGTTTGGGGATTTGTTGCATAATCCAATCACTGATGATCCATTGTATGGGGGAAATGGGGAGGGGTGATTCTTGAAGTGGCTGAATCTCATTCGGTTTAAGACTGGCAGTTGCCAGATGCAGGGTTACTGAGACGTCCAGAGAGGAAAAATAAAGCTGCCAATCCCACTCTTGCTACCCCAATTGGCTGTACAGGGCACTCTTACTTCATGAAGAAGGGGTGTCTTAGAGTTGATGAACTGTGGAACCTGCCCCCTGCACTCCTCAAAGCTTATTAACCCTTAACTGTGTCCCAGAGTGCGTGTGCGCAACCGTGTGTCTGCCTACGCATGCGTGTGCGTGCGTGTGCATGGGAAGATGCCTGGACTGTCTTTGCTATATGTAAATAGGGCCATTGGATCTTTATTTTTTGATTAATTTGTTCTGATTTTTTGGTTGGTTTTCTAAGGAACTGTAATGAACAAATGTCAGGATACCCAATGCCAAATAAAGATGTTGTATTTATTTAGTCCATGTGTAGCTTTCTGACCCAGGGGCCGCGCTCTCCGCATAAGCATCGCTACTAACCCAGGACTACCAGCCTTACTACCACTGCCCTCGCTTGCTCAGGAAGCCCTCCTGCCAGCCTACCCCAGCTTTCTGTGTTTCTCTTTCCTTCCATTCCCACCACAGGTTGCTCACCAAGGTGAAGGGTTCGTAGTCGCCGGGAATGAAGACATTGGCCTGGCCTCATTCTCCTTCCTTGCCCTGGCCCAGCGGGGACCAAACTCTCCTGATCAGTATTAGGGGGAGGGGGAGGTAGACACAGAACTTCTTGTCCCTACCACTCCCGCCCTTGTGAAGGGCTGAGCTAAGCACTCTCTCTGTTAATGATCCACCTCTGCTCTAAGCCCCTGACACCCCTGAAGTATTCCTTAGGTGAGTTTCTGCAAATAAAATGTGTTTTGCATCTTGCCAGCTTGGGTTAGGAAGCCCAGAAAGAGCAAGGGAAGCATTCAAGCCTTGTGGATATGATTGCAGGAAAGCTTTTATTAAAAACTCCACAGAGAGCCGGGCGTGGTGGTGCATGCCTGTAATCCCAGCACGGGCTACACAGTGAGTTCCAGGTCAGTCTCAACTACATAGTGAGACCCTGTCTCAAAAAAACAAACTAAACTTCCAGGGAAACGGGTATGGCTCACTGGACTGGTAAGAGTACTTGCTTAGCATGCATGAGGTCCTGGGTTCTATTCCAGCACCACAAAAAGGGGTAAAAAGAAGGAAGAGAAAGAAAGCTCTCAGGGCTGAGGAGAACAAAGTTTCAGTCTTGCTGTTTGGTTCGCGAGGCCTCAGCATTGGCTCGAAGCACAGCCCCTGGGGATGGGTATGGACGCTGCTGGAAGAGGGGCCCAGCTGCTGTGGTGTCAGCACCTGTCTTGGCTTCATTCCGCTTGGGGAGTCCTGTTGACCACGTGCCCCTGGGGGTGACAAAGGGTCAGGGTGAGAGGAGGGAGTATGGCGGTCACCCTTCACCCACCCAAGACTCAGGAATGGAGGAAGGAGATGGCAAGGAGGATGGTGTTCTCAGGTGCAGTGAGTCAGGAGGAAAGAAAAAGGCTCATGAGAGGTTATCACTTACCGGGGGGCATCTGAGTAGGAGCTGGGGTCCATGGGGTCTAATTCTTCATCCTTTCGGCTCGCAACTATGGAAGTAAGTGGCAGGGCAAGTTCTTCAATCAAGGCAGAAGGAGCCCCTGGTCCCCGAGCACCCCATCCCAGGAAGAAACGGAGCCTGCAGCTGCCATGGCTGGCGGTACCCTTCAGGACCCAGGTTCGGGCATGATTCTGAGAGAAGACCTCTTATCGCACATCCTGGCACTTTGCCTGCCTCGCCCAAGCCCCAGCCTGCTCCACTTACCTTTCTTGCTCTTGGGGTAGGGAGCCAGCTCCTCCCGACGATGGTGTCGTCGTTCTTTGCCCTCTTCTCGGTCTGCCTTGTCATACCCACGATCCCGATCCCTTTCCCTGTCCCGCTCTCGCTCTCTGTCCACTTTGTCATAGCCACGCTCTCGATCTCTGTCAGATTTGTCATGGTTCCGGTCTGGCTTCTCATGGTTGCGGTCAGACTTCTCGTGGCCCCTGTCCAACTTCTCGTGGCCCCTGTCCAACTTCTCGTGGCTCCGGTCCAACTTCTCCTCAGCATCTAAGGGGACAAGAAGGTCCTGAAGTGGCCTCCTCCCACCCCAGGACCCAGCAGCCTCTGCTTTCAACAGCCTCATTAGTCTGAACGTGGTCCTACCTGGTCTCACCTGTCCTAGAATTGACTTGGCCTCTCTCTAAGAACTGCTGCAATCATTTAAGGTCACCTCAGATCTGCCAACTCACCTGTGTTACTGCTCCTGAGCTTCTTTGCAGATTTGGTAACGATGGAGTTGGGGTCATGTGGGGAGAGCCAGGATACGAGGTCTGAGTCCACATTCCAGTAGTAAGGAAGCCCGCTGTGGGTCAATGAGAGGGATGGAGTACCAGCACAGACGGCCTCTCCTGGTATCAGTTCTTGTCTCCCCAATCTCTGCCTATACCTGCCCTGTGTCAGAACCTCCATATCTCTTCCCCGTGTCCCCTATATACCCTACAGCTAAGGACAACACAGGAAGGGCAAAGTCAGAAGTCAGTTGCCCCCGTCCCGGTCCCCAGCTCACCAGGAAGGGTCAAACACTTTGTACCAGCTTGGTGGCAGGCCTTCCAACCGAGTAGCCTCATAGTCCACAGGATCATCATCATAGTCCTCAGCAATGATCTCTTCCTCTGGTTCTGGCAGAACAAGAAAGAGGACAGCAGTTAAAAGATCAGGAAAGCCTAGGCTACATAGTGAGTTCCAGGTCAGTCTCAACTACACAGTGAGACCCTGTCTCAAAAAAAAAAAAAAAA
>NW_022900951.1:42912913-42914257 GCF_012274545.1 Fukomys damarensis | reverse complement strand
AAACAGATAAGAGGCAAAAAAAAAAAAAAAAAAAAAAAAAAAAAAGATCAGGAAAGTTTTATTCTACAGTCAGGGCCCCACACAAACCATGTGTGGAAGACATACGTGTGTGCCAAAAAGCACATGAAGTATTTCTCACATCCAAACCCATCTGCCTCAGCCTCCTATGTGATGGGAATACAGGTGTGTGCCACTATGCCTGGCCCTTGCCATCAGTTTAGACTGTTAACCATAACATGTATGCCAGGCACTTAGGAGACCCCAACATGTCAGCTGTTCATATGGCAAACAATAAGGTCTATGTCATCACTATTAGGCCCATCACTAGACTACCTCTGAAACATGCCACTACTGTGGTAAATTATCAACACCTCACACACAGGAGACTGCAGGTAGTGCCAGCTATCCTTCCTATTAGATAAAATGTAGTCACCCCTATGTGTCGACTCCATCCACCTTATTTTGGGGGACTGGGTCTATGTTGCTCAAGTGATTCCTCTGCCTCAGCCTTCCGAATGGCTCGCTGACACTACAGGTGTGTGCCACCACCCCTGGTTTGAGTCATGGATCAAACACAGCATCAGATGTCACTGCTGAAGATGAAATATAAGCCCCCCAAACACTCCCCCCACAGACTGCTTAGTACAGTAGAAATGGATGTCAGAAAATCATATTAACAACAAGATGCTGGGCCAGGGATTTAGCTCAGTAGTTCCGCCTCCTGCCTCGCAAATGCAAGGACCTGAGTTGGATCCCTGGTACCAAAAAAATAAAAAACAAAACAAAGCCAAAAAACAAGATGTCAGTCACTCCATTGCTTGGTGCACCCGCTATGCCAGGTATTAGATGTCAGTAACAACAATAAAATGCCTGTCAAGACTGGTAACATTGTAGGTCATCTGTAGCTTTCTCACCCGGCTCCAGATGTTTGAGGATGCCTCTCTTGGCTAAGCGGGTCTGCAGCGCAACAGGCAGCGGCATAGCGAGTAGCACACAGACCTAGGGACAGACACACTGAAAATTAGAATCTGGATCCAGTATCAAGCGCTTCCCCACAGCACGTACATGCTCATTTGACCCTACCTACCCAAATGTATCTGGGCGCAAAGAAACCTACCTGCTCGAAAGTTTAACAGGGCCGGGGTTTTAGCTCAGTGGTGCCGCCTCCTGCCTCAAAAGCGCAAGGTCCGGAGTTCGATCCGTGGTACCAAAAAAAACCAAAAAGTGTAACCGATAGTGGCACAATCTACAAAACTTTCTCTTACCCAGCTCCCCAGGTCAGATGCCTTTGAATTCAGTTCCTTGTCCAGGCCCAGGCTCCTCCCCCCTCCCAGGGGGCCACGC
>NW_022900951.1:42911707-42912851 GCF_012274545.1 Fukomys damarensis | reverse complement strand
CCCAACGCCACAAAGATTACCAGGTGGGAGGAACCAAGACGCTGGGATGGCGAAGTAGAATGCTGCACTTCCTCCAGCTCTAAAAAAAATACACCCACCCCGGCATTACCGATACAGTCGTAATGGTAGTGGAAGGCTGTCAAGCCGGTCGCCACTAAGCTGGTCAACACTCCACGCGCTCTTTTCTGCCAAATCACAAAATGAGGCCCGCTCTCCCGGAGCGTTAAAGCGACTGGGCGACTCCGAGAGCTGCGGCGAATCGATGACACAAAATTGGCTGACCAATAAGAGTATGCTCTTGGCCTGACGTTACAAAACGGCCCAATTATTTTTCTGGAATTGGCGGAAAGCTCGCGCGCCCGTGGGCGTTACTTGGGGGCGTGGCCCGGCGGAGGTCTGGCCGTTTGAGCTGCCAGACGCCATGGAGGAGTACGCTCGAGAGCCTTGGTACGATGGTGGTCACAGGCGTCCGGACGGTTGCTGCGGCGCCCAGGCCAGCCATGGGAGGCGGGCGGGGGAGGCCTGGGCCACACAGTGCCACGTCCCAGACTCGGTAGACGCTTAGAAATATAACTTCTTCCGCTCCCCCAACTGGCTTCTCCCACTCGGGCGCCGTTAAGAGGGTCCTCAGTTGTGTGCCCAAGAAGTGCGGCTACTGGACAAATCACCTCAAGTTTCCTCTGATTTCGGGGCTCCTCGTCCCGCCTTGTTAACATAGAGAATCGCTGGCCAGATCCACGCTGGCGGCCGGGGGAGGGGCGGCTGAGCGGAAACCCGCAGGGTTACCGCGTGGGGTTTTTCCCTGGTTTTGCGGAATCGGGGCGGGGCATCGATGAGCCTATGGTGAGCAAGGAAAGGTTCTTGAGGCCTCGGGAGCTTAATTTGTCCCTGTCCTGGGTTTCAAAGGTGCAAAATGGAGGAACTTAGTTGGACGTGCTCACTGTGAAAAAAGGAGGTGCCATCCCGTCCTGTTTCTTTTAACAGCACTAGCTTGTTAACGCTTCCGCTGTTGAAAGGTTTAAACGTGCCAACTCCGCATCTCTCAGTCCGTTTGATCTTTGATAGTAAAACAGATGGCTGATCTCCTGCTTGGGATCAAGAATATTTCCCCGTTTTGCTCCACTTCTCGTTTTCATGAGGTTAA
>NW_022900951.1:42904569-42911539 GCF_012274545.1 Fukomys damarensis | reverse complement strand
AAAAAAAAAAAAAAAAGAATACAAGATGAGGTTATTAGCATCCGAAGCGTTTCTTCCCACTCAGACTTTCCATTCGAGCGACATGATTTCTTCCAGTTAGAGTCCAAGTGACAGGGCCTAGCAGTAAGGAGACTCACATTAACCCCACCTTTCCCTTCCCACTCACAGCCCATGGCGAATCGTGGATGACTGCGGTGGAGCCTTCACGATGGGGGTGATCGGTGGTGGAGTCTTCCAGGCTATTAAGGGCTTCCGCAATGCTCCCATTGTGAGTCTTGGCTTCCCCAGCAAAGTTGGAGTCAACAGCCTCACCCACGCAGAACACTGCTGGAAAACTGCTCGGAGCTGCCAGTTAGCGTGCCCTTAAGTTATCTGCTCACCTACTGTGTACTCGGCCTGGCTCCTGGGTCTGGGTTTTTGGGAAACTGCACACACCCAGCTGTGGAGATGCTATACTGTCAGGACAATCACGGGGCGCCTTAGGGCTGGGGATGTAGCTCAGTGGTAGAGTGTTTGCCTAGTGCATGATCCTGGACTCCACCCCCCCGCACTGCAAATTAACGAATAAACAGTCATTTGGGCTGGGGTTGTGTAGTTTACTGGTAAGCACCCGCATAGTGTGTTTAAGAACATGAGTTCAATCCCCAGCTCTGCAAAAAGAAAAGAAGGAACAAAATCCTAAATGTGGGTACAAAGCCTGATTGATTTTACCTGGAGACAATTCTGGGTCAGAAACATGGATTTAGGGAAGTGACAGTAGAGGAAGACTTAAAACAGAAAATCCTTTTGATTTACAGTAATTCTCTCTTTTCTGACCCCCCCATCACATCAAATGTCATAGCTTTAATTGACATTGATTTATTAAGATCTCTGCAGTTTTTTAATTTTTTTTCCTTCAGTACTTGAAATTGAACCCAAGGTCTTCACACTGATCTACATCCCCAGCCCTTCATGTTATTTTATTTTATTTTGAGACAGGGTTTTGCTAAATTGCCCTGGCTCAAACTTGCCATCCTCCTACCCTCAACCTCTAAGAGTGTTGGGATTACAGGTGTGGCCACTGTGCCCACCTTGCAGTTTCCATATGTACCTTTGTCCATCCTCTTCACTCCTAGAACTCTCTTTCTTGGATCTTTGCCCGTATTTTTCATCCTTGGGGATCTCAGCACATTTTACCTGCTAGAGACCGAAGCAGGGCCTAAGCACGTGTTCTGTTGACCTCCAGTCCCCAGCTCCCGCTCCTTGACAAGACTTTTCCTCACTGCTAGGACCACATCTTCATTCTGCCTCCTGGAGTGCCTATGCTGTTTGAAACTGACCTGTTTATCTGCTCAGGGTCTGTCTTGCATTATGTGAGCCCAGACCTACCTTGTTCATGGCTGTGTCCCTGCTCCTTAGTTATTTACTGAATGAATGGCTGAAGAAGTTAATAAATTGGAGCTGACCAATCCAACTGTAGGGACACCTGTGTTGGTGTGTTCCCCAGACCCCTAGTTCTTGACTGCTTCTCATCTAATGGGTCTCCTCCCTCCTGTTTTTTGTTTGTTTGTTGTTTTTTTAAGTACTGGGGATGGGACCCAGGACCTCGCACATGCTAGGCAAGCATTCTAGTACTAAGCTATACCCCAGTCCCCACCTTACTTTTTTGTAGTACTGTGGATTGAACCAACGACTTTGTACTGAGCTACATCTCCAGCCCTTTTTAAATTTTGGGTTGGTTTGGTTTTTTGAAACAGAGTCTTGCTGTATAGTTCAGGCTGGCCTTGGAACACCACCACACCTGAATCCCTTCCCTCCCTCAAAGGCTAGAAATCCTGTCTGCTAGTGGCTTTAACCCTGCCCTGACTCCCTTTCTCACTCTCCTCAGGGAATTCAACACCGGTTAAGAGGTAGTGTCAATGCCGTGAGAATCCGAGCACCCCAGATTGGAGGTATGGGGCTTGGGGAGGTAGAGGAGATGTGATGGTGATGTTTGGGGTGGTTAGTCCCTTGGGGCTAAACTGCAGGATGGGGCGGGTCCGGTTTCTAGCTGAGACTCTCCCAGGGACTTTTCCAGGGGCTGATCCTTTCCAACAATTTAATATTAAGGGACAAAGGTATGGGTTCTAGAGTTTAAATCCAAGCCATGGCTCTTCTCTGTGGTGCGGCTTTAGGTTAGTAGCAGATCCTCTTTGAACCTCATGTGTACCTTGATGATGATGACATTAACCACCTTATCAGTTTTTTCATTTACATAGTACTTACTAACTGCTGGTTGCTGTGCTAAGGCTTTTGATGATATTAACTAATTTAAATTACATAAGTTAAATAACAAAATACCTCAAATTGATCCTGGGACATAGTAAGCCCTTGATAAACATTTTGACTACAGGCTGAGTACCCCTTATCCAAAATACTTGAGACCAGAAATATTTCAGATTTCAGAGTTTTGTGGATTTTGGAATATTTGTATATGCGTAATGAGACATCTTGGGAATGGGACCCAGGTCTAAAGATGAAATTCATTTATGTTTCAAGTGCAACTTACATAACCTAAAGATAATTCTATGCAGTGTGTGTGTTTGTGTGTTTTAAACGCAATACTGAGGGTTGAGCCAAGATTCTTGAGCATGTTAGGCAAGTGCTTAATTTCAGCAGTATAGTACTTATCCAGCATGCATGTGGTCCTTGGGTTTGATCCCCACCACTGCAAAACAAAACAGATGGGGATCACTCTGTTGCCCAGACTGGTCTTGAATTTCTGATTTCAAGAGATCCTCCTGCCTCAGCCTCCCCAGTATCTGGGGCTACAGGCACATTTTACCACGTCCACCCAATTTTATACAGTATTTTTATTTCATTTGTTTTTTGTTGTTGTTGTTTTGATTCATTTTGTTTTTGTGTGGTACTGAGGGTCAAACCCAGGGGCGTTCTTCTACTGAGCTACAGCTTTATCTCTCTGTAGCTAGCTTTCTTTCTTTCTTTCTTTCTTTGTTGGTACCAGGGATCGAACTCGGGTCCTTGAGTTTGCGTGGTTTAGCTTTTTATATTCACTAAGTTGCCCAGGCAGGACTTGAAGTTGTGGGAAAAATCCATATAAATATGCTTGTAACCATCTGTCAACTCCTTACAGAGGCAGAGAAGGCAATGTAGATGGCATTTAGATAGCTTAAAGTGGGAGCTCCACAGAGTAAGGGAGACATAATATTCTCTGTCTGCCTCTTCCTTTGTGGCTGAGTCTTTCTCTGTGCTTTTGTTTTTTGGTACAGGGCTTGGAATGCAAGTCATGTGATGCTACCTATGCTCTAATGCTGAGCCACACCCCCAAGTCCATTCTCCATTGTTGTTGTTGTTGTTGTTCTGGGATCCAATTGGGGCCCTTGTGCTTGCAAAGCAGGCAGCAGAACCGCTGAGCCAAACCCCTGGCCCCCTTTCTCCATTCTTAGCTGGAGCGTTTATCCTTAGAGGTGTCCTGACCCTGAGATGTGGGTTCCTGGGATCTCCCAGAAGCACTGACTAGGCCTCTGTGTCCCACAGGCAGCTTCGCGGTGTGGGGGGGCCTGTTCTCCACCATTGACTGTGGCCTGGTGAGGATTCGGGGCAAGGAGGATCCCTGGAACTCCATCACCAGTGGAGCCCTGACTGGGGCTGTGCTGGCTGCCCGCAGTGAGTGCCCTAGCCCTGGTCCCAGCCTCTTGTACTCTGCCCTTCCTGCTCTGACCTTGGCCCCTCCTGTTCTCCCCAGGTGGCCCGCTGGCCATGGTCGGCTCTGCGATGATGGGGGGCATCCTGCTGGCCCTCATCGAGGGTGTTGGCATCCTCCTCACTCGCTATACTGCCCAGCAGTTCCGTAATGGTGAGCGGGTCCTGGTGGATGATGGTCAGCGTGAGGTGAGAGTGTTCCACATAGCCTCTTCTACTTGTCTTGACCTCCTTCTCTCTTCTCCAGCACCCCCGTTCCTGGAGGACCCAAGCCAGCTGCCCCCTAAGGAGGGTACCCCAGCCACCAGCTATCCCAGCTATCAGCAATACCATTGAGGAAACCGCCTGACACCGACACCGTGGGAGCTGCCCCTCGGTTCCCTCCCCGATGATCTACCTCGAAGGGAGGGCTGGCTCCCAGTTAGCCCTGAGACCTCCAGAGAGGGCCTCTGCTCCCCTGTCCCAGGGTGGGGGTGGGGCACCCCAGCTGCCCTGATGGAAGGGTCCCTTTTTTCTCTCAGGGCACCCCAGCCCCGCACATTTAACAAGCTCTTACCCCAGCTCCTTCGTGTGGCACCCTAATGAGTATTTAAAGCGAGTTTGGAAATGCCTGTGTGTGCGCTTCTTGAGCGTGCTCCATCCCACACCCCTGAAAAGGGGCAGAGCCCTTCCCAGGGCCCTGGAAGCCCTAGGCCTTAGAGTCCCACAGCGAGTCGGCTGTAGTACAGGTTTGTGGAACGACTGGGAGGGAGTATATGAGGATGTGAATCAGGTACAGGAACAAGGATGTGGGGGGCCACACGATGAACCCTGAGTGGTGTCACAAGCCTGGACGCCAAGGCTGAGAACCAGACCTCTCAAGAAGCCCCTTCTGGATGATCCTCTTCGTGGCTCTGCAGTGAAAGTGGGGTTTGGGGACATCTGGCCCCCTCAAAGAAGGGGTGCCCAGTGTCTGTTCTACCACAGAGACACTTCTGTGCCGTGTGGTTGTCAGTTTGGTTTTTTGAAAATGATCGCAGAATGGCTGGAAATGAGTTTTCAAGTGTAAGGTGGAAAAGGCTGGGGATGTAGCTCAGTGGCACCACACCTGCCTCACAAGCACAGGGTGCTGAGTTCGATCCTCAGTACCAGAAAGAGAAAAGCACAGTGTAAGGTAGAGAAAGATTTTTGTGGATGGGTATCACCCCTGGGTGCTGTTACCTCTACAGAAACCCTTGCATCTGGGGCAGACACGGTCTTTATGGCGGTGCACACGCACCGAGGAGGCACTTGTTTCCTCTGCACAAACTGCTTGGTGCGAAGGACCTAGGGGAAGACATGCAAACTTCGCTCAGCAAGCCATTCAGAGGCGCAAGCGCCCTGCGGTACAGCTCCGAGGGAGGGCAAAGCCCCACCTGGGCTTCCCAAGGCTCTGGGGAGACCTAGAGGTCTTCGGTGGTGACAGCTGTGGCTCCTGCTTGAGTGACCCCAGTGCCAAGCAGCACGTATCACCCCACTGGTGGCCCTCGGAAGGGCAAGGTGAGGTGGATTGGAGGTGGAGGTAGGGGGCGCTGTGCAAGCAACTCTCGACCCTCCAGCTTGAGCCTGGCTGGCCAGTAGCACCCTGTGTGGGCCTGGACCCTGGATGTGGATGCTTGTATGTCAGGGCTGCTGGCTCCTCTGGTCCCACCCCTTTTGCACAGGAGGCTCCATGAGCTGTGCTGGCTCCCAGGCCCTAGGTATTTCCAAGCTTTTACCTATTCTCTAACACCCCCCTTTCTATTCTTTCTGTGGGGCTCCATAAGGCTATAGACCCTACCTCCATTTTGGTTTGGTTTTGTTTTCTGAGACAGGGTCTCACTGTGGAGTTAAGGCTGGCCTTTAACTCGCTACGTAGCCTATACGGGCTTCAAATTCATGGAGATCGCTGGGTGTGGTGGTGCATGCCTGTAATCTGAGCACTGGGGAGGCTGAGGCAGGTGGATCGCTGTGAATTCGAGACCACCCTGGGCTACATAGTGAGTTCCAGGGCAGTCTCAACTATGTAGTGAGACCCTGTCTCGAAAAAAGAAGAAAAATTCATGGAGCTCTTCCTGAATACTGGCATTACAGTCCTGTGATCCCCTACAGGTAGGTCCCACCCCAAAGGCCTTTTACTGTCACAGGTACCTGCCCTCCGCAGCCTCCTCCCAACTTCAGGACCCTCCCCTTTGAGGCTTGCAGACTCCAGGGTGTCCTCCATCCACAGAAGAGGATCACCGCGGATTCAAGGCCAGCATGAACTTCACAGCAAGACCATGACAAAAAAAGATGGAGAGAGAAATAGAAGCAGAGATGCACACTCAGGAAGAGGCGGAGACATATGCAAGAGACAAATGAGACGGTGACAGGCAGCTGTGTGAGGTCAGCCACACAGGTACAGAGACGAGAAGATGCCACGCAGTGTCAGATGTGGAGAGGACCGAAGCCAGCACCCTCTGGGTGCTTGCCAGGCTGGGGCTGGGCCTCCTGCCCTTCACCCTGAAGCTGGAGACCTCGGGAAGGCAGACATGCAGATGGATACGTCTCCCGCATCCTCTTCTGTTTCTCCCTCTCTCCCTCCCCTGGTGCTGGAAATAAAACTGTTTTGGTACGTGTGCCAAGCATGGGCTTTACCCCTGGGCTACGCTCTCAACCTCTCCACTCTAATCCCATCTGCTTCCACCAAGGTGTCTGGCGCTCCTTCAGGTCATTCCTGTCATGTTCCCGGCCTCCTCCCTGATTTAGGCCCTCTGCTTCTGTCAGGACCTGTCCTCCAGCCTTCTGCTCTGCTTTGGTCGTACTCACGGCCCCTGGATTTGCACCCACTCGTCTCCAGGGGGAGAAGGGAATGTAATATTTGATGGCTGAGGGGGAACTAAGAATGACGGAAGAGAAAGAGGGTCCAGCGCTGACAGTGGCGTTGGAGGTCACCCTATCCACTGGGAAAGAGACTCAGAGGCTGGGGAGACGACACGGAGATGGCGAAGACAGGCAGTGCGGGAGACACAGAATAGGAGGAGAGGGCGGAAACAAGACAAAGGGAGTACACACCTATAATGCTGGCTACTTGAAAGGCTGAGGCAGGAGAGTCAAGGTACGGGCCAACCTGGGCAATTTAGCAGGAAGGGCTGAAGATACAGCTCAGCATTCCCTAGGTTCAATCCTCACTACCCATACCACAAAAGACGGGGGCTAAGCACGGTGACACCGCCTGTAGCCCCCAGCACTAGGGAAGATTCCTTGCTTAGGGAAAAAATATATTTTAATATATATATTTTATATATATAAA
>NW_022900951.1:42882447-42904487 GCF_012274545.1 Fukomys damarensis | reverse complement strand
CTCACTATGTAGTTGAGACTGACCTGGAACTCACTATGTAGCCCAGGCTGGTCTTGAACTCACAGAGATCCTCCTGCCTCAGCCTCCTGAGTGCTGGGATTACAGGTGTGCACCATCATGCCCCGCTGAGTTTAGGAATTTGACATCAGTGAGGCCTGATCTCAAAAACAAGTTTATGAAGCCACCGAAACAGAGTGGGCCAGGGATTTAGCTCAGTGGCACCACACTTGTCTCTCAAGCACAAGGTCCTGAGTTCAATCTCTGGTAACAAAAACAAAATAAAAATACAGGACAAAAATAGTACAAGAAAATGAAAAAAAATAATGAAATTGAGACACATTGAGAGTGGGAAAATAAAAACGAGCAGGGAGATGCTGACAAGGTAAGAGAAGTGAGCGAATCAAACTAGAGTTTAACTTGCCTGTGGCTATGCTGCCTGGGAGTGGCAAAACGGGTTTAAATTTTTAGGCTGGCACATAGCTAACTTCATAGCTACACTGCCAGCATTCTTAGTGTGCTCCAGACCCTGGGTTTGATCCTCCAAAAAATCCTTATATATAGTGCTCAGAATTTCAAAGATGCCCCTTTTAACATACAATCGAAAGCCGTGATTACAGGTGGCGTTCGAAGGACTCCATGGACCATAGCAACAATTTCTGAGCCCCTTTATTAAAATAATTTCAAAGAGGCTCTAGACATGCCAGTGAGGGCCAGCGAAGAGAGGGGGCTGTTAGGAACAGCGGCAGCAGCATGACAGGCCCTAGGCTACATCTGGGAAGCCAGCAGGCCCAAGAGGAATGACTCCTGAGTGACATAGAGACCCTGTCTCAAAAAAATATTGACTTGATCCGTGCTATAGCACTTGCTTGGTATGTGCAAAGTCCGGGGCTTAATACTCAGCAATGCAAAACAGATGCGTATGGCTCCTCACAGAGAGGTGCACGACTTTGCTCCAATTAATACTTGGTCTGTGTGCTTCCAGCAGATAAAAAATTGTCAATAAATATAGCGAGTGTCTTTTTTTTGTGCCCGGGATCAAACTCGGGTTCTTGCCCTTGCGAGGCAGGCACCAAAACCAATGAACTATATTAGGGAGACCTTGTCTCAAAAAAAAAAAAAAATCAGATGGTGAGTCCTACCTTTATGATGGAGAATGGAATCTCTCCCTCCATAGCCAAAGGAATTTTAGATACTTTTAGTTAATTATTAAAACAACCATTATTAAGGCTAGGCTCTGAAGTTTTATCAGGGGGTCATTATAAAAAAAACATAATTATACTTATGGAGTTATGTCGCGAGCCGCAACGTCAGAATCCTGCCAGCAGGTCCCAAACCCGAGGGAAGAACAACAGGAGAGCAGTTTCACGAACTTAGTTCCAGGCTCATGCTCTACCGCAGCAAGGCCCCGTTTATTTTTCAGGGTGGGGTATATATAGGCTAAAACCGAAACCAAAAGTACAAACAGGGTGTAGCAGACTGGAAAGGTCACAAGGTTCTACAAGTATTATGGGCTACATTTAGGCTACATGTTAGGCAACAGGTCAGACCACCAGTTGAACCAGCCCATTGTCATGGGCTACAGCACATCCGTGCCGGCGGGGTGACTCATAGTTCAACCATGGCTAGGCCTATGTCAAGGCTTACCATGATGGCTCACCATAGAGTTAAGTGTTTATTGCAAAGTACAAAGGATAGGGCCAAAGATGATTTTTTTTAAATTTCAGGAAAATAATGAACATGTTGTATTTTCCTTCTACAAAATGAAATCTCAATTTTTTCAGGATCTCCTTCCATCCAACCCCATTTTCTTGGTAATTTCAGCTCACATAGGCTTTCTGCACATCTCTTGTTTTCCTCAGGCTGGAGTCTAACTTCTGTGCTTAGAGAAGTCAGGAGATTGAAATGTCCGTGGAGGTTGCACGTTCACATAGGCATCTTAGGAGATGAGTCACGTCCTATGTGGCCCTCAGGTATGGCCTGTGCAAGAAACCCTTGCACAGGCTATAGGTCTCCCTCAAAGTTAAATCTGCATCTCCTAGAGTCTTGGGAAATCTTTGCTTGCTCTCCCCATCAAACCTGGAGCACTATGGATTTGTAAGGCCCATCTGCCAAGACCAACAAAAAGACATGTCTGTCCAAAAAGATGGCTTCCAGTCACATAATTGACGAAGTGTAAATACAATGTATGAATTGCTCCTTAAGAACATAACAGACTGGGCATGGTGGTGCACGCCTGTAATCCCAGCACTTGGGAGGCTGAGGCAGGAGGATTACCGTGAGTTCAAGGCCAATTTGGGCCACATAGTGCGTTCAAGACCAGCCTGGACTACACAGTGAGACCCTGTCTCAAAAAAGTAGAAAGGGGGGGGTGTCTGAGGATTTAGCTCAGTGGCACCTCACCTGTCTCAAAAGTGCATGGTCATGAGTTTGATCCCTTGTACTGGAAAAAAAAAAGTTTAAAGAAACGCAAACAAACAAAACTGGGTGTGATGGCACATGCCTGTACTCCTAGCACTCAGGTGGCTGAGGCAGGAAGATTGCCATGAGTTTGAGACCAGCTTGGGTTGCATAGTGAGTTCAAGGGCTGCCTGAACTATGCAGCAGCTGGTGGGAATGTAATAGGCACAATTATGTTGGAAACTGGCAATGTCTGGGCACGCACCCATCACCCGGTGACACCACTTCTAGGCTTAGACTAGGCAGAAACATATACACATGTTAACCAAAGACATAAAGAATGTTTATGGCATTTTTACTCAGAAGCTTCAAATGCACATCCACTCGGGAGTGGATAATAAATTTTGCACATGCACACAAAGGAACACTATAGAGCAATGGTGGCGAACCTATGGCCCATGGGCCACAGTGAGCTGTTTGTTTCATTAAAAGCTCTGAAAAGTTCCCTGTCACTGCTCTAGAGCATTGCACTGGGAGACAGGTCTTGCAGGTTGCTTGGGACCATGCGTGGCCCAAGCTTTCTGAGCACAGAGTGTTTAAACAGCACACTGAGGTGTGGCTGCAAAGCACGGTGAAGATTTTACAATTGTTAAACTTTATTGCAGTAAAAGACACACTGCCATTAAGGCACATCTCAGAATACTTGCTTTAAACGCATCCCGTTGTTCTTGCCCCTTTCTGAAGCAGTTCGTCCTCTTCTGTGTCTAGTTGGGCTGTCATGGCTGCCTCAATGTCCTCAACTGATTCAAAACATTTACCTTTCATGGTCATTTTGACTTTGGGGCCAAGCCACAAGATGCACAGTGCCAGATCCGGTGAATAAAGTGGATGAAGACACATCATAATTTTTTTATAAGCCTGCCTTTCCATTGGATGGCACTGGGCAGCAGCATTCACAGAATTTTGACAGTGAGAAGATGGTCACAATTGCCGGAGGCAGTGATCGAAGGGGCAAAGGAGGCACTGAGCGGACCACTGGTCATTCACAGTTTCTTGAGCTGGTGGGTTCCTGCAGGGGCAAACCCAGGACCTAGGAGCAGGTCTAAAAGCCCAGGTGGTCTCTTCTAGCTAACCAGGCCCTCTTATTTTAATCATTTCTAAAAATGTTCCACATAACTTGTAGTGTTTACACGTTACAGCAAGAAGTGCACGGTTCTTGCCACGCCGGGATGGAACCCAGGGCCTTGCACACTCCAGGCAAGTGCTCTGCCACTGAGCCACAGCCCAGGCCATAAGTGTTTGTTAAATCAGAATCCCTACTTGCTCAGTCCAAGGAAATTAAGGTTTATGCAACTGTTCCTGACAACTCTGTCTAATGAGTTTAAATTTCAACAGCCTTGTTAGGCTTCTAACACAGAAGGGTCACTGTGACGTCTTTCCAAAAGTGAGACAAGTTTTGACCTGCCTTTCCAATCACATGACAGCCACAATAGGAAGCACATGACCCAGTTCCCCCAGGATAAAGTTAGCTGTCCCTACTGAGGAATTCTTTTTCTTTTGTTTTTGTTTTTATTTTGTGGTCCTGGAGATTAGACCCAGGGTCTTTGTCCAGCCCTTTATTCTTTTCTTTTAATGATTGGGGGTGGGCTGGGGATGGAACTCAGGACCTTGTGCTTGCAAGGCAGGTGGTGGCATCACTGAGCTAAATCCCTAGCCCTATTCTTTTAAGATGAGGTTCTCACTAAACCGCTAAATTGCCCAGGCTGGGTTTGAATTTACAATCTCCCTGCCTCAGCCTCCCGCAATGCTAGGATTACAGGTATAAGACATTGCACCTGGCCCTACTGGGAGTTCTTCTGAGCAGCTCATGCTTGCCCTATTTTTGGAAATTTCTGGACATCCTCAAGGAAACATGGCCCACAGGTAGATTTATTTTTTCTTATTTGACTATTGGTGCTAAGTTTGGAATCCAGAGCCTCAATAATTCTACCACTGAGCTAAACCTCCAGCTAAGGCTTTCCAATGTCTGGATATCTCTAATGGTTACTCTATTTCTTTTCTTTTCTTTGGTATTGGGGATCAAACTCCAGTCCTTGTACTTGTGAGGCAGGTGGTGGAACCACTGAGCTAAATCCCCGGCCCCTCTAATGGTTACTATAAATAGACAGGACAAACTATTGTGCAGCACGCAGGTACAAGCCCAGTATCTACACAAGTAGCAATTGAAGCTGGGTGTGGTGTCGCACACCTGTGATCCCAGCACTCTGGAGGCTAAAGCAGGAGTGTTACCACAAGTTCAAGGCCTGCCTGAACTACATAGTGAAACCCTGTCTCAAAAGAAAAAACAACCCATAAATAGCAACAAGTAGCTGGGCACAGTGGTACATACCTGTACTCCCAGCACTTGGGAGGCGGAGGTAGGAGGATGGGGAGTTTGAGGCCAGCCTCCTGTGTGCTATATAGTTAAGATGGGGGGGTGAGGAAATACCTACAAATAGCTACCATTTATTACATTGTGAGACAGCTAATTTGTGCCTGTCAAGGATGGCAGATTTCTGTAGTGGAGATAAACAATAGCATCAAAATAGGCTGGATGGTCTCTGAAGAGAGCCAAGTGCCTCATGTTTACAGCCTGTTCCCACTGGGCAAGGCCTTGCTGCCCTAATTGGAATGACTTCTCTGCAACAGCATTTTGAGGACAAGGTCCAGTTTTCACAAGATCAGGGTTTTTGTTTTGCATTGCTGGGTACTGAATCCAGGAATTTGCACACACCAAGCAAGTGCTATACCACTGATCCAATCAGGTTGTTTTGGTTTTGTTGGTGGTGGTGGTGTTTTTTTTGTTTTGTTTTGTTTTTTGTTTTTTGTTTTTTGAGACAGAGTCTCACTATGTAGTTGAGACTGACCTGGAACTCACTATGTAGCCCATGGTGGTCTCAAACTCTCAGCAATCCTTCTGCCTCAACTTCCCGAGTGCTGGGATTACAGGCGTGCGCCACCATGCCTGGTTTAAAATCAGTTTTTTTTGAGACAGGGTCTCTATGTAGTTCAGGTTGGCCTTGAACTCACTCTGTAGCATAGGATGGCCTCAAACTAGTGGCAATCCTCCTGCCTCAGCCTCCCCTGTGCTAGAATTACAGGCGTGCATCATTGTGCTCTGCAATAGTAATTAATTCTCAAGGGAAACAAAAGTACCAGAAGAGATCTATGGAAATAATATGGGGACAAGATATGGTGGCACATGCCTGTAATCCCAGCACTGGCAAGTTCCAGCCTAATTTGGGAAATTGAGCAAGACCCTGTCTGAAAATAAAAAATTAAAAAACAGCTGGGTTGTAGTTCAGTGTTGAAGGCCCTGGGTTTGGTTCCCAGTATTAAACAACAACAACAACAACAACAACAAACAAAACCCTGACAGAACGACACAGTAAGACTGGCTGGAAGGGAAGAGGAGTGTTCTGAGCCTTTAAGGACCTTTATCCTGGGAGGAATCGCCTTGGCAGACCCCTGAACTGGAATGTCCAATCGGCTCCAGCAGAGAGCACCGGTCCCATCTGGTTCATCAAATTCCATTACCCGGGTCAGGGATTTGGCTCAGTGGTTCCACCGCCTGCCTTGTAAAACAAGGGCTTGAGTTCTATCCCTGGTACAAACAAAACAAAACAGACAAAACAAAACAAAACAAAAATTCCATTACCAGGTGGCTGAGCTAGGGCCCTGAATCTAGGCCCTGAATGTACTAGATTCCTTTGCCTATCTGCCATCAAGAGTATGAGAAACAGCTGGGTGTGGTGGTGCACGCCTGTAATCCCAGCACTCCGGAGGCTGAGGCAGGAGGGTCGCTGTGAATTTGAGACCAGCCTGGGCTACATAGTGAGCTCCAGGTCAGTCTCAACTACATAGTGAGACCCTGTCTCAAAAAACCAAAAAAAAAAATTTTTTTTGGAGACTTTAGACACAAGGAATCGTGTTGGATTTGTCTTTCTGTCCTCTGATGTCTCAAAACCAAAAAAAAAAATTTTTTTTGGAGACTTTAGACACAAGGAATCGTGTTGGATTTGTCTTTCTGTCCTCTGTCTCAGGGCAACTGGAGCTTAGGTTGCCTAAGTCTCCCAGGAAGGTTAGCAACGTCCCCCACATGGCAGAGATGGCTCTCACCCCAAGAAATGCTCACCCTGAAGATAAACAACAAGCGGAGCACACACATGGCTCACTGCAGGGTGCTCAAAAGGGCCCCAGGTCTTCAGTCACCAACCACGTCCTAGTTTTCCAGTCTTTTCCATGTTTGTGTCACAGGAAAGTAGGACATGAAAGCTCCATTCTTGGCAAAACCCTTAAAATGACCCCACCAAAGCCAATTTATCCTTACTATCACGAATAATGGTATTTTTGCTGAAATCTACTTTTCCATTAGCTAGCTCAAGTAATAGTAATGCACATAGAAATTGCTTTATTTATTTTTATTTATGTATTTATTTTTGGATTGTGTTTTTTGAGACAGGGCCTCACTATACAATTCAGGCTGGTCTTGAACTATGTAGCCCAGGCTGGCCTTGAACTCACGGTGACCTTCCTGCCTCAGCCTCCCCAATGCTGGGATTACAGGCATATGCCACCATACCTGGCCCTATTTATTGTTGATTTTTATAACAATTCCTATTGTGGTCAGGAACTCAGCACAGTGGCAAATACCTATAGTTCCAGCTGCTAAGGAAGATTCCCTTGAACCCAGGAGCTCGAGGCCAGCCCTTGCCTCAATCAGTGAATCAAAATTTTATTTATTTTTTCCTCCAAATTTGCTTTATGTAATTGGGTAGATATAAATTAATGAACAGAAATTTAAGCAAGATATACGTAACAATTTAGCAGAACCTGATGCTCTAGCTTCTTTCAACGTTCATCAAATTTATCTCTAAGTCATTCCATCATGGGACTCATAAGGAAGTTAATCAAATATGCATAATACAGTTGAATGTCAAATAAGTACTTATGACATACTAAGTTTTCCTATAATGCAATTATGAAGAACCTTCCGGAAACCTGTTTGTATGTAGAAAGTGTTAGAGCCAAATATTCAACTCAATATAAAATAATAAGAAACCTTTGTTCTTTAGGAGGAGGCCACTTCTCCTTTTGCTGATGAATGATTTTTAGCTGTAATATCTCTGAGCTGAACAAATGAGTCACCTTTGAGTGCACAAGGAAAAATAAACACATGCTAAGTGGGTAAAACATTACTACTACGTATTTACTAGACCATCTCTACCTCTAACACTTCAGAAGCTTAGAGTATTCTTACATTAACTGCAAGAAAAGTTAAATGAGGAATTCCTTTTTTGAGATCACAACTATGAAGTCATGCGGTTATACGAATTCCGCATCTGTGTTGAAAGCATGAAACACATTTACCTTTAATCCCTGTCTAAGTCATATCAGTCATCCAGCAGGGCTTACTAGATACTTTTCCAAGAGACACAGAATGAGGTGTGTTTATATAACTTCAATAAACCCCAGCACAACAATAATGAGAGATGCAGTGTACTTTTGCTATGGGTCAAGGTTTCATGATGGTGTCGCCTTCATTTCAAATAAGCATGGTGGCATAATTCAAGCTCAATACATCAGAAATCTTAATATTTAAAATTTACCTTGAAATGAAACAATGGAAATAAAGTGTTTGTAAATGGGGAGGGGAGGAGGGGGTGAAGGGAGGGCAGGGACAAGGGGAAAAAATGAGAACCAAGACCTGTCATGTAAAGGTACAAGATCCCAATAATGAATGTAACTGTACCGTATACCTAAAATGTACCAATAAACTCAATGAGGGAAAAAATAAAATAAAATAAAATTTACCTTGACTTTCAATCAGCATCATATTAACAACCCAAACAGTTAGATAAACATATAGGAAAGGATACACCGCTTTGCTGGAATTGGTTTCTTGATGCATTAACTCATTTTAAAAGTTTTTATTTATTATTATTGTTATTATTGTTATTATTTTTATTGGAGATCAAACTCGGGTCCTTGTGCTTATGAAGCAGGCACTGGAACCACTGAGCTAAATCCCCAGTCCTTAACTCATTCATTATGGAAAAGGGATAGTGCATCTCAGTTTGCTTACAAGCTAGGAGATCACTTTGAATTCTGCATTTCGTAACTGCAAACAGAACATAGCACTTACAACAGGTTATAAATAAGCTGGTTTTCAAGCATAGAGCCAGCCCAAACAATAATACATCATTTTATTGGTTGGGTTTTGTTTGTTTGTTTGTTTGTTTTTGGTTTTTTGAGACAGGGTCTCACTATGTAGTTGAGACTGACCTGGAACTTACTATGTAGCCCAGGCTGGTCTCGAACTCACAGCGATCCTCCTGCCTCAGCCTTCTGAGTGCTGGGATTACAGGCACGCACCACCATGCCCGGCTTATAATACACCATTTTAAAAGGCCTAAAGGGTTCCGGAGATTTGGCTCAGTGGTTCTGCCACCTGCGTCATAAGCACAAGTGTCGCGAGCCGGCGACGCAGAGCACTGTCCAGCAGTGCCTCAAACCTGAAAGAGCAGCGGGGTGGAGATGGGGCAGAGAGAAAGGAAGGACGCCAAGACAAGAGTCTGATCAAGGCGACGTTTATTGCCGGCAAGCACCGGCCTTTTAAAGCAAAAAACCACAAACTATTATGGGATGGGTTTACCATAGTAACTGAAAGGTCACACAGGAAAAGAGCAAACAGGTTCACCAAAACAACCCACCGTGAGTAGTAGTAACCCGGACAACCACACATCTAAAGGTCAGAGACAAGAAACTGTAACTTTCAGGAATTCCACAAAGGAAACACTCTACCTGCTCAACTTAACACATATGGAGTTACTAAAGCTAACAATACTTACAACCAATACTCATGATCCCCACACACAAGTCCTGAGTTCGATCCGATCCCCGGTACCAAAAAAAAAAAAAAAAAAGATCCTACTTTCCCCTCCTAAATTTCTAAAATGTTACACCCTTTCCTCAACACCTGCAGTCATCCAGGAATTTCTAGGAAACTTTTGTGCATGATCTTAATTCCTAATCCCTGGCTCTTTGGGCTCAGTGACAAAAGATCAAAAGCACTCAAGAATGATGTAATATCCCTGAGCTGAAGTCAGACTTCACTTGAAGTCAGACAAGAGACCCTGGCTCTCTTAGTCTCATAGGACGAAAGCAGTGCTGCCTCAACTGGCTCTGTGCAGGAGGGGCACGCAGAGGAGCTCATCCACCAGCAAGCTATGCAGTCCAGCTGATAGACGTGCACCCATGGCAGAGATCGAATCAGGACCCCGTAAACAAAGCCCATCATACAGATCACGCACTCCCGGGTCTTTTTCCTGATCATCAACTCCCTTAGGCACATGCTGTGTAGGGCCTATTCTTTGCGCTATCCTAATCTGCTCCTGCTGGGTCAGCTCCGGGCGCTCGCCAAAGCTAGCCTGGTGGGACCTGAGACTCAGGAAGCAGGGAGATGTCACCCGAGGTGGGGGATTTGGGGCAGGTCCCCATCTTCGGCTGGGCTGTGTGACCTGTGCACCGTTCTCAATCAGTCAAGGTTTTAAAAAGAGTAAGGGTCGGGGATTTAGCTCAGTGGTTCCACCGCCTGCCTCGCAAGTGCAAGGACCGGAGTACATCCTTGGTGCAATAAAAGCTTTCACACAGCAAGAGAAACCAGCTGTTCCTCAGACAAAGGATTGCTATCTAGAATATATAAAGAACTCACAAAAATCAGAACCCCCCAAATTTAAGTCCCTATTCGAAAGTGGGCATCTGAGATAAATAGACACGTCTCAGATAAACAAGTAGAAACAGCAAATAAATATATGAAAAAATGCTCAACATCACTGGTCATTCGAGTTGCAGATGAAAACAACACTGAGATTCCACCTCACCCCACAAAGAATGGCTGCTATCATGAAATCGACCACAACAAACGCTGGTGGGGCTGTGGGGAAAAAGGAACCCTTCTCCACTGTTGGTGGGAGTGCAGACTGGTGCAACTGCTGTGGAAATCAGTGCGGAGATTTCTCAAAAAACTAAAACTAAAGGTTCCATTTGACCGGGCTATCCACCCCCTTCTCTGGTACCAGGGGTTGAACTCAGGACCTTTCCCTTGCCAGGCAGGTGGTGGCACCACTGCGCTAGATTCCCAGCCCTACCCTTCTTGATATCTTCTCAAAAGATTTAAAAGCATCACACCACAGCACTATATGCACACCAGTGTTTATAGAGGCGCGGTTTGTAATGGCTAAATCTTGGAAACAACCCAAAGCCCATCAAGCAATGAATGGATAAAAATGTGGTTTTATTTCACACAGTGGAGTACTACGCTGCCATAAAGAAGAATAAGCTTGAGACATTTCTAATTAAATGGATGGACCTTGAGACCATACTCTTAAGTACAATACATCGGACACACATGTTTATTTCTCTAGTATGAGAAACTGAAAGGGGAAATAAGGACTGAAATGTACAATAGATATTGGAAAATGGGAAGAAAATGCTCAAATGGGAAAGGACACAAGGAGGCTGGAGATTTAGCTCAATGGGTCCACTGCCTGCCTCACAAGCACAAGGTCCCGAGTTTGATCGATCCCTGCTACCAAAAAAAAAAAAAGTGGAAATAGGGAAGGGAAAAGTGACAACAAAGCTTTTGTACATGGGGGCTTGAGGGGAGGGGGGAATGGGAAAAAAAGAGGTGAGAGTTATTGTGTACAGGTGCAAATTCCCTAAGGTGAGTGTTGTCATTATATACATCTAAAATATAGCAACAAATGCTTTGCTATTAAAAAAATAGTATCCTGGGGATCTATTTACAAAGCATTTTAAGCCAGGCGTGCTGTCACATGTCTGTAATCCCAGCTTCTGGAGTCCGAAGCAAAAGGATTGCTGTGAGTTTGAGCCCAGCTTGGGCTACATAGTGAGTTCAAGGCCAGCCTGCACTGTATAGTGAGAACCTGCCTCAAAAAAAAACCAAAAAAGCATTTCAAAGTCATATGAATATTAGTGTTAACATTTGTATTTTCTGCTATCAGCTGGCAGGCTTGGTTCAGGGCAATTAATTTAACAATCTGAACTGATTTAATTTCTGGGAGAAACTTACATTTCTTTTTTTTCTTTTCTTTTTCTTTTTTTTTTTGGTTTTTGAGACAGGGTCTCACTATGTAGTTGATACTGACCTGGAATTCACTATGTAGCCCAGGCTGGTCTCGAACTCACAGCGATCCTCCTGCCTCAGCCTCCTGAGTGCTGGGATTACAGACGTGCACCACCATGCCCAGCTGAAACTTACATTTCAAGAAAAAATTCAGCTGTGCATGGTGATATACACTTATAATCCTATTTGGAGGGCTGAGGCAACAGGATTGTGAGTTTGAGGCAAGCCTCAGCAGATTAACAAGACTTGTCTCAAATAAATGAATTTAAATGTATCATAGTAAAGCCTCTTGATTTTACTTTTTTCATATTGAGAAAAGTTATTCCTGGGCCAGCGGTTTAGCTCAGTGGTTCCGCCTCCTGCCTCACAAGTGCAAGGTCCTGAGTTTGATCCCCAGTGCCCCCCAAATTATTCCTGTAAACATTTGTAAAATATACATACAATAAATTTATTCTTCTCATTTTGAGGATATAGGAAAAAACCAGTCAGTTCCTTCTATACGCTCAATGACACAGAAGGCTTGTGACCAAATTGGGGGATTCTCCAACACCAACCAAGCAATCAGTCTGCCTGACACAAGGTGATGTTCTCCAGTTGCAGGCCATTCTGTCACTACCTGGAGATTAGCATCAGGCCCCACTCAGTACAAGAGTGCCCCCTGCCCCCCACTTCCGATGCCAGTCACAAGGTCTAGGCTGCTGATTTATGGGTGCTTTTCTCCACCACCCCCCTTTGAGACAGGATATTGCTATGTAGTTCAGGCTTCTCTTTGCTTATTTGTTTGTTTTTTGGGTTTTTTTGAGACAGGGTCTCACTATGTAGTTGAGACTGACCTGGAACTCACTATGTAGTCCAGGCTGGTCTCGAACTCCCAGTGATCCTCCTGCCTCAGCCTCCTGAGTGCTGGGATTACAGGCGTGCACCACAACCCTGGCTTCCTCTCTCCCTTTCTTTTTCTTCCCTCCTTTCTCTCCCTCCCCATCCCCTGTGCTGGGGGGGCGTGGCTAGGACAAGTATTCCACCCACAGCCATCCCATTCCTTGGTTGGCAGTCTATCCACTGGGCTCCCCACAACCCCGCTCAGATCTGATTAATAGGCTGGCGCAGCTCACAGAATTCAGGGAAGCTCTCTGACTTCCACTTCCCCGCTTGTTAGCAGGCTGTCCCAAAGGTTAGCAGCAGGTGAAGAGACAGAGAGGACAAATGGGGGCCGATCCAGGGAGCTCCTCCAGCCTTCGGTGCTTAGCTCTGCAGGCGGCTTTGAATCCAGTTCTTGTGGGTTTGGGTAGAGGTTTCATTCCATGGGTGTGGTTCATAAAGCCCTGGTTTCTCTCCCTTCCCCAAGGATTGGAGGTAGGGATGCTACCAGCCCCCACCCCGAAATGAAAAGATGCTTATCATACTGAATAATCCAAGGGTTTTTGGAGTTGTATGGCAGGACACAGGCACAAAGATCAATTATGTGTTTCAGAAAATTGCAGCCTTTTTTTCTTTCTTTCTTTCTTTGAGATGGAACCCAGGGCCTCCGCATGGCAGGCAAGCGGTTCATCATTGAGCTATATCTGAGCCCTTTTTAATTATTTATTTTGAAACAAAGTCTTGCAAAGTTGCCTAGGACATCCTTGAACCTCTGGTCCTTCTGCCTCAGCCTCCCAGGTAACTGGGATTGCAGGTGTGTGCCACGGTACTAGTTCAAAACCATTGTTTTTTTTCAAAACCACTTTTTAAAAGATACTCAGCTGGGCATCATGGAGCACGCCTGTAATCCCAGCACTCAGAAGGCTGAGGCAAAAGGACTTCTATGAGTTCCAGGCCAGCCTGGGGTGCAAAGTGAGTTCAAGGCCAGTCTGAACTACATAAGCAAGACCCGTCTCAAAATAAGTAAATAAATAAACAATAGTTTGAAAAGACACTTATTTCTGTTGTACCCAGATCTCAGTTTCCTCAAGGACCACCAGAAAAACGAGTCCGCTGCAAGTACAAGAGAAGTTTATTTCAGGTTCGAACCTGGACCCTTGTCCACCAGGGAGCAAGAGCCCAGAATTGTGATTACAACAGGGTTATATAGGGTTAAGGTGGCTTGAAATCCTCTCTATTCTATTGGATGTTGCTGGGGTGTTAGCGAAAGCAGGAAGAAACGTTAAGTCTAGGGGAGGGGGAGTTTGGTGAAGGTTAGGGCATTTGGCTCATCTCCTGTGGGTGGTGGTTATCTGCACAGACTGTCCTGTTTTTTTCTCCTGCTTTTCAAGGCTGGAATGGCCTTCCTCACCCACTTGGTTCTGCTCTTATCTCAATTAAGCAAGCTAAACAAATTTCTGCTGTCTGAGCCTGTGGGGGGGCAAGTCTGACACCAGATGGCTTTTTAGCTCAAAATGGAGAAACTTTGGCTCCTCAATTTCTCTACTGGGCACGGTGACACCCACTTGTAATCTCAGCTGCTCTGGAGGCAAAGGTAGGAAAATCATAAATTCCAGGCTAGCCTGGGTACTTAGCAAGATGCTATCTTTTTAAATTGGTACATTTTACCTGAGCGTGGTGGGGCACACCTGTATTCCCAGCCCTCGGGAGGCTGAGGCAGGAGGATCACTGTGAGTTCGAGAGCAGCTTGGACTACACAGTGAGTTCCAGGTCAGTCTCAACTACATAGTGAGACCCTGTCTCAAAAAGACAAACAAACAAAAAAACCAAAGTAAATAAATAAATAAATTGGTGCATTCTAGATATATAGGGATAACATTCATCATAGGGAATTTGTACCTGTACATGATATAAGCAAGACACTATCTTTAAAAAAAAAGTGCTGCAGATGTAGCTCAGTATTAGAGCACCCCTGGCTTCCATCCCCAGTACCACATACACGGATAAATCTTGTTTGTCTTGCAGTTTAGGAGCCCTGGCGTCCACAGAGGGCCTTCAGGCTGCATCCGGCAGAGGGCAGCACAGAGCAAGCCAGAGCAAGGAGCTCCTTTCCCTTCTCTCACAGGGCTGCAGACCAAACCCAGGACCTCAGGCAGGCCAAGCAGGCACTATGGAGCTCCGTCCCAGGCCCTCTGGAGTGGTTTGTGAATACAGGGTTCAACGACATTGCTTACATTCACATTGCTGTGCAGTCATTACCACCATCTCCAGAACTCTTTTGTTTTGTTTTGTTTTGTTTTTGTTTTTTTGAGACAGGGTCTCAGCATGTAGTTGAGACTGACCTGGAACTCACTATGTAGCCCAGGCTGGTCTCGAACTCACAGCGATCCTCCTGCCTCAGCCTCCTGAGTGCTGGGATCACAGGCATGCACCATCACACCCGGCCTTTTTTGTTTTTTTGATTCAGGGTCTCACTAGGTAGTTGAGACTGACCTGGAACTCACTATGTAGCCCAAGCTGGTCTCGAACTCATAGCGATCCTCCTGCCTCAGCCTCCCGAGTGCTGGGATTACAGGCGTGCGCCACCACGCCTGGCTCCACAACTCTTTTTAACATTTTATTTATTTGTAATTGTACAACTGTATACAAACTATATAATTGATAATGTGAAAGGGGAAGAAAAGGGCTAAAGGTGTTAGGGAAGTGGGAAGGGTAGGAGAAAGGAAAGAAGGGACAAGAAAAAATATAAGAAAAAGAAAAAAATGGAAACAAAGTCTTTGTAAATGGGGAGGGTGAAGGGGGTGAAGCGAGGGCAGGGACAAGGGGAAAAATGAGAACCAAGAGCTGTCACGTAAAGGTACAGGATCCCAATGATGAATGTAACTGTACTGTATACCCTAAAATGTACCAATAAACTCAATAAGATTAAAAAAGCATTTTATTTATTTTTGTTTATTGCAGTGCTAGGGGTCAAACCCAAGGTTTCATGCATCCTAGGCGAGTGCTCTAATCCTAGTCTACACCCTAAACCCTGAAGAACTCTATTTTGCAGAACTGAAGCCCCTATACCCATTAAACAAGTCCCAATTCCCTCCTTCCCCATGACCCTGGCAGTGACCACTCTACTTTCTGTCTTTGAATTTGTCTACCCTAAGAACCTCATTATACACAGAACACATATAAGGTATTTAAAGTATTTGTCATATGTGTAAATATTTGTCCTTTTATGACTGGCTATCTCCTTAGCATAATGTCCTCAAGGTTCATCTGTGATGTTGCATATTGAGAATTTCTTTCTTTCTTACTTTCTTTCTTTCTATTTATTTATTATTTGGGGGGGGTACCAGGGATTGAACTCTGGACCTTGTGCTTGTGAGGTAGGTGATGCAACCAACTGAGCTAAATCCCCAGCCCTAGTGTTTTTAGTTTTTTTTTGGGGGGGGGGTTGGTTTTTTTGAGACAGGGTCTCACTGTATAGTTGACACTGACCTGGAACTCACTATGTAGCCCAGGCTGGTCTTGAACTCAGAGCGATCCTCCTGCCTCAGCCTCCCAAGTGCTGGGATTATAGGCATGCGCCACCATGCCCGGCCTTATGTTTTTAGTTTTTTGAGACAAGGTCTTGCTGGTAGTGCAGGCTGTCCTTGAACTCACTATGTAGCCCAGGCTGGCCTCGGCCTCTCAAGTGCTAGCTTCTTTTCTTTTTAAGGCTCAGTAATACCCCATTTTCTGACCAGATCTGCTTCTCTGCCCCTCCTTTAGTGGACGAAGTTGCTCCACCTGTGGGCTTTTGTGACTAACTGCTGTGAAAGGAGTGGGCAACTCTTCCTCTCCCTGGAGGTGCGGACCTGGCTCTTCCAGCGTACGTACGAAAGAAACTAAAACAAAAAAAGTCCCCAGTATATCTGTATCCCTGCTCTCACTTATTTGGCCTATTTACTGTTGTTGACACTCAGAAAACCACACCCCAGAGGTCAGTGCTTTGATGGCTTTAAAACCCACTTCCCGGGCTGGATTTAGCTCAGTGGTTCCGCCACCTGCCTCATAAACGCAAGGACCAGAGTTCAATCCCCGGTACCAATAAATAAATGAATAAATCCCACTTCCCTCTGGCAGGGACAGGCTTTCTGCTTGTTTCCTATTATTTCAAGTCTGGACCCCAAAGGAAGAAAACAAGGATCTACGACCCCTTCCCTTCTTCCAGTAACTAAATCTGCTTCATAGGAAGAGAGACTGAAGTTTGTCAACACGCTGACAAATTTTTGCCTTCCCATTGTCCGCTATTTGAATCCTAAAATAGTCTTTCACAAACTGTTGCCCTTCTGCTGGCCAGACTCTGTGCCAGGCCATGGTATAGTCTTGAAACCCACTGGATCATCCCCAAAATCATTTCTGGTTCACTGCTGCTCCCTTTCCTCCATCTTTACCTATAGAAAAAGGGGTACAGAAGTTTTGGAGTAAGCCGGGTGTGGTGCGCACACCTGTCATCCCAGCACTCAGGAGGCTGAGGCAGGAGGATCGCTGTGAGTTCGAGACCAGCCTGGGCTACACAGTGAGTTCCAGGTCAGTCTCGACTACATAGTGAGACCCTGTCTCAACCCACCCCCCGCAAAAAAAGAAGTTTTGGAGTCATTTGGGCTCCTGTGATTTTCCTCCTTTTGTACAGTACTAAATGTGAATGCTTCCCTGTTTTCTTTGGGTCTTTGTTTATTCCTGTGAACCTTCAGAGGCTGGAGGGGAGACTGCCCTTCACCCAGGCCATACTCAGAGGCAAAGTGGCTGAGTCAACTCAGTTTTCTTTCTGAATCAGAGCTTGCTACGACACAGATGTGTTAGGGTAGCCAGGGGGCATCTCTGCAGGTCTCTGGGAGTGGGCAACTTCTTAAGAGGGTGAGCAAGCTTGGGGGTCTCCCCGGTTCAAGCACTTCAGGGGGGTATGGAGTTGCAGCAGAGGATGATGGTGTGTGAAGGGAAAAGCTGGGTCTGATGAAGGCCAAATACGCGATAGGTCTTCTCATAATTCCCACGTAATTTACTCCAGAGCCATAACGCTTGTTTAGACTTATGAAAGGGAAGGGGTCCAGAATCCTAGAAACAACGTGGGGGCGTTCGGGGGATTTGGAGACAGTCTTGCTGTGTAGCGCGGGCTGACCATGAACTCGTGATGACCCTCCTGCCTCAATCTCCCGAGTGCTGGGATTGCAGGCGTGGACCACCAAGCTTGGCTCACAAATCTTTTTAATTAATTTACTTATTTTTGAGACAGGGTCCTGCTATGTAGTTCAGCCTGGCCTTGAATTCACCATGTAGCCTTAGGCTGGCCTTGAACTTGTAGTGATCCTCCTGCCTCAGCCTCCTGATTGCTGAGATCACAGGTGTGTGCCACCATGCCTGGCCACAAATCTTTCCATAGACAGCTTTTGTAATGTTTGTGCTTTTGTGCTATGATTATGATTCTTTTACACACAAAAATACATAATCATTAAAATATAGCCATAAGCAGGGCGTGGTGGTGCACGCCTGTAATCCCAGCACTCAGGAAGTTGAGGCAGGAGGATCGCTGAGAGTTTGAGACCAGCCTGGGCTACAGAGTTGAGTTCCAGTGCAGTCTGAACTACATAGTGAGACCCTGTCTCAAAAAACCTAAAATAAATAAATAAATAAATAAATACAATATTGCTATAAAACAAGCACGGTGGCATATGCCTATGATCCCAGCACTCTGGTAGGCTGAGGCAGGAGGACCAGAAGTTCCAGCCCAGGGCCGGGGATTTAGCTCAGTAGTTCCTCCACCTGCCTCACAAGCACAAGGTCCCAGGTTAGATTCCAGGTACCATAAAAAGTTCCAGCCCATCCTGGGCAATTTATCCACAGTCTCAAAATAAAATAAAAAAGAAAGCTAGGAATCCCAACACTCAGGATACTGAGGCAGGAGGATTGCTGTGAGTTTGTTCGAGACTAGCTGGGTTATATTATGAGTTCAAAGCCAGCCTGGACTACACAGTGAGATGCTGTCTCAAAAACAAAAGAAAAGCGGGCTGGGGATTTAGTTTAGGGTTGGGGATTTAGCTCAATGGTGCCTGCGCCTGCCTGGCAAGTACAAGGTCCTAAGTTCGATTCCAGTACAAAAAACAAAAAACCAAAAACCAAAAAAACCCAAAAAACAAAAGCAAAACAAAAGCTTATATATAGGGAGGGGTGGAGGGGTTGGAGGGCAGGATAATGGGAAAAAAATAAGAACCAAGATATATCATGTACAGGTACAAATTCCCAATAATGAATGTGTTCATAATGTATACCCAAAATGTACCGATAAACTCAACAACAACAAAAAGAATTTAGCATTGAATACTTTTTTAAGGGTACAGTGGACCCTTGAGTTACAAATGACGTAACATGAACAACATGGATTACAACTGGAATTTTAGTTTTAACCTACAACCAAAGTCTTGAGTTATGACCCAAATGCTGGCCGCTTTGTGGTTGTAGACAAAGACTCTTGGTGCCAGAAAAGCATATGTAAGCATCAGTCTGAGCCCAAATGTGCATGTTTGTGGACGTGATTTCAGTCAGTGCTTTATATAATCTCTTCAATTACTGCTGTCAAAATGGCCCCAAAAAGCTAGAAAAGAAGCTCAGGAAGGAAGGGGCGATAAAGAAATCAATCACAGTGGAAAAGAAGAAGGAGTTGTGGAGAAATATGAAAGTGGCATTCATGCGACTGATCTCACTAGTATCACTAAATCCACCATCTCGACAATCTTACAGGGAAAAGATCTGTATAAGGAAGCTAAAGGTGCTACTCAAATTAATAAGTCATGATCAACAATGTTAGATGAGGCAGAGAGGCTATAATTAGTGTGGATAAATGAAAGGCAGATGGCAGGTTATAGCTTATATGAGTCTATAATTTGCAAAAAAAAAAAAAAAAGCCAGGGCTATAAATGCAGATCTCGTAAAGGATAATCCATCAGTGAGTGCTAATGGTGAGATGTTTCATGCCAGTAAGGGGTGGTTTCACAATTTTAAAGCGAGAACTGGGGTTCATAGCTTAATTGGGCATGGTGAAGCAGCCAGTGCTGATAAAAGGGCTGCTGAAAATTACATACATCACTTTGAAACAATGACACAGAGAAATGGCTTTTGCTCTCGTCAAGTTTTCAACTGTGATGAAACTGGCCTTTTCTGGAAGAAAATGCCCAGGAGAACATACATTTCCCAGGAAGAGAAGAAAATGCCAGGCCACAAGCTGATAAAGGATAGGTTTACTTTATGCTATGTGCCAAATTCGAGTGGTGACCTCAAGGCCTCTCGGTTTATCACTCTGAGACCCTTAGAGTGTTCAGAAAACATAAAGTCATGAAGAATAGACTAGGGGACATATTGAGATCTAATGAAAAAGTCTGGGTAACAAAAGTACTTTTTCTTGAATGTACTAGGGAGGCTTTTGTCCAATTGTTAAGAGATATCTAGAGGACAAAGCCTTACCACTCAAGGCTCTCCTCATCATGGACATTGCTCCTGCTAACCCATGAGATTTGGAAGAATTGGCTGAAGAATTCCCATGACTCTCAGAGTTCCTCTCACCTAATACAACTCCTCTACTGCAGCCTATGGACCAGCAGGTTATAGCTAACTTTAAGAAGCTATACACTGGGCTGGGTATTTAGTTCAGTGGTTCCACCGCCTCCCTCCCAAGGGCAAGGACCCAAGTTTGATCCCTGGTCCCCCCCACAAAAAAGAAGCTATACACCAAGGAACTGTTCCTGAAGTGCTTCAGATGGTCTCAGATACAGATTTAATCCTTAAAGAATTCTAGAAGGAACATGACAACATTCTTTCCTGTGTGGGGTTATTAAGAAATCCTGGGCCATTGCCTCTGAGGACACTGAGATCTGCCTGGAAGAAAGTGTGGCCTAAAATTATACAGGAGAGAGACTTTGAAGGCTGTGTAGAGGAGCCTGAGCCTTCAACTGATCTTGTGGTTGATGACATTGTCACTTTAGCAGGGTCCATAGGCTCGCAGGTGGTGATGACAGTAGTGATGTCGAGGAGCTGGTGGAGGAACATGCAGAGGAACTGTCTGCAGAGGAAATTCAGCAACTTCTGGCTGAGCAGCGGAATGGCAGCTGAGGGGCTTTCTGCAGAGAAGGGCGAGTATCAACAATCAGTGCAGCGAAGTTCTTCTGAAATAAAGGACATCTAAAAAATGGGCAGAGCTACAAACATTTGTAGAGAAGACCCACCGAGACAGAGAAACAACCAATTGTTACATTCACTTGCTTAATGACAATGTCATGTCATACTACAGAACAGTGTTACAGAATAGACAGAAACTGACAGCCTTAGACCAGTGTTTAGTTCTGAAAGGGTGGAGACCTAGTGAGCCAGAAGCAGGTCCTAGCGGGCTACAGACTCTCCCAAGGAGAGAAAGGACAACAGAGAGCCAGATTCCTGATGTTCTTTTGGAAGGGGACTCTCCTTCCATACAATAGCCACCTTCTATTTCATCCTCCCTTCCTGCAAGCCAAAGATGTCAACTTGAATGGTGAGTACAGTATGAAATTGTCATTTCTGATGAACTGGGCACATTTTATAACTTTTTGGTGAATACGCTAGAAAAACTGTTGGTGTTTCTTGTAAATTACACACATTATACAACCCTTTTTCATTATGAAAAGGTTAGGTTAGGTTGCTTTGGGAGGTGTGGAACACATTATGAGTGTTTCCATTATTTCTTATGGGAAAAGTAGTTTTGAGTTACAACCAGCCCTTGGGAACGAATTGAGTTTGTAAGCCAAAGGTCCATTGTACTTTAAAATTTTGTGTGTATGTGTGTGTGTGTGTGTGTGTTTGAGACAGTGTCTCACTATGTAGGCCAGGCTGGCCTTGAACTCACAGTGATCCTCCTACTTTAGTTTCCTAAGTGCTAAGATTACAAGAGTGCATTGCATGGCTAAAACGATTTAAGTACAGGGCTTCAAAGGCAAATTCCTGATCCTTAAAATCTAGGTATTTATGATATATTTCCAAGTAATGAACTCTTCCTAGCTATCAGGCTATAGTTTGTTTTCATACCCCATAGTGACTTAGAGGGACTGTTTGCAGCCAATATAAATATTTCATACATTTTTGGCTCTTTCCCCCCAGTTGGATGAACCTCTGCTGCACAATAAGTCATCTCCCATCTTTCAGCAAGAAAAACACTGCATATGAAGAGTGAAGACAGGACTAGTTACCTGGGTACAACTAGTGGGGGTTCTAGCATTGAGTTTTTATGGAATGAGCATGGGCACTGCACTCCTCCTCAATGAAGAAAAGGACCCTTAGCCTGGCATGGTGGTTCACGCCTGTAATCCCAGCACTTGGGAGGCTGAGGCAGGAGGATCTCTGTGAGCTCAAGACCAGCCTAGGCTATATAGTGAGTTCCAGGTCAGTCTCAACTACATAGTGAGACCCTGTATCAAAAAACAAAAACAACAACAATAACAACACAATAAATAAATAAATGAATAAAAGGACCCTTGTGGCTCAGGAGACTTTTTTGTTTTGTTTGTTTTGTTCTCTCTCTCTCTCTCCCTCTCTCTCCCTCTCTCTC
>NW_022900951.1:42875197-42882433 GCF_012274545.1 Fukomys damarensis | reverse complement strand
CTCCTCTCTCTTTCCTTCCTTACTTTCTTCCTTCCTTCCTTTCTTCCTTCCTTCCTTCCTTTTTGGTACCAGGGATCAAACTCGGGTCCTTGTGCTTGTGAAGCAGGCCCTGGAATCACTGAGCTAAATCCCCGGCCCCGTTTTTTCATTTTTAAGCAGCACTGAACCCAGGGACTAGAACACCTTACCGCAAATTAGGCGCAGATCCGCAGAGGTACCTGGCCAGGTTCCGCTAGGAATGCCGGGAAACCGGCTCTGGCTGGGGCTCCTTCCATTGGCTCTCACCAAGCGTGTTCAGTGCGGCTGGCTACCGAAGAGCGCAGATACCTTTCTCCTCGACCGTCCTTTTCTGATCCTTTCCCTCGTGTATTTCGAGAAGCTAGCTCTGCTCTTAGAGTGGTTAGTATACTCAACACACAATTCATTCTCTTGGAAAGAATCTTTTTTTGTGTGTTTGGTATTGGGCAATGAACTCAGGGCCTTTGCACTGAGCAACATTCTTAAATTTTTGTTTTCAGACGGAGTCTCATTAAGTCACTAAATAGTCCAGGCCAAGCTAACACTTGATATCCCCCTGCTTCAGCTGTCTAAGTGCTGGGATTGCAGGTGTGTACCACTACGCACATCTTTTTTCTTGTCTGTTTGAGACAGCATCTCCTTATTTAGTCCAGGCTAGCCTTGAGCTCACTGTGTAGCTTAGGCTGGCTTCAAACTCACAATCCTGCCTCAGCTTACCTGGAATCAAGTGTTCTCACTCAGCCTCTCTGGTGTCTGAGATTACAGATGCATACTTGCACACCAGTGTTCTTGGCTTTTTTTCTGTGCTAGGGATCAGACCTATACTCTTGGGCTGGGGATTTAGCTCAGTGCTTTTGCCACCTGCCTCGGAAGCACAAGGACCCGAGTTTAATCCCCAGTACCAAAAACAACAACAACAAAACCTGTACTGTTGTGCATATTAGGAAAGTGTCCTACCATTGATCTACAACCCAGCCCTCCAAAGAAAGTTAATATTTTAAAATTTCCAAGAGGGGCATAGTAATAGAGAAAAGAGTAAAAAGTTGGTTTTGAATAAACATTAGATTAGCACTGTTAAAAATGAGTCATGACACCTGTATACCCATGCTTACAGCCGTGCAATTCACAGTAGCTAAACTGCCAGGCGAGGTGACAAAGACCTGTAATTCCAGTGCTTGGGAAGCTGAGACAGGAGGATCCCTGCAAATTCGAGGCCAGCCTGGGCTACATAGTGAGTTTGAGGCCAGCTTGAACTGCATAGTGAGCTCTATCTCAAAAAATTAAAAAATAAAAAGCAAAAACAAATGAAAAAAGGAGCAGGCATGTAATTCAGTGGCACCACACCTGCCTGGCAAGTGAAAGGTCCTGAGTTTGATTCCTGGTACTGGGGGAAAAAAAAGAAAGAAAAAGCTGGGCATGATGGTTTGTGCTGTAATCCCAGAACTCTAGAGGCTGAGACAGGAGGATCAAAGTGAGTTCAAGGCCAGCCTGGGTTACATAGTGAGTTCAAGACCAGCCAGAGCTACATGGGGAGACATTGTCTCAAACAACAAAAACAAAGACCCTAGTAGCCAAGCTGTGGAAATAGCCTAGGTGCCTGTCAACAGATTAATGGATAAAGAAAATAAGGTATAGGCCAGGCGTGGTGATGCATACCTGTAATCCCAGCTCTCTGGAGGCTGAGGCAGGAGGATCACTGTGGGTTCAAGGCCAGCCTGGGCTACATAGTGAGTTCAAGACCAGCCTGGAATACACAGCAAGACCCTATCTCAAATGATAAAGTAAGATAAAGTATATGTACACTATGGAATATTATTCTGTCATAAAGGATGACATCATGTCATTCATAGGAAAATGAATGGAATTGGAGATCATTATGTTAAGCAAAATAAATTAGACTCAGAAAGGCAAATATTTTTCTTTTATATATGGAATCTAGAGAATTTAAAAGGAAATAACGGAAAGAGAAAGGAGACTCCTAGAGAAGAAGCGGGGTGTGGGGAGGAGTGCAAAGAGGAAGGAGGGTAATTTGGGGTGAGGATGATCATGCTATAGGAGCACACAAAAAGCCAAACTCAGTCTTCTGTGTAACTAATATGCACTAATAGCAAAAATGAAAAAATGGACCCAAAAACTGTTGTGTTTCCCTCTGGAAGGAAAGGGGAGGAATTTTGCCTGCAAGAAAATGAAAGTTGCCATAAGCACACATGAAAGATAGAGGTTGCCCTCTCTTTTGTACTGATCTCTCTCAGACCCTTTTGCACAGTTTGTTTAGCTTCTGCTATTTCAGACATCGTAAATGTCATTTTCCAGCCTGGCACATCTGTGAACTCACTGTATGAGGTCTTTCTTTTTCTTTTCAAAAAATATGAGGTTTTTTTTTTTTTTTTTTTTTTTTTTTTTTTTTTTTTTTTTTATAATGGTGCTGGGGACTGAACCCAGAACCTTCACACTAAGTTACGTCTTCAGCCCTTTATTTATTTTTTATTTTGACACCAGGTCTTGCTAAGTTGCTATATTGCCCAAGCTGAGCTTGAACTTGCAATCTTCCTGCCTCAGCTTCCTAGGGTGCTGAGATTAAAGGCATGTGACAGTACAACTGTATATTTTCTCTTATTTATTTATTTATTTATTTATTTTTGTTTTTTTGAGACAGGGTCTCACTATGTAGTTGAGACTGACCTGGAATTCACTATGTAACCCAGGCTGGTCTTGAACTCACAGCGATCCTCCTGTCTCAGCCTCCCGAGAGCTGGGACTACAGGCTTGTGCCATATTTATTTGTTGAGAGGGAGAGTTTCACTATGTAGTTCATTATGGCCTCCAACTCGCAATGATTTCCTGCCTCAGCCTCTCAAGTTCTGTGGTTACAGGCATTCATTTAAAATTTTGCCTGTTTTCATTAAAGTTTTTAATCTACCTGGAGTTATTATACCATATGAAGTAAGGCTCCATCTTATTTCTCTCTAGTCTCCCTGACATCATCTACCTTCCTTGCCTCGTGACATATTCCCATATCTGATAGGAAGCTTGGTGTACTGGCACACGCCTGTCATCCCACCACTCGAAAGGCTGAGGCACGAGGATCGCCACGAGTTCGAGGCAACCTGGATTGCATAGCAAGACCCTGTCTTAAAATAGAATAACAATAAAACAGGCCACAGCTGTAGCTCAGGAGCAGAGCACTTGCCCAGCCTGGCGGAGGCCCTGGGTCGCAACCCCAGCAGTGAGAAAACCAAAACCCTGTGTCAGTCTTTTCACTCCCGTAGTGCCCGTTTGGATAGGCCTCATTTTGTTTATCCTTTCATCTCTTGGCAGGCATTTTCGTTGCTTCCACTTTTGTCTGTTATTTATAACCCAGCTCTGAACATTCAAGTGCAATGTTTTGTTTTGTTTCCAGTACTGGGGATAAAACCAAGGCTTCATACATGCTTGGTAAGTGCTCTAACACTGACCTACATCCCCATACTTTTTGTTTTGTTTTGTTTTTTATTTTGCAGCAAATTCTCCTAAATTGCCCATTCTGACCTTGAACTTGCAATTCTCCTGCCTCAGCTTTTCAAGTAGCTGGGATTACAGATGTGCGCTGCCATATCTGGCTCATGTACAAATTTTTGAGTGGATTCCTTTTTCTTTTCTTTGTGGAAATACTAGGAATTGAACTCAGGGTCTTCACAATGAACTTCATTCCAATCTTTTTTATTTTTCATTTTGAGACAGGGCCTCACTAATAAGTTCTTAATGCTGCATTTAAACTTTTGATTCTCCTGCTTTAGCCTCTCAGAATGCTAGCATTACAGTTGTGCACCACCACACCTAGCACTGTATTTTGTTTTTTGTTTTGGGTTTTGGGAGGGATAGGGTCTCACTGTGCAGCCCAGGATGCCCTTGAACTCACAGCAATCTTCTTGCCTCAGCCTCTGGAGTACTGGGATCACAGGAGTATACCACCATGCCTGGCCACACCTAGCCTTGTAAACTCTTACATACATTTAAAAATAAATTTGGGGCTGAGGTTGTAGCTCAGTGGTAGAATGCTTGCCCAGTATGCACAAGGCTGGGTTCCATCCCCAGCATGACAACAAATAAAGCAAATTGTATTGATTTCTTTAAAATTTTGAACTGGAAATAAAATTGAGATTGTACTGAAATTAAATACTAATTTGGAGCCGAGCATAGTGGTACATGCCTGTGATCCCAACACTTGGAAGGGAGGCCGAGGCAGGAGGATCACCATGAGTTCAAGGCCAGCCTGAGCTACATAGTGACTTCAAGGCCAGCCTGGACTACGTAGCCAGACCCTGTCTTTATTTTATTTTTTGGTTTTTTGAGACAGGGTCTCACTATGTAGTTCAGACTGACCTGGAACTCACTATGTAGCCCAGGCTGGTCTCGAACTTACAGCGATCCTCCTGCCTCAGCCTCCCGAGTGCTGGGATTACAGGTGTGCGCCACCATGCCTGGCAAGACCCTGTCTTTAAAAACCAAAACCAAACCAAACTGAAACAAAATTTAAAAAAAGAAATTAGATATTACTTTGGAGAGATTTTAATTGTTCACAAGATGACCAGGCACAGTGATGTACACTGTAGTCTCAGCTATTTGGGAGGCTTGGGCAGGAAGACTGCTGCTACTTGGGCAGGAGTTTGAGTCCAGTCCGGGCAACACAGCAAGACCTCATCTGAAAAATATAATTTTTATAGTATGCAGTTGTCTTCACAAGAACATGAAATTTGTCTTCATTTATCAAATCATCTATTATACATTTGGATTTGTTGTTGCTTTGAGAAAAGGATCTCCCTATGTAGGGTGGCCTTGAACTCTATATTTAGCCTGCGTTGGCCTTAAACATGAGATCCTTCGGCCTCAGCCACACGCTGGAATTATAGGCTTGAGCCACTATACTTGGCTTTTTCGTAGTTTTTCTATTGCTCTGTGTCATTATTACCATAAACTCCAAAGCTTACAACAACATTCCTCCAACAAACATTATTTCTGGTTTTCCCAGGAAGGAGTAAGGCCTATCTTAGTTGGTGTTTCCCTTGAAGTCTTGCTTGCTCAAGTCAAGACGTTGGCTAGGGTTGCAGTATCATTTTAGGATTGACTGGGGTAGGTCCACTTCTGACCTTGCTCAGGCTTTTGGCACCACTTAAGGTCCCCCAGCGAAATCACGTGTTTCATGAGGCAAGGGATTATCTCCCTTGTTCCAGGGATCAAACTCAGGACCTTGTGCTTGCCAGGCAGGTGCAGTGCCACTGAGCTACGTCCCCAGCCCACCAGATGGTTGTTTGAACCTTTCTTTGTGTGTGTGGAGTTGGGGGTGGAACCCAGGACCTTATTTGTGCTGTAGGAAAAGGTGATACCTTTGAGATACATCCCCAGCCCTCAACCTTATTTTTAATGTACTCACATTCAGCCAGTCCTTTTGGTCAAACACACACTCAACAGGAGTGGATTATGCAAAGATGTAAACCCTAAAGGGGGCATGGAAAGTGCTTTAGCTTTGTGAGCATTGCACATTTTGGGTGTATACTCTTCAGGTCATGTCCATAAGGGGATATGGATGAAGGATTTTCACTGTAAGTGTTTGCGTTACTGAAGACATGGAGACAGTTAGGACCTGTGCATTAGATATATTCTAGGCCATGGCCACCTGGACGGATCTTCACTTTCAATTTTTGTCATGTCACCAATTCTATTTTTTGGTAGTGAGAAATGAACACAGGGTCTTTAAACATTTTTATTTTGAGACAGGGTCTTGCTCCATGGCTAGAATGCTGAGACCGGACTAGAACTTGCAATCCTCCTACCTCAGCCTCCCAAGAGTGCTGGGATTACAGATGTGTACCACCATGCCCAAACCATGTTTCCATTCTTTGTTTTAATTACAACATAAAAATATGTTTATTGCTTTTATCTGATAACAATAGCAATGCATATTCATTATAACCATTTTCAGATAGCAAAATGTAAAGGAGAAAGCAAAAGATCATCTCCCCACCCCCTAGAAATAACCACTGTTAACATTCCTTTCTCATATTTTTCCTTATGTTTTTGTTTTGTTTTTTTGAGACAGGGTCTCACTATGTAGTTGAGACTGACCTGGAACTCACTATGTAGCCCAGGCTGGTCTCAAACTCACCACGATCCTCCTGCCTCAGCCTCCTGACTGCTGGGATTACAGTCATGTGACACCATGTCTGGCTTATATTTTTCCTTATGAATGCACATAATTTTATCAAAATCTTGTTTTGTTTTGTTTTCTTTCTTTCTTTCTTTTTTTTGGTACTGGGATTGAACTCAGGACCTTGTGCTTGCAAGGAAGGCAGCAGGACCACTGAGCTAAATCCCCAGCCCTGTTTTGTATTTTTTTTTATCCAGGGTCTTACTATACAGCCTTACAGCTTACTATGTGATCCTCCTGCCTCACCCTCTCAAGTACTGGGAAGTACAGGCGTGTGGCACAATGCCTGGCTAAAATCTTGTTTCCTGTCATGTATCTTTTCCCCCTTCTGTTTGGTGCTGGCGATCGAACCCAGGGCCTAAGCATGTGTTCTGCTACCCAAGTCCCTGATGTATGATTTAAATGCCTTCAAATTCTTTCTGGAACAATACATGGATAAAAATCTTAGTATGTATATATCTACTTATGAAAAAACAAATGGATGCAGACAGTAAATTAAGATAAAGATGGGAGGATGTTGGAGGGATGGAGAGAAGAGAGATAAGGAGATACAGATGGCGAGAGGAAGATAGCTAAGGACATGAAAGGACAGAAAGTCATGGAGAGAGGAAGGCCCTGGCCAGGAGCGGTTGGGAAGGAGCATTCACCGAGCCTCCCCTGAGTGCTATTGCGGTTCTTACAGTAGCCCCCTATTGCAGGTGAGGGGCTGAGCCCTACTTGGGGGAACAGATCTATCCACGGTCCCATCACCGGGTGGAATCCATCTCTACAAGGTACCTGCAGGGCCTGCAGTAGGCAATTGTTTACGCAATGAACAAAGTCCATCTCCCCAAGGAGGGAGAGCTCATTTCACTTCACTGACTTAATTTTCCCTGGCTGTCTGCTAAATCAACAGCAACGTCTGTCGCAGTAGCAACTGCCCTCCGACTGCCATAGCAACCGCCAGCTGCAGTCTCAGTCTCTCCACCTTGTCCTTGGAGCGTCACCCCAGCGACTGCACAGGCTGCAGGGGCTGCGCCTGCGTGGAGGGGCGG
>NW_022900951.1:42872423-42874936 GCF_012274545.1 Fukomys damarensis | reverse complement strand
GAGCCGGGCCGGGGGTGGGCGGGGAGACTGGCAGTCCGCGTGGGAGGTCGGGGCGACACACCCAAGCCAAGCCTGTGGCGCTGTCCACGGCTCTGGGGCGCATTCTGGAAAGGGTGCGCGTTGGATGGGATGACGGCGGTGTGGGGGTGTTGTGTGTTCGTCAGTGTGTGCCCTTTGACGTGATTGATGGAGTGTTCTGCAAAGGTGACATTGTGTGTCCCAGTGTGTAGGGTGTGCGGCTTTTTTGCAGGTCCGATTGCTTTCTCAGTGACCGCGGGGTGTGTTCATGAATCCTTATGAGTGATGGCGTGGCCCATGGGCGTGTCTTCCCGTGTGTTCCTAAGCATCTGTGTGATTTCATTTTCCTTTTGGAAGGAGCAGTCCTTGAGTCTCCGTGGGCACACACCACGCTTGTTCTGTAGGGCCGAGTGCCGGGATTCAGTACGTGTGCTCTTGAGGCCGCTTCTTTGTGGAGCTGTGTCATGGTGGGGAGAGGAGCCATGATGTCCCTGTGCTGCAGTGTCTCTCAGTGTGGCGTGTCCTTGCACCTTGGCGAGTGTGACTGCATGACTCGTGGAAGTGAACATGCGCTGTTCCTTGCGTGTGGATGTAGCAGTGTTGGGCTGCATATGTGGCACCTCAGCGGCTTTCAGGCTGCGGTCTGTGCGTGTGCATGTGAGAGAGGGAGGGAGAGAGAGAGTGTGGCAGCCCAGCCGTCACAACACGAACGTACCTGAGTTGGGGAGTGAGGATTGAGAAAGGAAAGAACACTCACACCTGAGTGGAGACCAAGAGAAGTCTGGTTTATTTCTGCAGAAACAGCTTTCCTTAAAGGCACATTATTAACAGGAAGCATCAAGCAATCATCTCCATCATTTCTAATGCAAAAACAGGAATTCCTGATTTCTACAGATCCCACCAAATCTTTGGCTATCTCTTTGAGTTCCTCCCATCGCAGGGTCAAAGAACAAATAAGCTTAACAAACAGAGTCCTTGAAAGGTAACAAATGTTACATAGCTTGTATCAATGCCTTCATTGTAGAGGAAGAGGTTTCCTTTCAAATGTCAAATGCCAGAGAGCCACGGTGGGCTCCCACAGAGAGGCACTGTGATTGTTGGTGAGTAATACCCCAGGGGCTGACGGGTGGTGGGCGACAGCCAAGGGCACTTGGAGAAGCTTCTTCTATTTTGTCTTCAGGGCCATCTGCATTAAGGACAGAGGAGTTTTCAAATTATTAAATATTTTGTGTATAACAATATATTTAATGTAGATTTGTACGTTTAATATACATAGATTTAACTGTGTGCGTATTTGCTAATATATTACAGTTGTAAAGAATAATGATAAAGAGTCTCCTGTGCACCCACTACTCAGTTTAAGACTAATAGAACATGACCAGTAATAGAAGCCCTAAGGTGTCCCTCCCCGGTATCCTCCCTGCCCCGCAATCATTATCCTGTGTTTTCTGTCCATTTAGCTCTTGCATTTGTTTGAGGCTTTTCACATATGTACATATCTTTAAGCAATCTGCAGCATAGAAATGGAATCAAAGCCAGTATCTGGCTCCTGGTACTGACTAGGGGTCACTAGGAAGTCCTTTCATGTCTGGCCGTCTTAGTCAACATTAGGATTCTGGAACGTGCGCGCGTGTGCATGCGTGCGTTCGTGTGTGTGTGTGTGTGTGTGTGTGTGTGTGTGGCCTTGTGGCATGAACCTTAGGGTCCTAGTTCGAGCACCCTACCAGTTATACGCCTAATCCAAGCTTCTTTTGTTGGCTCTACACTGGTGGTGAGATTCATTCATATTAAAGTGTCTGGCTATAGTCCATTTAAATTTTCCCCTCATAATATTTATGTTCGATGAGAAAATATCATTCATGATTTAAATAAATTTGTGTTGCTGGTGATTGAACCCAGGGCCTTTGCACCATATTACATCCCTAACCCTTGCTTTTTATTTTGAGACAGTCTTGTTAAGTTGCCCAGTCTGGGTTCAAATGTATCCCTCCTGCCTCAGCTGTGGTTACAGGCATGTACCATCACGTCCAGCTTATATATGCATTCGTAATGTGTCAGTGAACATCGAGTTGTTTCCAGGCCTTTATCCCTCCCCTCCTTTTATGCTCTTATAAAATGCTACTATTATCTTTCACAAACTCTTGCCTAGTAATATATGTGCCAAAGTTACTCTGGGGTGTAACACCCCAGAAGTGGGTTATAGGATATGTATTTCCTTTTATATACATGCTGCTTTCCAAAATTATTTTGATAATTTCCACCAGAGTTTTCATTTCAAACCCACTCTCTAGTGGTCCTGGGGAAAATTCCGAGTGTCACTAAGGCATTAACTAGAGATGGGTCTGAGGGTCTTTGAAGGTCTTAAGTATAGCTGGAGATATTTGGGGCTCTCCTTTGGCCCTAGAGGTGTTTGTTATGGGGGCATGGTGGCTTTGGGTATTTGAGGTTTGTAGAGTCCCCAAGTCAGAGGTCCTTGGCCAGGCCCATTCTCTCTC
>NW_022900951.1:42868459-42872229 GCF_012274545.1 Fukomys damarensis | reverse complement strand
AAGCTTCTAAGAGACAAAAGGGGGACCGGAAAGTGGGTTGCCTACTCACCCCTCAAAGATGTTTTATACAGCAAAGCCATGTCGTGAGGTGGGTACAAAGTGGTACAAAACTGTAAGACCCAATTGAAAATTACAAGGTGGGCAAAACCGTGACCAACCAATAAGATCACAAGTACCGTCACCCAGGTAATATTGATTAAATGGGAGTCAAATGGGAGAGCAAGTCACATAGCAAGTGTACAAGGGTTTTCAGTAAGTGTTGGGGGTCAGGGATATTTCCTGGAAAGGCTAGGTTAAGACCTTGGCCCCCCACCCAGGTTAATGAAACCTACTTTGAATATCAATCACTGCTAAATATCCCCAGGGGAAGTACAAAGGTATAGTAGTTTCTCTCCTTTTACAGTTCTGGCCTTCAGTGAAAGTGTCTTGATTGTCCTCCATGTTGGCTCCTTGAGGCAGCCCTGTCTAACTGCCTACAAGATATCTAATTAGCTTACTTATCTGTGATATTCCCCCCTCTGAAGAAGAACCCCTAACTGCTGTGAGGGGCCAAAGGGTGACAACAGCTCTGGCTACTTGCAGGTGAAGAGGGTCATTGTTGTGATCAGCAGTTAGAGTTACTTTACAGAGGGTCTATCTAAAGGCCTTTGGTAGGTGCCTGGCTTTGTCATCTTGGTAGCTGCATAGCTTTTAAGTCTGGAGGAGACAAAGCCAAAGAAACAGATAAGAATGCATGGGCCAAATTATAAGGTCAGCAGGATTGCTGTGAATATAGCCCACAAATTGGATAAGGAGAAGGTCCAGGGGACTTCAGAATCCAACATAGAAGTCATATTGTATAGTTTAGCAGTTATGAGCTGTTTACAAGATTGATCTGGTGGCTCCAGCTAAAACAAGTCTAGCACATTTGTCATGGCTTCCATGTGTATGACCGCTTGGAGTTTGGCAGCCTCTAGGCAAGAATAAACAATGCTTTTAAGAAATTAGAGTATGCATAACCTAAGCATGAGCACCCTAGAATGAAAGGGCAGGTTGGAGAGAAAGTCACATTTAGAAATTGAAATAGTGATTGAACCTGGCGAATTTAAATTCTTTCATTGATAGAGGTTATCTGTAAGTCTGATACTTTGTCATAAGACTCTAGTTTTAGCTGTAAGAGACACTTTGAAGAACAAATTTCGCTAAGAAATATAAAACTCTAGCTGAGCTCTTACAGATTTTACCATAGTTTTTTCCTAATGGTCGATAACCATGGTCAGCTACTGGTAGAGCTGGAAACTGCCAGAAGGGGGCAGTAACTGGAGCCCCTTTTTATATCGAGCTTTATTGCTATGGCATTATTTTATAGGTCAGTTAAGTGTCTTCAGGCATTATTTTGGAACCTCTAAGCTCCTGTCAGTGTCAGCCATCAGGATGGGTCATGTTCTTGCTTGACCATGTTGTTTTCAGTGACAGCATGGGACACTTTTCCCTCATGGTGCCCCTCCTTTGGCACACAGTATATTTGTCCTCTGGTGTCCAGCAATCTCCCTGCTCAGGAGGTTGAGTGACTTACCAAAGATGTAGAATCTTGTAGGAAAGGTTCCTTTGTGTCCCGGATCTTGTAGTCCTTGAGGGGCCAGGGCCAAAATATTGGCTGTCCTCATAGCCCAGTTACCTTTCTAGTTTTGGTCTCCAAACTTCAGTTGTTGAACACCCAGAAGAGAAGACCAGTGCCATTAGTAGTGCAGTAGGAGTAGTGAGTTTAACCGTCATAGAGAGAACTGGCTTAGGCTTAATCCTGAAACTCTTGAAGCCTTTGTAGCTAGGTTTTCTAGTCAGATAAACTGTCAGTTTAGGGCCCATCTTTTTTTTTTTTTTTTTTTTTTTTTTTTTTTTTTTTTTTGGTTTTTTGGTTTTTTGAGACAGGGTCTTACTAGGTAGTTGAGACTGACCTGGAACTCACTATGTAGCCCAGGCTGGTCTCGAACTCCCAGCGATCCTCCTGCCTCAGCCTCCCGAGTGCTGAGATTACAGGCGTGTGCCAACATGCCCAGCTAGCTTAGAGCCTATCTTAAAACTGTTTTTGCATTCACAGGTATAGAGAAGATTTTTATTCCTTTTGATTCTTATTACAAGAGATCACTGTTAATTGATCTACAAAGTTCTGGCTAGTCTTTTTTATAATTATAACCCTAAAATTATAATTCAACTTGGCCAAATACATCTTGAGTGCACTCTGGTTTATAAACAAGCTGTCTTATGTGTTGTCTGTCTGCCTGTTCAATTTGTTACAATGTGTACAGTTGTTTTGTTTGAGTTTTTATTTTCTTTTGGCATTTTGGATTTTTAAAGATGTTTGCCTGTAACTCAGGTTGGCTTATAGATAAATGTCACTGAAGAATGCTTCCCCCAGGTTGCCAGATGATCCAAATAATGTCAACTGGTTTTACAAATACAGTACATATCGTTGTCTATATATAACTCGGGAATCTTTCATTGGTCAAAAATAATGTGTTAATTGTTATGATCTGGCTCTCATAGATCATCTAAAAATTTAAGGTAATTAAAAAAAAGAGACTCTTGGGTTTAGGAAAACTACTGGACAGGACTCCCCTTGGTAAATGAAGGAGTGGCTGCCTGGAAAAATATATTCCAGCCTTTGTTCATAAAGGGGACTCCAATAATTTCCATAGCCTTGTGGAAAATACATTGCTAAACATATTATTGTGATATGTATACATTGGTCATGGTCAGATGGCCAAACTTTCTATGGGAAAACAATAAGGTTTTATTTAAAATGCTTTTGGTACAAGACAAAATTAAAGGACAGAGGGTTTCATGTAACTGTTACTCATTGTTATTTCATGGTGTATATACTCATGCCTTCTGGGTGTTCAAGTCGTCTAGGATATTTATGGTACTGATCTTTTTGACTCAGGTATCTGCCTTTCTCTTACACTCCAGCTACTTGTGATAAGAGATAAAGGTCAAGCCAGCATGAGAACCAATCAAATAATAGTTTTCTTAAAAACATATGTGATGTATGTTATATGTGTCACCACACTTAGGGATGCTAAGTTGCCAATCAAAACAATAACACACTAAAATGAGAGGTTAGACATTATGAACTCCTAAGATACATTTATAGGCCAATATATGTTCTCCTTAGATGGCATCCTACTAAAGGATAACGAATAAGAGTTTCCTGTATGTCACTTAATGTCTTGTGATCGGATGGAGGTGTTTGACTGAAAGAGTGTTCCATACTAAGATGAACATGTAAATGTTACAAAGAAGGCCTGGCGTGGCGGCGTACGCCTGTAATCCCAGCACTTGGGAGGCTGAGGCAGGAGGATCGCTGGGAGTTTGAGACCAGCCTGGGCTACATAGTGAGTTCCAGGTCAGTCTCAACTACCTAGTAAGACCCTGTCTCAAAAAACCAAAAAAAAAAAAAAAAAGTTACAAAGAAAATGTCAACATGATTGTCCTGCTAAAATACGATGTGTGGCTCTTGATCTGAAGCTTCTCTATAATTTATAACTGTTTTCTGTTAACATTCTACAAAGGGTTCCACTACTAGAACAACTATGGTTGATAAGAAATAACAGCCCATCGAATTGTGCTTCTTCAAAGTGCTTAGCGTCCGGCCAAAATTATAGGTCAGCTCGCAGCCCCCTTCTGACGGTACAGTTACCTTTTCTCCCGCCTCACCTTTCCGCAGGAGCCCCGCAGCCTGAGCGCAGCGTCGCCAGTCATGGCTGAGGCCGTTCCCCCGCGCCGCTTCCGCC
>NW_022900951.1:42853959-42868184 GCF_012274545.1 Fukomys damarensis | reverse complement strand
TCCCCGCTCCCGCGCCGGCCGCTGCACACCGACCCCGGCCCCCATTCTATGACGACGGCCCCACGGGCCCGGATACCGAGGACGCTGGTGACGAGACGCCCGACGTGGACCCAGAGTTGCTGAGGTGCCGGCAAGGGACAGGGAGGGGACGGTGAGGCCGAGGGGTTGGGGGACCTACTTTATCCCGAGGAGAGGCAAAGGTCCTAGGTCCTAGTTGGGAGTAAGATCCCGGATGTGGTGTGGGGCAAAGATTCCGCGCTAGAGAATCAGTGTAGGATGTGGTCTCCTGTCCCCGGGCAGAGGCCGGATGGCCGGTTTCGGCCACGAAGGGGAGGCCAGGATGCTTTAATTTCTGGCATGGGAGTCGGGAACATGTGCCTCTTGAGAGCAGTGGGCCAGGGACATGGGTGGGGAAGGACCGGGTACTATGGGGTCCCGGGGTGTGCCGTCCAGGTTCCTGGGCTGCAGGGGCGGGCGGCACGCAGCCACATCCTCACTGCATTCTGCTCTGTGCTGTAGGTATTTGCTGGGACGAATCCTCACCGGAAGCGCGGATGCGGAAGCTGGGGCCGCCCCGCGCCGCCTTCGCCGCGCCGCCAACCAGGATCTGGGCCCTGAAGTGCCCCCTGAAAGTGTTCTGGGGGCACTGCTTCGCGTAAAACGCCTGGAGAACCCCCCACCACCCCCCGCGCCAGCGCGCCGTCTCCTGCCACCCTGAGCACCGCCTGCATCCAGCATGCCCCAGAATCCAGGAGCGCACCAGCCAGCCACCTGAACCCCCTCGCCTGCACCCCTTCCATCCCCAGGTCCCCATCCCCTGGCCTTACAATAACACCATCTGAAAAATCTCTGTCTGTCTTTGTGAATGGCCGTAGCTAAGGGGCTGGTGGGTTGGTCGGGGTGGCTGCTCTTGGAGTAGAGGGGCTCTAGGTCTTGCCCTTAGTGACACCCCCTGTTTAATCTGTGCCTCTCCTTACTGGCAGAGGCATCCACTGGGACAATCCACATGGGACAGTGCCCCCCACGCTTGGTGCTACCCTTCTAGGCCTCACTAGGTTAGGCAGATCTCATGGGCCTCTTTCAGGACCTGCACCAGCATCTTCCAGGGGCCTGTTCTCTTGAAGACCAGGGCACCAAAGGGCCAGTGGCTGGTTTGTAGTCGTGGTCTTTGTTTTGCACTGGCTGTGTCCTCTACCCCTGGATATCAGCAAGGTTTTATCCAAATGCCACCTACTCTGTAAAGCTTCTTTGACCACCCTGTCACTGTGTTCCTTCACCTGCCTTATTGTCAGCTTCTGTCATAAAAAAGCAAGGATTCATCTACACATCCTTTGTGTACCCAAAGCAGGGCCTGGCACATGAAGGACTCCCCAGAAATTCTTGAATGAAAGACTTCTCATCCTTCAAGTAACATTCCACCTGGTCTCACTCCTGCCCACATAACACTTGGCACAGAGGCAGCTTGGAAACTGGAAACACCATTTAATTAAACTTGCACAAAATTTCTCAAACTGACAACACAGCCAACACTAGACACCCCCTTGTCACCAAAAAGCTCCTCAACAAATGAAAGAAGAAGAGTGTCCATGTATCCCTATCAACAGTGCGTGTCCTTGTTACTAGTTGCTCTTGAGGTATCTCTGTCAAGGGAATCGCACCCTGGCCTGGGGAGGGGCTGCTTTTCCTGACGGAGATCTTCAGGACATAGAGCAGCCGCAGACACACACAGCCTTCTGATGGTGGGCCTTCTTCCCACCGGCCTCCAGCATGGCTGCCTGGACCCTCTGGATCTCATGGATGAGCAGGGAAAAGGCTTCCTCCACACCTTGCCGTATCTTGGCTGAGGTCTCCACGAAGGGAGTCCCCCAGCTTTGGGCGAGGGCTGCAGCAGTGGCATGGGCCCCTCCAGTAAGAGTCATAAGGTCACACTTGTTGCCCACCAGGACGAGGGGTTGAGTGTGGCAAGGGCCCCAGGTGGCCCGCATCTGCTGCAGCTGATCCAGAGATGAAGGGTCATCAAGAGCGAAGACACCCAGTATGCCATCACCAGCTGCCAAGCACTGGTTCCGTAGGGCCCTGTAGATGTCTTACCCTGCTGTGTCCAGCACATTTAGAATGTAGCCCCCATTGCCCAGGGCTACTTCCTTCCAGTAGGAATCCTGGATGGTAGGCTCATAGTCCTCCACGAAGCACTGGTGGGTCATCTGGATGGTCAGTGCACTCTTTCCCACGCCACTTGCACCGACCACCACTGCCTTGTACTCGGGCAACTTCTTGGCAACATCCTTGCTGGGTTCCGAAGCCTCGTGCCTCTCTTTTTGGGAGTCGGGGCTCCAGGTACCCAGGCCCAACTCTTGGTCACTAGGTGGCAGTGGCAGCTCCATGTCTCACACAGGCAACTCAGGGAAGAGATATAAATAGATCTGCCAGTGAGGAGGGAAGAAAACAGTGGAGAGAGGTCAGGGCAAACTGTTTAGCGGTGAAGGGATGGGGAGGCGGCATTGAATCAATATTTATTGAGTTCCTACTGTGTGCTGATCACCTAATATGTATACATTATTTATGTTGCTCTCCCCGCTTCCTTCTACAAGATCAACTTTGTAAAGGGGAGTTTTTTCTTTTGTCAGTGTTGGGAATCAAACCCAGGGCCTGAGGCAAGGTGATGGGTTTGTCTACTACTCAACTATGCCCTCAGCCCCAAGGCAGGATTTTTCAAGCAGCTTTATTAAAATATAATTATACTCCATAAAGTTCACCCATTTCTTATAAATTATTAATTTCTTTTAGACAAAATCTTGCTTTGTAGTGCAGGTTTGCCTTAAGCTCACTATGTAGCCCAAGCTGGCCTTGAACTCAAGGTGATCCTCCTGCCTCAGCCTCCCAGTGCTGGGATTACAAGTGTGTGCCACCAGTTCACCCAGTTAAAATGTATAGTGTATTCATGGAGTTGTGTGAATTTTAGAACATTTTTGTTACTTGGGAAAGAATCCTCCTGCCCATTAACAGTCACTCCATGATGCAGAGGGAGGGCAAGATTCTGTTTATTTTGGTTGACATCAAACCTCAGCCTCCAGGCAGCGCCTGACAGTTGTCTGCTCAGATCATTCCCATCCCATGGGGTTAATAGTCTAAAAGAATATTAGTATCTGAAGAGACAATAAACCAAATAAATTAAGTGAATTATGCAGTCCATTAACTATTTTCATTAGAATTTGCTCTTATTAACTATTCAACATATATTTCTTGAAAACCTACTGTGTGGCAAGGACACAGATACAAAAAAAATAGATGGCCACTGTGAATGTTACACTCTCCATTATTGTCTATAATTCCACATTGGCGACAAGTGACAAGATAAATATGTAAAATATATTTCAGTAGAAGGTGCTTGGCTAATGGGCAAGCATCTTTGTTATTATTTGATCTTCCTTAATTAAGGCCAGCATCTTCCTGTATGGTAGACATTATGATACAGCACTGTAAAAAAACAAACTCAACTCCTGGCCTTTGAGAGCTTTAGATTCTGACAGTGAGAGACAATAAACATCATAAGTAAGTAAATTACTTTGCATATTATAAGAGGATAGGCATTCAGCAGGTGCTACTAATAGCAAATCGCCATTAACACATTAAATGAGCCTCCCTGTCCAGTTTGGGAATTGACCTCATGGAGTGCGCCATAGTGGTCATCTAGAAACCATGGAGCAGTGGCAGCTTTGGGGTAGGTGGTGGGTTCCAGGTGTTCTTCGCAGGCTCTGCTGATTGGGGGATGTGCAAGTGAGGGTGAGATGGGCGGAATCCCCCTGAAAATGCTCACTGCAAGTCGCTGCCCAGAAATGGGGGGCAAGACGAAGAGAGAACAGCTGAAAATTTGGGATGCCATCATCAGAGGTGGGGGAAGTGTAAGCAGGTCTCTCCCGCCCTGGCCAAGGTGCTGGTGATGACCACAGGTGCCCAGGTACCATCTCCTGAGAGCATGGTAGAGGCAGGGTGAGCACCTGCTGTGACCACATTCACTTTATTTTATGACATGGGGAGGCAGGTTATGGTCACCAGGACCCGTGTGTCCTGTGAGGAACTGGGTGCTCTGAGAAGCGGAGTGACAGGGACTGGCCCAGGTCGCACGTCCCCATCACAGAATGAAGTCCCAGCCTTCTGCTCGAAAGCAAAACCCTCCCCATGGTGGATGGTACTGCAGTGTCCCCAGAGGGTCCTTGAGCCCCTGGAGCACCTGCTTGGCACTACCTGGGCCTAGTGTCCTCCCTCAGCTGCCCCAGGAGGTGAGGGAGAGAGGAGGGGGCACGGGGCTCCCTTCAGACCTGGGCCACCGGAGCGGCCCCGCACTTTGTTTTGTCTGATGTGTAAAGCTGGAGGTGAGTAGAGATGAGCAGGGGTGGCCCTGAGGCTGCATCCCCAAGGGCACCTCCACCTTGGGTTCAGCCTGCACAGTGGTGCCCCAGGGTGCGTTTAGGGCACCATCCCGAGAAACAACCCTGCTTCCCGCAAGCAAAGCGCAGGCACTGACCCGTTGGGGGCAAATGCAGGGCTCTATCCCCTAGAAGGAAAGGTGGCAGGGAAGGGTCTCGGTGACTCCCGCACAGAAAGACCTTTAGGCCCAAACACGGCCGGGATTCCTGCAGCCCGCTCACCTGAGTCCGGGAGCAGCAGGGCACTGGGACGTAGAGGGTAGCTCTGACAGCAGTGATGAGACAAGGTATGGGGGGGCGGGGCACTAGGCACGCGCAGCCACCGCCCCGTGGGCCTTCCCGCCCTGCGACACCAACCGTCGCTGGCTCCTGGCCCAACTGCCTAGGTGGTGCTGCAGACACCTGCCACGTGTCCACAAGGCGGGCTCGCGAGTCTCGCTGCACCTCTATTACCTGTGCTTGGGACAGGACTGTGTGTGCAGGGAAGGGTCAAGTTTGACCTGTCAGGGCCATTTGAACCAGTTTCGTGAGTGCTTTGTGGCCAAGAAGCCTCTATGATAGCTTCAACTCAACTCGGTGGGTCTGGAGGCGGGGAGGGTCCATCCCGGAGGGAAAGATCTACAGGGGAGGGGCATACTCTGTCAGGGCCAAAAGAACCAATTAGAGATGTATATTCAAATTACAAATTTCCCAGACTCTCTTGCAGCTAGACAAGTGTGGGGACACAGTTCTGATCAGTGAGATAATTAGTAGAGGTGTGGGGGTGAGCCACCTAAAATATTACTACATTCGGGCTGGCCCAAGCCCTGTTCCCTTTCCCCTTATTTGAACTCTCCTTTTTCAAGAGGTAGGCCTTTGGTGGACATTTTGAGATCTGAAAGTGGAAATGAAGAAAAGACCCTGTAACCTCAGCCAAAGCAATTTTCATTATGTGAGATAACTAGAACTCTAAAATTTTGTTCATCTCCCACCTCTGGACCAGGACCTCTACCCATGATCTCTGCATCCAGGTGAAGCTTGAACCCACCCCACCCATCAGGTCAATGCAAGATGGGGAGATGGGGAAACTGGGTCCCGTGGAAAATAATTCCAGATTCCCTTGTCTTCTCAGCCTCAGACATGCCTAGGACTGGCTGTGAGGCCCCTATTTGTAAGGCAGGCACTCATTTTCTCATGGATTCTATTAAATCTCCAGTGAAGCCAGTCAAGCCACTTGCTCTAATTTTGGGGGGGGGCAATGGATGGGCAGAGGGTTGACCAGTTGAAGAACCCCCCATTCCTTTATTATTCATCAGCCCTGTTGGATGAGGGATGTGGGGTTCTTGATATACTCAAAGTTTTAGTATATGTGCTGCCAAAGCAAGCATTCCATATACTCAAAGTTAAAAGCTTTCTCCAGGTTTTTGTAACTTGAAGTTTATTAAATATGCAACCCTGCAATAACTGCCAGTTGTCCCTCACTCCAATGTTATCCTTTTGATTTCAGCACCCTCTGGGGGACACTGAGGTACCCTTTTTTCCTTCTGGGGTAGAGTAATGGTGTCCCTTGAACTGGCAGTGGACAGGGGTAGATCCACAACTGATTACCATAGTCCTCTTAAAGTGTATTTACACTTAAATAAGCACCCTTGGGCCACTGGCAAAGGATATTCACGATAGGGCAGAGGCCACCCTCATCCAAGATTTGGTTGTAAGAAATAAGGCTGGTCTGTCTGGGGCCTCAGAGGGTGGAGGAGAGGGAGCACTTTCTGGGACTTAGTGTGGGTGGGGCATGTCCGCCCCGAACTTCTTCTGATGGGCGATGTTCTTCACAACTAGGAGATCCTGAGGAAGAGGTAAGAATAGGGCAGGTAAGAGAAGTGAGGACTGCTCTACTTGCCCAGGAGGCTGCCCCCACTCCATCCCTCAACCACCCCATCTCCTGGCCAGTCCCATAGGCCCCAGACTGCACTAATCCCTGGGAAGCTACACAGAGGGGGTCTGCGTTCTCTTCCCCAGGGACATAAGGGATATGTGGGGGTGGGGTGGGGATGTGTATGCAGGGGTCAAAGGGTCTGCCCAGTGCCCACCTGGTGGTGGACATAGGCCTGACAGGGGTAACACCAGGTAGACAAGTCGACGTAGCTGAGGACCAGCGGGTGTCCAGATGCTTCATGGTGTCGAACCATATGAGCGTTGACGTAACGACTGCAGTAAACCTGAGGTTGGGAAATGAGTGTCAAGCAGGGATCCGCAATGATCTGTGGTTTGCTCCTGGGCCAACCTCCCCCTATTTCCTTCCTCTTCTATTTACCTGATAGCAGGACAAACATAACCAGTTCTCCAGGAGCGTTCCACAGTCCTCACAGGGTTGGGTCACATCCACATTTGCTGCAGACGGGGGGAGCACTGCTACCAGATGGGGACACCAGGGCAGTGGTGTCACAGCATAAAATATGTCCTAGGGTGGGTGGATGGGTGAAACTGAATAAGCTGAAGGCCCCACCTCTTATTACGTTTCTATATTGCATACCCCTGTGTGGAGGCACAAATGGGCAAGAGATGATACCACAGTCCCAGCCTTTCCCTGAGCTCACCTGGTTAGTGTCAGCAAGGTCCTGAAATCCCTGTGTCAGCTTTGAGTCATCCACATGCTGACCTCCAGCTGCCTCTCCTAGTAGGCTCTCTTCTCCAAGGGCCTGAGGTCCCAGGGTCTTCTGGACACACAGGAAAAGATGTGAGAGGCCCCATTCTTACCTTTCTTCCCTTTCCCTGGGTGCAGTGGGCCTTACCAGAGCTTCCTTGCCTAGTTCCAAGGTCCTAGGATTCCCAGTCAGCTGACTGGGAGAAAGCGGGGCTGTGGCTCCCGGCACAGGTGAGGCTACTGGAGTCTGCTTTTCTGTACGTGAGGCTTCAGGAGTTTGGATCAGCTCAGCTCCTCCCATAGCCTCGGCTGTAGGGTGCAGCTTGACTCCCCCTGTAGCTGCCTCTGAGGTGGCCTGGTGCACTGGGGCTCCTCCCACAGTCTCTTCTGAAGGACCCTTGTCCAGGGTGGCTCCTCCAGTGGCTGTCTTTGAGGACTGGTCCCGAGGGAGCACCACTTTAGCTGCCTCTGGTTTAGTCCGGCCTGGAGTGAACTCTTCTGCAGATAATGCTGAGGTTGGCTTTCTCATGCCTGCTTCCAGAACCTTCCCCTTTGGCATGATTATCCCCTTCGCCAACCCAGGATTGGCTTGTTGGGGCATCTTCTTGGTGACTGACTTAGACCTGGAGAGTCCCTCCATGTCATCTACCTTTGGAACCATGCAGCGAGTGGGTCTTGAGCGTGGGTCTTGTCCCCTTTTTGGACTCTCACCCCTGCCCCTGCCCTTCTTTCCCTGAGTCCCCTCATCATCTCCAATTCCCCACATCCACTCACTTGTGACCCGTAAGCTGCGCCAGTATCTGCGATGGACTTGGATGGTCTCAGCAATGGAAGCCAGGGCCCCAGACTGTGGAGGCCGCAGCAGAGCCAGCTGGGGTGGCAGATCTCCAAGAAGTGCATGAGTACAGGCAGCCATGGATTCTGAGATGGATGTCAGATTGTAGCCACCCTTTGTCAAGGAAAAGGGGAGGGAAAGGTAAAGTGGGGGGTTCATCAGGGAATCTGGAGGGTCAGATGTTCTGCCTCCCTAACTCCCCTTCCTCCCTGCTCCTGGGCCTTGCAAGTCTGAGTGGAGGGTGCTACCAGGAACAAATGAGTGGAACCCACATGTGTAAGACGGTCAGCACTTACCATGTGCTGGTAAGGTAAAATGTTTGTGTTGTCAAGTGCAAGATAACAATAACAACACTGGCAAAAGCATTAAAAATAGCTGACATGTATTACACGCTTGCTGTGTGCCAGACCCTATTTTATATATTCCACACATACGAACACGCTTAACCCTCACAACCACAGGTGCCCAATATGTACACGAACCTGCCTTCATGCTATCTAGAAATGACTTCACACTTTCTAGGAATCCCTCACACAGCCTATGAACCCAAACCTGCACAGGGTGCTGCCTGCTGTGAATCCACACAAAAGATGCTGCCCTGCCCAAGTACAGGAATAACTGGTCTCGTGCTCGCTTCAGTAGCACATATACTAAAATAAGAATAACTGGCCTTTCCTCTCTATACCATCTCCCATCTGAACTTTTTCATATTCCACAGGAACCCCAGTACCTGCTCTTTTTATAGATAGGGCAACTGAGGCTCAGAGTGGTCAGATGACTTGTCTGAGGTCACAAGAGCTGAAGAGGCAGCAGTGGGGTTTGAACCTGGGTCAACTGATGAAACAGCCCATGTTCTGAACCACTACCCTGCCTTGCCACAAGCAGTCCTAGGCACATTGTAAGTGGAACTTTTGTAAGCCAGTTAATTTCTCTGTGACTTAATTGTCCTCAACTATAAAATAGCAGCACAGAAGTTTGCTGAGAGGGTTAATTAATGTCTGAACAAAGCACAGCAGTAAGAAAATGTGGCATTTATTTATTTTTTAGTTTTTGGTACTGGGGATTGAACTCAGGACCTTGCTGAGGCAGGCAGCAGAACCACTGAGCTAAATCCCCAGCCCTAATGTGGCATTTATACAGTGCTAATAATATGCCATGGTTAACCAGGCTCATCTTACAGATAAGGAAACTCATCTGGGCACAGGGGTGGAGGTGCTGAGTCATTTACAAAAGATCCATGAATTTACTTGGTCCTAGGAACTTGTTAGAGGCAGTTCATGTAGAGTTAAAAAGCAAAATCCCTGGAGCCAAGTTTGCCTGGGTTCAAGCCTTCACTCTGCCCTTACTAAATGTGTGACTTCAGAGTAATCACTACCCCTTTCTGTGCCTCAGTTGCCCTGATGATGAAAGGAAAAAGCAATAGGGAAGTAGATTCTACTTCTAATGCTACTTTATCAAGTAAACAAATTAATAATACACATAAAATGCTGAGAAAAGTGTTTTGTGTATACTGAATGCTCAATTGAAGAAGCTAATGCTGTTATTGTGATTATTAATGCCCAGGCTGTGCCACCAATCCCAAGTGGGGACACTTGAAGGAGGTTTTAGGACATTACCCTGAGTCATGCAGTCAACTCTTCCAAACTGCCTGCCCCCACCCCAGGAAGAGAGCCCAAGAGAGTTACCTCTAGGATAAGGATAATGCGACCATTGGCAAGGCCCATCAACAGGTGGGTGAGGTGGGCATAACCTTCAGGTGACACCTGGCAGCCCCCTAGTGGGTCCCCTCGTGCCGCATCAAAGCCAGCTGAGACAAGCACCAGTTCCGGGTTAAACTGAGGCAGGAGAGAAGAGACACATGAGCATGAGGGGAGGCTTTGGCAGGCAGTAAGTGATGGAGACAAGAAGCAAGTCAGAGAGACGAGGAGTTGGGACTTAGAGACTGGGAGAGACAGTCATTCATACACCACTGGGCCTCAGCTCCCATGCAGGGAAGGTGACCACAGCCAGGCCATGCTCCAGTCACAGAGACACACATACAGCCAGGACAGACGGACAGACAGAGAAAGGGTGGTCCCACACAGCCTCTCATCAAGTTTTGTGCATCCAGATCTGCACATCTCACGCAGGCTGCCAGAGATGGCAGCACCCAGTGACATACGATACTACACCTGTCCCACAGAGAAGAGGGGAGGACAAACAGCTACCTGCACAGAATCACACCAATGTACCCACCTGTCCCCCGCCCTCCTTTGCACACATGCAGTTCCAGAGTCAGTGTCACTTATGGCCACCCTCAAACCCAGGTGGGCATTCATGACAGCAGACAGAGAATACAGATCTAGCAGCCTACACAGGCCACCACAAGACATACAGAGGCCCTCTAACATACAGCCAAGAGGTCACTCACACACAGAATGTCCCACAGTATCTGCAGTTAGACAGATACAGAAGGGCCATCTGAGCCTTGTCCCAACAGCCACTATCACAGCCACCCACAGCCCAAGGAGGCAGGTGTGTGCTGCCATCCACACAGGAGTGTCACGAACATCCCAAGCCTTACCTCATAGGCAACGGGAAGCACCAGGCGATGCCAGGCAGCCAGGTACTCAGCATCACCCACTCGGGGCCCGTTCCAGGTTACATTGACAGTAAAGCCTGTGCCTGCAGCCTTGCCCACCTGGCTGCTGGCACCCTCGTTCCCCATGGGAAAGAACGTGCCTCGGTCAAAGCGGTGCAGGGACACATATAGCACGCTGACAGGATGGGATGGAAAGGGGAATGTGGCTGGTTAGGGGGTCCAAGTGCTTCCATAACAGTTTAGCCCCTCCCTGACCACACCTTTGTCCCCAGCCCCAGCCCCTCACCTGGGGTCATTCTCAAATATGTGCTGAGTTCCATTACCATGATGGATGTCCCAATCCACGATCAGGATTCTGGGGAGGAGACAGCTTCTCAGTAACCTGGGACACCTGTCCCCTGGGAGAGGACTAAGACTAGACCTGTGGGGCCTGCAGGGTCTGGGTAGCTAAGTAATATGTGCTCGATCTTGGGACTCTGAGAGTAAGCGTGGGATTCTGTTGGGATAAATAACTGAGGTATGACCCTGGATCCTAGGCCTGAGTGCCACAATCTGAGAGCCCTAGCAGGGTAGGCACTGGGAGATCCACTTCTTGATCCTTTTCTGGGGAGGTGCTGGACAAGTGGACAATTGCTAGTTTCTGGAAAAGTCCAAGGGGCCATGCCATGGGCTTGCTGAGGAAGCACTGGGCTGAAAGGTGGGGGGAAGGTCTCCACAGAGGTCAGGATTTGGGGATCTCCAGGGAGTCCTTACCGCATAGCACGCCCACTGATGGCCTGGGCATGGCGAGCAGCCACAGCCACAGAGTTGAAAAAGCAGAAACCACAGGCAGTGTCCTGATCTGCATGGTGCCCTGGGGGGCGCACCACAGCCACACCATTCAGAACCTGGGTAGGAGTGGGGAGTAGGACAGGACCACTGCCCTCACATGTGCACTCCTCATTCATTTTTCCCCGCTCTCGTGTCCCCTCCACTAGTCCACCAGCTGCTATGGGCTTCCCCAATGTCCCTTCCCTCGGGGCCTGCTCAGCTCTCTCAAGGGCATTGAAAGTGGCAGGTAGCCCTTTCTTTCTGTCCCCTAAGAAAGCTGTTTCCCCCAGCCCAATGCCCACCCAGAGAGGCTGTACCTCTCCTGAGAGCACAGCCTCCACAAGGCGGCAGGCAGCACCCGCAGCAAGCTGTGCACAGGTGAAGGTGCTGGGGCAGATGTAGATGGAGTCAAAGTTGGCACCCTCCCGGTGCAGTTCCCGGGTTTTCATCTTCTCAGTGGCCCTGAGGCGTTCCACATACTCGGTACTAGAGGTACAGAAAAGAGCACCCAGGGGGAGCAGTGAGGTGGTTCTGTGGCTCTCTAGGGCCCCAACCTGGAGACAGAATATGGGCACCCCTGGGTCCACAGCATCCACACACACCCCAGAGGGAGGGTCCAGGCTCCAACCTGAAAGCCTGTCCTCAGCCCTGTGGCCACCCACACCAGGTGGGGACCTGACCTGTGGCAGGTGAGCAACTCCGCCTCTGTGGCAGGCCGCACAGGCAGGGTGACGCAGCGCCCGGCAAGGCCTAGCTCCTCCAAGTGGCACATGATCCTCAGGATGCGCTGGGGTGTCTCAGGGTGGTGGCTGGGGGTGGTGCAGAAGTTCAGGCTTAGTGCTGAGGGGTGTGAGCCCCACCTACTCAGCCCACCCCTCACTGCATACCTGTCCCATAGGTTGCAGTGACTCATCATCCGCTGGTCGTAAACCAGCCCGGTTCGCGCCTGTAGCAAGGGCCAGGTCAGGACTGGCAGCACAGGGGGTTCCCAGGGTCCTTCCTCCTCGATCTCCTGCACACTGTCCTCTTGTACGTTGTCCTCCTCCGTGGTCTCTGCTACAAGGGGAAGTCAATTTGTCCTACTCTCCAAATCTGGGTCCCTGTAACACTCAGGATACAGGTGGCTTAAACATAAAAAGAGGAGGGAGGCCTGAAACCTTGGCCAGGTGAAAAGGTGACGCTCATCACCAAGGTGGCCCAGGAATCAGAGGGAGGTCTGAAAGAGTCTCCCTTTGGCTCATTCCATGCCAAGCCTCCATCAAGCCCACACTCCACTTCTTACCTGGTCTCACAAGAATCTCCCAGAAGGGCTCAAGGGCTTCCAGAGTACAGGAGATTGAAGCCTGGGCACTGAAGGCAGGGGAGGACAAAATGCAATGAAATGACCCACAGTGGGCAGTGAGAGCCCCTCCTCCATTCTTGCCCCCAGGCTCACCTTGGGCACGGGGCACCAGGGGACTCCAGCATGGGGCAAGGATCTCCCAGAAGGATGTGGAGTGATGCACTGACACCCTCAGCCAGGGAGCGAAGGTTGTAGCCACCCTGAGAGGAGGAGTTGTGAAGGGGTGAGGAGAGTTGCGGATGTTACTAGGAAGGACGATAATGACAATAACAATACTAGGGTGCATATTACATGTTGAGCAACAAGGAACTCAGAGGGTGACCTCATTTAATTAACTGGAAATTACATAAGGTGATTACCGTTAACATTTTCCCCATTTCATTTTAAAGAAGTGACATGTAAGTGGAGATGTCAGGCCAGGGACTCCTACTGGAATTGAAAACCCTGTTCTTTTTTATGTGTGTTATGCTGAGGATTGAACTCAGGGCCACATGCACACTAGGCAAGTGCTCTACCACTGAGCCACACTCCAGCACGAAAGCTCTGTTCTGAAGCCCTCAAGGGTCCACAGGTTGAAAGACAAAGGCCATTACCTCCAGAGACAGGATCAACTTGCCTCCTGCCAAACCCATAAGCAGGTGGGTTAGCTGTGCAAACCCTGCCGGAGTGGTAGCCATCTCACCCTGCGGGGACATGGAGGATGAGCCCGGTTCTATGCAGCACCTTCTGCTCACCTGCCAACCTCAGAGGCCTACTTTACCTTGGGATCCCCTTGTATGGCATCAAATCCAGCAGCCACTAGGACCAGCTGAGGCTGGAACTGAGGGAGGAACAGACTACATGAGACCATCTGTCCTCCTGGGCCATCCCTTACTGTTGCCCCTCACCCCAACATTTCCCAGACCCCAGGACCTCGAAGGCAACCGGTAGCAGGATGTGCAGAAAAGCAGCAATGTAGTCCGCGTCCCGCATCCCCACCTGTGGACAGAGGCATGACGGGGATGGGCTACCTGCCCGAGAGAGCAGAAGGATAGGTTTGGGTCTCACTTTTCAGGCAGAGGATGGGAGATACTGACCTGGTTCCAAGGCACATTGATGGTGTAGCCTTGACCTTGGCCAAAACCGGTAGTAGACCAGTTAGAGGCCTTAAGGTGGGGCCAGAATCGACCCTGCTCATAACGATGGATGGAAAAATAGAGGACACTGGGGGCAGAAAAAAACAATGAGGTGAGGGGTTGCCTAGCACGTGTGTGGCCATGGGTTCAGTCCCCAGCACTGCTGGAGAAGAGTCAGGCTCCAGATGCTCCCAACCCATAGCTATTACAGTTCACTCAACCACTCACTTCCCCATTCAACCACTCGTCATTTTCTCCATTAATTTCCCCACCAATTCTTTAAAATAACTTTTTTACAGTAATGGGGATTGAACCCAGGGTCCTCACACTGAGCTATATCTCCAGCCCTTTTTTAATTTTTGATATAGGATCTCACTAAGTTATTAAATTACCCAGGCTAGCTGGGGATTTATCTTAGTGGTTCCACCACCTGCTTCACAAGCACAAGGACCGGAATTCAATCCCTGGTACAAAAAAAAAAAAAAAAAAAAA
>NW_022900951.1:42826902-42853876 GCF_012274545.1 Fukomys damarensis | reverse complement strand
AAAAAAAAAAAAAAAAAAAAATTGCCCAGGCTACACTCAAACTTGGAATACTCCTTCCTCAGCCTCCACTGTACTAGGATTACAGGCATGTGCCACACCACACGAGGCACTAATTTATACATCCATTCTTCCATTTATTCATCTTTCCATTCAGTCACCAGCTTATTCACCTTCCCATTCATCAATTCATTTATTTACCCATTTTCTCATTCATATGGCCACTGCCGCTTCAGTGCCTACCCAATTCCAGACTTAGGTCCAAGATCCCAAGTGCTATGGGGTCTACCCCAGCCCCTGGGACCTCCTGATCCTGTGGGAGACTCTAGTCAGGCATGTCCAACCCTGTGGACTATTGGTTGCCTGGCCCACTTGGGCTGCACTGAGTAAAAAATTGTCTTGGGCCATGTATAAAATATATAGTTAATATATCTAATGGACAAATCTTCCTTTTTAATACTTATTATAACATTAACGGAAAAAGAGCAAGAGGCCTGTGAGCCACAGGTTGGACACACCTGCTCTAGATCATATCTGCCTGCTAACTGCCTCTGTGACCAAGGTAGGAACAGCAAGACAAATCCTGTGATACTAGAGGCACTCAGGGGCCCTGGGGCTCTTAGCTAGGGGAGCCAGCTCTGCTGCAAGGAGCCTCAAGCCAGGCTGGGGAGCTTAGCAGTTCCTCTAAAGGAAGGGGAAAAACAAGGGGCCAGGAGTAAGGCTGGGTAGGACTTGGATCTATGTGTGGAGCTAGAGCTGGGGTGCTGGCTAGGACTGTCACAAAGCCAATCCCTTCTCCCCAGTGGCTTATAGGCCACTTCTACTGTATTTCTATTTTACAGGTGAGGAAGTGAACACAGGCAGGGAGAGGGCCTAACAGACGGGTACTAAAAAGCATGATAGCCGGGGATTTAGCTCAGCTGTGCCGGTGCTTGCCTGGCAAGTGCAAGGTCCTGAGTTTGATTCCCAGTACCGGGGAAAAACAATTAAAAGCATGATATAAAGGCCGGGGATTTAACTCAGTGGTACCACCTGCCTTGCAAAAGCGCAAGACCAGAGTTTGAGCCCTGGTACAAAAAAAAAAAAAAAAAAGCATGATATAAGAATTCTGACAGAAAAGAGAAATGAACAGATTGTGACTTAAAGGACATGACATACAGGTTCTCACTGCAAAGCATAAGGAACAGGTTCTAAGTGAAGGCAAGGTAGAGGACCGCGGGGGACTTAATTCCTACTAGGGAAAGCACAATGAATAAGCTATCACCCAGGCCAGGGATTTGGCTCAGTGGTTCCACCACCGGTCTCACAAGTGCAAGGTCCCAAGTTCGATTCCTGCTACCAAAAAAAAAAAAAAAAAAAAAAAAAAAAAAAAAAGGGAAAAAATAATTTAGATTTGAAAATTATATCTGTTCAGTCACTTTGTTCTAGAAAGGATTTCCCCTTTTTGGAAAGGCAGCATTATTTCTTTCTCTTTTTAAGGAATGCAGAAAATAGTGACAATCAACGAATCTAGATAAATTCAAATTACATCATAAATGTTGATAATGTAGCTTTGAAATTTAATGCAATTAACATAAAATAATTCTTAAAAATGAAGAAAATTTTCTTGGAGAATGAAATCCATGCAAAAATTATGGTCTTCAACGAGTGGGGGATTATTTTTTTTCTTTTCTTTTTTCTGTTATTTATTTAAAAATATTTTTGTTTTTTTGAGATAGGGTCTTACTATGCAGTTCAGGCAGGCCTTGAACTCACTATGTAGCCCCAGCTAGCCTTGAACTTGCAGCAATTCTCCTGCCTCAGCCTCCCAAATGCTGAGATTACAGATGTGCGCTACCATGCCCAGCTTTGTTTTATTTTTGACACTGGCATTTAAACATTGGCTCTAAACTTTTAGTAAGGTAACCACTAGAAAAAGAGAAACAAAAAAATGAGAACCAAGACCTGTCATGTAAAGGTACAAGATCCCAGTATGACTGTAACTGTACTGTATACCTAGAATGTACCAATAAACTCAATTAAAAAAAGAGAAATATACAGGAGGTCATAAATATTATCACCAGCGTGCTCATTCTGGCAGCACTTATACTAAACCTGGAACAATACAGAGATTAGCATGCCCCCCATGGAAGGATGACACACAAATTTTCCATATTTTTAGATGGTTTCAGCATACAAAAAATTATCAGTAGAAGAAAAAAAATATTTAAAGAAATCCAACTCCACAAGAAAGCTACCAGAGTCAATAAAGAAAAGAAGTAGCACCCAAGGAAACTAGGTTTATAAAACAAATAGAAGGGAACTGATTGATTGGTTGATTGACTGCAGTGCTAGGGGTGGAACTCAGGGCCTCATGCATGCCAGGCATGTCCGCCACCACTAGAGCACACCTCAGTCCAGAAAGGGATTTAAAATAAATTCAACTGGGCCAGGGATGTAGCTCAGCAGCACAGTGCCTGCCTCGTAAGTGTAGAGACCTGAGTTCGATTCCTGATACCAAAAATTTTTTTAAAATTCAAAAATAAAAATAAAATTTAAATTAAATACAACTTCTGGTCCAGCCTGGATTAAACAGTGAGTTCTAGGCCAGCCTGGGCTACATGGTGAGACCTTGTCTCAAAAAACACAAAATAATAAATATATGTGCTGCCGAAGCAAGCACTGCAAAATAATAAATAAGTTCAACCAATTTCCAGTGGGATGGTGGTTTCATACCACAGGTTTACCTCCTCCTTGCCCTCCTGCTATCCCAGTTAAAAGACAGTAAAGGCCTTTTATTTATTTGCTTATTTTTCCCGGTACTGAAGATTGAACCCAGGGTCTTCTCATGAAGCTACATCGCTAGCCGTTTTAAAAAAGCTGCCCTTAAACTTGCAAACCTCCTTCTTCGCCTCCCAAACTAATGGGGTTCCAGGCCTGCACCCACCGCACCTGCCTATTTATTTTTTGGTGCTGAGGAAGGACCCCAGGATCTTGCATATAAAATATATATTCTACCACTGAGCTACACCTGCAGCCAGTAAAGGAATTTCAAAGAAATATCAGATTTGGGGTGTGGCTCAGTAGTAAAGCACTAGCCTAACATGCAGAAGCCCTGGGTTCAATTCCTAGCACTGAAAAAAAAGATCAATCCACAAAGAAAACAAGAGAAAGTTTCTCAAACAAGAGATTTCAACAATCTCTGGAAAGTAGAGGCTGAGGCTCTGGGGGCCTAGGGCCCTCTCCCATGCTGAGTAGGTGGGCAAGCACCCACCCAAGATGGCCTGAAGTTTCTCTTCTGGAGAAGTCAAGTGCAAATCTAGGTCAATGTGCAAAAAATCAATTCTTCATAGCCAATGCACTAAATGACCAACTCATTTACTTCTTTCTTTTTTGGGGGTGGGGTTTGAGACAGGGTCTCACTATGCAGTTGAGACTGACCTGGAACTCACTATGCAGCCCAGGCTGGTCTTGAACTCACAGCAATCCTCCTGCCTCAGCCTCCCAAGTGCTGGGATTACAGGCATGCTCTTTCTTTCTTTTTTTAAGAGTAGGAAATGAGAGAAAAGCTCCTGAGAGAGACAGGAGGGGGCCAGATAGTGTGTTGCCCTACTTGTTTCTTGCATCTACTTGACTTTAGTTTTATGTGTTTTCTTTTACCTATATAATAGCATTTAAGGACTGCCCAATTTGTCTTCCTGCTGCTGGACTTAAGAGACTGAGAGATGAGGAAATGGAAGATCAAAAGGCATGGAGACATTTGAAGAAAAACTACCAGCATGAAAGAGAAGGACCACTGGGGATGTAGCTCAGTGGTGCCGCACCTACTTGACAAGCACAAGGTCCTGAGTTTGATTCTCCATAACAAAACAAAACAAAACAAAACATCCAAAACCAAAAAATTACAATGCTGGTGGTGGGCTCCTGTAATCCCAGCACTTGGGAGGCTGAGGCAGGAGGATCACTGTGAGTTTAAGGCCAGCCTGGGCTACATAGTGACTTCAAGGCCAGCCAGAACTACAAAGTGAGACCTTGTATCGCTTTTCGGCCTTTTGGCTAAGATCAAGTGTAAAGTGAGACCTTGTCTCTCCCCCCAGCCCCCAAAAAAGATGAAAGAAAGAGAAGGACCAAGGAAAAAACAATTCAAAATGAAGATAATATTTGTGGGTCAAATCTCTCCCACTTCTCTGTGTGATCTCTGAACTGGTTAAGCTCAGTCCCCTCCATCTGTAAAATAGGAATCAATCCAACAGTTTCTGCCAGTAAAATAAGGACACAACAGACACACAGGGAGGAGTACAGACCCTGGTCCCAGGGGGGCCCAATGAAGATGAAACCCTCACCCTGCCTTCCAGCCCTTCTGACTGGGCCTGGAAGGGTGGTGGAGAGGGTAGCTCAGAGTCTAGCAGCTAGGGTGGGACTTGAGTTGTACCTGGGGTCCTGGTCAAAAGCGAACTGTGTTCCTTGACCATGGTGCACATCCCAATCCACGATAAGGACCCTGGGAGCCAGAGAAAGGGGGGTTGTCTCTGCAATGGGATCAAGGAGACTCTGGAGGAGTGGTACCCTACCCCATCCCACCGGCCCTTTGCCACTGACCTCTGAATGTGGTGCTTCTTTTGAGCATAGCGAGCAGCCACAGCCACATGGTTGAACATGCAATACCCATCCATTAGACTGTGCTGGGCGTGGTGTCCAGGAGGCCTGGACAGGACAGGGAAGGCCACAGATGAGAGACTCACCCCTGCTCTCTAACCCTGGGACCACCAACTTCTCTTGTTAGCGCCACTAATCCGCCAGGAATTGAGTGACTAGGACTCTCAAACTGTCACCACCCCCAATCTACTGCTTTATCTCCAAAGGAGATTTGAAACCGATCATTAAAGCTATCCTAGCATACATTCTCATACCCAGTTATTCTGTTGTGGGGACTTAGCCCACAAAGTGTGTAAAATAACTTGTTTATAAATGTGCCATCATATTTGCGGTGACATTTGTTTGAAGCAGCAAAGGACTGGGGGAAACCTAAGTGGTGGGAGAGTAGTTAATTCAAAGTGCATTTATACAACGGCATCCACTGAGTATGGTCTAAGCTCCATATGTTACAGAAAGCTTTCTAAGATGTGTAAGTGAAAAATGTAATGGCATGGATGGGTGTGTGTCAAGTACTGACTACAGGAGTTGTTAAAAAGAGGGCAGGGAACAAAGGCTCTATCTTCTGTATTTCATCAATTCCGGAAAACCAACTGTGACAAGATATTCCAGGATTTTACACCACCACAACAAAGCAGAAAATGCTCCCATGAAATTCGGACACATCACTGTTAGATGCATCTGGATTTCAAGATGTTCTAGACATGAAAAAATGTATACCTTAGAACTAATGGAACATGAAACGTATTCCTAAGATAAGACTACCTGTGAGAAGACACAGGAGTCACTGGTTATGATGACCACTCCCAGGAGAGGAATGGGTATCTGGGAGACAAGGATGGGAAAGAGACTTTTTATTATACTCTCTTTTGTGCCTTCTGTCTCATACTACACGAAGGTAATACCCAGGCCTATATGCTTTATACTTGAGAGAAAGACTTCTTAAAAATGGAAGTAATATGCCGGGCGTGGTGGCTCATGCCTGTGATCCCAGCACTCGGGAGGCTAAGGCAGGAGGATCGCTGCAAGTTCGAGACCAGCCTGGGCTACACAGTGAATTCCAGAGCAGTCTGAACTACATAGTGAGGCCCTGACTCAACCCACCCCACAAAACGGAAGTAATAACATGCCAAGGGGTCCTACCTGATGATGGCCATGCCGTTTCGTATCTCAGCCCCCAGGACTGCATCCACCAGCCTGAGGACAGAGCCCGAGGCCAGGCAGGCGCAAGTGTAAGAGTTCTGTAGACAGTGGGGAGCCAGAGAGGGGGGTCAGAGGTGCAGCCCTATCTGCTTGACAGTTTCACCCAGAATAGGGTGGGAATAGTGATGAGGGACCCCCGGATTGCCACCACTCCTTGACCGCACAGCGCCCATCCATACCGGATGCAGATAAACTGAGTCATAGGTATCTGCTAATACTCGGAGTTCTCTCTCATTCATGTACTGGGTCGTTTCCATCAGGTCAACAAATTCTAGGCTGGGGACACACATAAAGGATGAGAGTCAGGGCCCTGTTCCCTCCTCAGTTGAGCCCTCCACACACCAACACTTTTGCTCAAATCAGGCTTCCCAACTGTCAACCTGAGGGAACAGTTGTGACATAGGACACAGTCCCTGTTTCTTCCCTAGCCCACCTCACTTCCAGGAATATCTTTTCTCTCCTGCTCTAGCCAACCAAATCCTCCTTCCAGGCTCTCAGCTGGACTCCCTCTCTCAGCCTTCCTCTCACGTAGACTGACCGCTTGCCTCCTCAGAACTTAGCTCCTCAGAGTGTACCTTCTCTGCCAAGCTAGCTTCCTTGGAGCCATGCCACTCCAAGCGTCTTACTCTGGGCTCTGCAGGCCCCTCGGGGGATCCCCTTGATCATTCTACTCACAACAGTTCACCCTGGGCCCATGAACTGTTTGGCCGGATTGAAGTACCTGGCATTCATCAGGCCCTCCCGAGGAGCTTTATGTTTACCAGCCCTCAAATTACAGGCAATAACACTGATTCTGGCAGGCGTGGTGACTTGCCCAAGGCCAGCCACAGTGCTGTGACATTCCTTCCCAGAGCATCCAGCCTGCCTTGGTTAGTCCCAGCCCAACAGGCTCCCAAGCATTAACCTGTGAACCAACATCAGTTCTTCCTTTTCAGCAAAGCGGGCCTGAGGAGACATGAGGAACAAGGGGCTAAGACTCAGGCTATGCCCAGTCCTGCCAGCTCCCTCCCCTCTTCCCCTGGGGGCCTCACCTGAAAGGACACACAGCGATCCAGGAGCCCTTCCTGAATCAGCTGCTCCTTGATGGCATGGAGCCGCTCAGGGCGTTCAGGGAAGCTAGAGAGACGGAGATGCAGTCACACACACACAGAATGGGGACACTGAGAAGCCCCGTCTGCTCTTACATCTCCCCACCCATCCTTCCTTATCTGCTCCCCTGACTCCTGGGACTCAGCCCTGCCTCGTGTTTTTTGTGGTTTGGTTTTGGTACCGGGGATTGAACTCGGGACCTGGCGCTTGCGAGGCAGGCAGCGGAACCATTGAGCTAAATCCCAGGCTCCTGCCTCCTGTTGTTGACCTTGTCCTTCCCACTGTCACTCCTGCCACCCTAACCTCCAGCCTGGGGCCACCCCATCATCTCCTAGAACTCTTGCCCCTACCCTCGCTCCCCCACTATCCTTTCTGCACACAGCAGCCAAGCAGTGGTTAAAATACTAACCAGAAGAAAAATATCCTAATCAGATCACAGCCCTCAGCCACTCAAAACCCTCTCCTGGCTCCCATCCCATTCTGAGTAAAAGCCAAAGCTAGAAGGCCATAAGCAATCCGCCCGTATCACCTTTCTGATCCCATCGCCTACCATTCGCCCCTTCCCGTGCCCTGCTTCACCTGCACTGGTTCCCCTGCTCTCAGCCCACCACACAACCTTCAGCCAGCCCCGAGACTTTATTGCAGCTGTCCTTCCTGCCTAGAGCCCACTTTTCCCAGATGCCTCCATGGCTCACTCCCTTGCCTCCTTCAGAGCCCACTCGACTGTCAGCAAGGCTGTCCCCGACCTTCCTGCTCAATGGGAATGTGGATGTCACCCCCTGCATCACACTCTGTTACTCCCCTCAGCCTTAGGGCTCTATCCAACACTCTGCATCATCCCCTTCTTGTTCGTCTGTTTCTTTCCCCTCGCTTGGAAGGCAAGGTTGCTAGTTTTGTTTACTGCTGTACTCCCAGTTCCTGCTTAGACAGTAAATATGTATTCCATAAATGAGTCTTTTGCCCTCGTGAATTAGTCTTAGGTCAGGATAATGGAGATAGCTACTAAATCAGTAAACACATGAGTATAATGATTAACAAACATTGGCAGGAGTTAGGAAAATATCTAAGATCATGTGTGGAGGGAAGGTGGTGGCCAGGCCAACTCTCTTTGAGATGTGAAAGTTGAAAAGGGATCAGTCAAGGGTAAAGACCTGAGGAAAGGGTAACTGGCAGGCCAGCAGAATAGCAAAGGGTCGGTGTGGGTGAAGTGAAGTGAAGCAAATGGGGGGTGAGCTCACATAGGCGATGTGGAGCTAGATCGCGTGGAACCCTAAGAGGCCAGGATGAAGAAGTCACACTTCACCTGGAAAGCCATGATCTGCCCTTGAAATATTTTAAGAAAAGGAACATCATCCTACACATGTGTTTTAGGCTGCTGTGTGGAGGCTGCAAGCAGAGGACTATGAGGAGAGGGCAGATACTGAATACATTTTGAACACAGAGCAAAAAAATTAGTGGATTCTTTTGAAAGCATAGTCAGGGGGGTGATCCTTCTGTTTCCACACAAATGTCCCTTTCTTGAGGAAGGCTTCAGAAAACCCTGGAAGTTAAGTGTATGATTAAACACTCCTACTACTGTTAGCTGTTTAAGTGATCTATCCTTCTACTCACCAGCCAGATCCCTGAGAAGGGACCCTGTTTTGTTTGGCACATTATATCACCAACTCTTAGTATGAATAGGCACTTCAATAAATACATGTTGGCTAAACAAGAGGAATACTTTCAAGCATAAGTTCCACGTTTTTTTTTTTTAAAAACAGAATCTTGCTCCATAATTGAGGCTGGCCTCGAACTCATGGCAATCCTCCTGCCTTAGTCTCCTGAGTGCTGGGGTTACAGACATACACCACCATACCTGGCAGAGCACCACCTTTCCAAATCCTCTCCTTCCAGCCTTCAGGAAGATTTTAGAAGGGATTCATCCTGAGTTGGGCATGTGGTCCACATCTGTAATCCCAGCACTCAGGATGCTGAGGTAGGAAGATTGCCATGAGTTTGAGGCCAACCTGAGCTACATAGTGAGTTCAAAACCAGCCTGAACTACATAGGAGACCCTGTCTCAAACAAACCAAAAAAAGGATTCACTCTTACTTGGTGGGATGTGCGAGTGTATCTGCGTATTTGGGGACAGCTTGGAGGACGCAGCCTCACCTGTCATCCCAGAGGCAATGGAATTCATTTAGCTGCTCATCAAACACCAGCCCAGTGCCAACCAGGACTTTGGCCTCAGGATTCATATCCTGCAGAGAAAAAGAAAGAAACGCAGATCCACTCAAGGCAAAGGGGGCATCCTCTATGGTCCACGGTGGGAACCTCAGGGTTTTGTCCCAGGAGCCCAAATGGGGTCAGGCCCCTCTCACCAGCCTTTGAAGACCCATGATTAGGTCATCTTCCACTGCTTGGCTGAGTTTCTTCATTTTGCCCTTCTTCTTCACCTCCGCTAGATTGGGGCTGTAGCGAGGTACAGCACCCTTCTTAACACTTCGCTTCTGCCAAGCAGAGTCAGAGTCATAGTCCAGGAGGGGCGGGCTGGTTCTCCCTCCCCCTCATCAGGGCAGGTCTGGGGCCTCACCGAAGTGACACTGGAGTCGTGAAGGGGCGACTGGGGGTTGTGCTTACTCCTTCGATGCCTGGTTGTGGTGGAATCCTGGCCGGTGGAGCTCATGATCAGTGAACGTTCGCCAAGGACACAACCCTGAGGGGTGGTGTGGAGACGGCAGTGAGAGGAGCTGATCGCCCTGGGGACCACCCCCATCCCTGCCCCTTCCAAGGCCCGCCCCCTAGATAAGACAAGACTAATCCCCAAGCCTCCCAGGCCCTCTCCGTCTACAGGTGTCCATTCCACTGGGTTCCATCTCTTTCCCCAGATTCTTTCCCCGTCTTACTCTTTCACGGACCAACTAACCTCGCCCCTCCCTAGGCTCAGTCGGTTTTGGGCCTGCCCCTTCCAGACAATCACAGCCCTCCACTCTGCCAAGCTTCAGTCCCAGACCCCGCCCCCTTTCCTCGTAACCTCGCCCAGACCCCATCTCTTCATAAACCTGCCCTTTCTGGCCTATCTCAGGGTAATCACCCAGGACTTCTCTCGGCCAGATCCAGCTCCAGCCTCGACTCCACCTTGACTCCACCAGATCCCGCCCCTAGCGTTTCAACCAGCCCTGATCCTCGGGGAACTACCCCTCTCCTTCCACCGGACCCCACCCCCTGCCCAGACCGGATCTTTAGCGTTTCTTTAGGTCCCGGCAGCCAGTCCCAAGCCGCCTCCCACGAGCCTCCGCCCCTTCCCGCCCCAGCCGTCGACTCCAGCCAATCCTCCCGGCCCTACTAACTGAGCGACCCCCCCCGCCCCGCCCCTCCCCGCCCCAGCCGTCGACTCCAGCCAATCCTCCCGGCCCTACTAACTGAGCGCAGCCCCTTTTTCAAACTCCGCCCTTGGCTCGGGCTGCCAACTTTCCGGCCACCTGTCTGGCCGCGGGTGCGGGATCCTCTCTTTTCCATTGGGCTGGCTCTCTTTACTGCCCACCCAGATCCCGCCCACAGCCTAGACTGTGCTGCCGGCTAGCGTTTCTCACTGGGCCACACCTATCGCGATCTCACAAAACGAAGACCGGTTCGTCAGGGAGGGACGCGAGTCGTACAGCGCCTGCGTACAGCGGGCATCAGCAGTTCGAGACCCGACTTCGGCTCAAGAGCTTCCCTACCTCACCTACTGCCGCTGTCGTTCAGGTTGCCAGAGCTGCCGTCCCTCCGTCCCTGCCCAACCACCTTAGGAGCACTACGGACCCACGCCAACTGTGCCGTGCGGAGATTGAAGAGCGAGCAAGGAAGCAAGGCGTTAGGAAGGGGGCGTCTTCCAGGGGTTTCCGCGCAGCGCACAGTGATGACGTAGCGGGCGGGCTGGTGGGTGGGCTGAGAACGAGGTTGACTCTGGACGGTGGCTCGCGGGTGGCCAAAGTGGGCGTGGTGATGGTGATAAACGTTGTGAGAATATTAACAACGGTGGTCCAGAAGAGGCACCGAATGTTATCTGTTAACCCACCACGAAAATGGGGGGGTGGTGTGGAAGGAGTCTCAAAAGGGATGAGTAATGGGAGTGTTAGCAAGTATTAAGTGACAGGCGTTGTTGGAAACCACATTTCTGTGAGGTAGTTCCCATTATTAAGGCTGCTCTGCAGATAAGGAAACTGAGGTTATAGGACTTAGCCATGTGACCGTGGTCTAGTTACCGAACAGAGCTCTGTGCTTAGTTTCCTCATCTGGAAAATTGTGATAATAATAGTGCGGGGCCAGAATGGACTTGGGGAAGGGGAATTTCTCATGGGTAGTGGCTCTATCTGTCCCCTCCTCTGGGTAACCTCTGCTTTAGAAAGCATATGGGCACTTGGTGGGGGTTAAAGGGAGTAGTCCCTGTGTCCACCCCCTGCATCTCCCACCCAGTGTCTAAATATCAGACCCACAGGAGGCCGGTTTGTCCTCCTAATCTCCCTCTCATTCTCCACCATTTCCTACCCCGCTGCAGGCTGGGACCTGACAGATAAGCGGTCTGTTAGTCAGCATTGCTGACTAACAAACAGATTGACAGCTTTGCCGCCCAGTAGCCAGGCCCTCTGACCCTCTTGAAAATGACAGTTTCAGCCTCTTTCCTTCCACTCCTTTTCCATCCAAACATGACTTTTGTCTTAATGCAAGAGGGTCATAGACCCAGGGCTTTCAAATCTCTCCACTTATCAATGAAAACATATACGGTGATGCATACTGAAGAATATTCTGAGGTTGTGATGCCTGCAAAGTAATAGACTGAAGAGACTAAGGGGTTGTCTTACTTACTTTTCTCTTGTTGCTGAGACAAAATACCAGACACCCAAAGTTAAAGGGGGAAAGGTTTATTTAGCTCGTATTTTGTAGAGGTTTCAGTCCATAATTGGCTGGCCCCAAGGCAGGGTGGCATGGCAGAGTTGCATTGCGAAGGAGAAACAATTCACGGTGGGCAGAAGGTAGCAAAACAAGCAAGCAAGGGACGACCACAGCTCTCTCTGTCCCTTATATCTTACCCAGGCTACTTAAAGAGAGAACACTCACACCCTTAATCCTAGTGCCCTTGCGTTTAGGGTTGCACCATGAATCAATGCCAGTGTCACACACTCTAGATCTAGATTCTAGATCTGAAAAACCCCCACCTGTGACCTCATGAGGCTTTGGGGGAAGATCTAAACACAAGCCATAACAAGGGTCTTTTTTTAGACAAGGTCTCGCTATGTAGTTTAGGCTGGCCTTCAACTCACTATGTAGCCTAGGCTGGCCTAGAACTCATGGCAATGCTCCTGCCTCAGCCTCCCAAGTGCTAGGATTACAAGTATGGGCTACCAGACCCAGCAAGGTTCATTTTCCTGTTTGGTTAGAAGAGCGGTTTCTGTAGAGCAGGGGTCAGCCAAGTTTCTCTACAAGTTACTACTCCATGTAGTAAATAGTGGAGACTTTGCAGGCTGCATATAGTCTCTGTGGCATGTTCTTTTTTTCTTTTTTCCAAGACGGGATATCACTGTGCTGCCCAGGCTGGCCTTGAGCTCCTAGGCTCAAGTGATCCTTCTGCCTCACAGCCTCCTAAGTAACTGGGACACCGACTGGAAGTGTAGCTCAGTGGTAGAACACTTGTCTAGAATGTGCAAGGGCCTGTATTCCTTCTCCAGCACAGCGAAAGAGCAGAAGAAAACAGAAAAAGAGGAAAATATCAGAATCCTAGGGCGAGAAGTTTAACTCATGGTAAAGCACTTGCCTAGCATGTGTGAGACCCTGGGTCTGATCCTCAGCACTGCAAACAACCGCAACACAAGAGCCACGTAGCTGGGACTATAGACATGTATCACCTGCCTGGTTTTATGGGTTGTTTAACACGATCAGAACAGGTTCCCCTACAGTGTCGGAGTTTTACAGGAGTTCATTCCTTGGATTCCTCTAAAGAGGCAAACCAAAGGTTCGCGTTGAGCATAAAGGTGGGGCCTCTGTAGCAGCTTAGGACACGGGTCCCTGCTGGAAATCGTAGAGGGGTGTCCCTGCAGGTTTTGAGCCCTGGTTTCTTCAACTATTCAGGTTATGTTTCTTCTGTGGGGTGAGGACAGTGGTTCCTGTGCAGGCTGAGAACAGCACTGCCAGGACAAGGGCTATTGCAGAGAATCTGATCAGGGCTTCCTGTGTCAGGTCAGGAGGGATTCCTATAAATATGTAAAGGATTTCAGTTGAGGTTCAGCAAAGAGGTTTTCTTTTCTTTCTCCTGGCAATTAAACTCAGGGTCTTCACACTGAGCTATCTTCCCAGCCCTTTTTTATTTTTAAACAGAGTCTCACAAAATTGCTAACTTGTTGCTGGGTGTGGAGGCGCAGGCCTGTAATCCCAGCCCTAGGAGACTGAGGCAAGAGGATTGTTGTGAGTTTGAGGCCAGCCTGGGCCACATCGTCAGTTCGAGACCTGCCTGAACTACATAGTGAAACCCTGTCTCAAAAATCAATAAATAAATGCATACATACATACAAGTTACTAAGTCTCCCAGGCTGGGCTTGAATTTAGAATCCTTCTGCCTTAACCTCCCAAAATGCTGTGTGTGCCACCATACCTGGCTAGGAAAAGTTTTCTACAGAAAAATCAATTCAGAGGTCCTGGTACAGTTGTACAGCCAGGCTTCCTGTAAAGGATCAGGGCACGGGAGCTAATGCAAGGAGGATGGGGGGCCTTGTCAATCTCAGCACATAGAAGCCATGCAGTGGGTGGGGGTCCTATGCCAGGCGAAGCCATAGTTGCCTTTAGGATAAGTCAGGCAGGGTACAGCAGCCCTAACCTGTAATCCCAGCACTTTGGGAGGCTGAGAGTCAGGAGACAGTAAGTTTGAATCAAAATAAGGGGAGGGGGGCCCAGGGATTTAGCTTGGTGGCACCACCACGCCTGCCTCACAAGCACAAGGTCCTGAGTTTGATTCCCGGTACTGAAAAAATAGGAGAGGGTACTGGGGAGAGTTAGGTCAGTGAGAAGGCCCTGGGTTCAATCCCTAGTGTTGCTGAAAAAATAAAGATAAGTTGGGGCTCAGAATAGAAGGTAGGCATGGTGTCCCAGCCACACGGTCAGGAAAAGGCTTTCTATGCAAGTTCCAGATTGAGGTTCACATTGCAAGTTGGATCCTAGATTCCTAGGGTTGCCACAGGGTAGGTGTGTGATCCAGGACTGTTGTAGAGTGATGTCAAGGGTCATTGCCAATGATGAAGGCAAGGGCTCTCACATAGAGTCAGGGTTCCTAAAGGGGTTGAAGATGGAGATTTCTGTAAAGAGAGCCAGGGCTGTGGTTCAGAATTCAATTTATGAGTGTGGTGTATCTCAGATGCTTCCTGGAGAGCAAGGCTGCCACCCAGCTTGAGGACAGAGATTCCCCGTGTGGGCCTTCCTTCCAATGTGCTTTCAGAGATTCCTAATTGGGCTAAGCAGAGGCTCCATGCCAGGGTAGGACAAGGGTCCTCCTCTTCAAGGTGGTGACTGGTGTTCCTGCCCAGGACCAGGACGGGTTTCCTGTTGATAATTAGAGAAAGGTTCCCTTAGAGATTCAGATTCAGGCCCATCCCAGGCTGGGGCAACTGTTTCTGTAGGGGACGGGACTTGTCCAGCACTGTTTCTGAGTGAAGTTGCTGGTCAAGATAAGGTCAAGGAAGCCAGCCTGGGCAACTGAGTGAGACCCTGTCTCAGAATAAACTTTTAAAGCAGAGTTGATGATGTAGATCGGCACAGAGCACTGGCCTAACATGTGCAAGGCCCTGGGTTCCATTCCCAACACTGCAAAAAAACAAAAAACAAAACAAAAACAAAAAAACATGCATGTGAAAATATGGGGTCTCCTGCAGAGTGTGGCTTTAAGCGTCAGGACCATTCTGGGCAGTCCCTGCAAGGAGCATAGGCTGCTGCCGTAGGCTATTCCGTGGCACTGCTGTGACAACTAGATGATGGGATGTTGTTCCGTGGGGATAGCTGCTTATCCATAATATGCTTAGGATACATGGGCTCCCAAAATTCCCATCTCTGGAGCTCTAGGGAAGAAGACATAGAGAAGCAGCTCCATCAAGTATAAATTATACTTACATGCAAAGTGTAAATAACACTCCTTAAATTAGTGTGGTCAGGAGCCAGGGATTTAGCTCAGTGGTTCCACCGCCTGCCTCTGTAAGCGCAAGGACCAGAGTTGAATCCCCAGTACCAAACAGTAATACAACAACAAAATTAGTGTGGTCATGGCAAAGCCTCACTTTTTCATGAGTGAAATGAGTATGAGTGTCCTTTCCTTGGGGTATTTGTTTTTCTTCAGGTATTAATGAACTAAAGCTACCAAAGCTCCTCAGCCTGTCATCCGACCCCACCAGGAAATGAGCCCTCAGGAAATGTAGCAGCTGGATGAGAGGTCAAGATGGACTGTCAAGACTGTCTGACCCGGACCCTTGCTGAGCTATGTGGCCTGGATGAGCCTAAGACCTGTCTGCCTAAGGATGTCCCCAACTCAAGAGTATGTTCCTATGTGCTTGTTAAATTGAAAGACAGATTTGGCTTTGAGGGGAGGAGTTCGTTGAAGTGAGCAGGTTTGTTGGGGACGGTGTGGCACTGTGTGGAACTCCCTATCGTGTCCTGATCTCTTCCGTTCTCCACAGGGCTGCAGGCTAAGGAGCTTGGCTGAGGGTCATGAGGTAACTGACCGGAAGGCACAGCGACCACCCCAACCTCCAGCACTGGCCTTCTGACCTTGGCAGCCGGACACTGACACTTCTGCCCTTTGATCTCCTCAAGGCTGAAATTCCCTAACTTACACCTGAGAAACTACGCCTGTTGACAGCTCCATAAACAAACGCATTGTTGGCCACTCTGGGGCACTGTGACAAGGCACATGCCATCCAGATATACATACGTGCCCACACACATACAAGACTGGCAGGGACACACTGCTGTTCCCAACCCCTCACAGTCACACTGTCCCATCTTCACACAGTCACACACTTCTCGCTCAACATTCCAAAGATGTGTATCCTGAAGATTCTGTGCCCGGTGCACAGCGTGCTCTTGCACTGTCTCAGAACTCACCCAGAGTCACGCACAACTGTACCACTACAACTCTGCATGCTTCCTCCTCACCGCTATTCTACAGACACATCCACATGCTGTCCTCGGGTCACCTGGTACCACACGTGCCATCTCACGCTGCCCTACTCCCACACGTTGTCTCACCGTGATATATGGAACCACTGGACGCTGTCCACAGAGTCTCATGTACACTGTTAACAGTTGTACACCCTGACTCGCTCACGAAGGGTCACACATGCCACCTCACCCTGCATCATGCTGGCTGTACATTGTAGCCAACTGCTGTCACGAGAAACACATGCTGCCACACACTCCACACGACAATGCCATTTACTCAGTCACGCCCAGACCCACAGTTCCAATTTTATTATTTTATTTTACAAAAACTTTGAGGATCCAGGCCAGTACGTCTATGGGGCCCAGAGGGTCAGGGTGCACAGACTGCTGGCTGTGGGAGAAGGACACCATCCCTGCCCCCTGAGGCCATGCTCTGTGCCCTCAGGAACTGAGTGGCGCCACCACAGTGGTGCTGGTGGTGGGAGGCGCCGGGCCTGTGGAGAAGGAACCTGTGGGTGAGCCAAGCAGAGGGCCTGGGAAAGGCATGAGGTGGCTAACGGGCCCTGACAGCACCACAGGGCCCAGGCCTTGATAGAGATGGGCAGCACCTGGGGGTCCCAGCGTCAAACCTGAGGCCACCTCCCCACAATTCCCACTGCCACCGCCACCTGCCACCACCATGAAGCCACCAGCTTGTCCTTCTGCTGATGCTGCTCCTCCTAGACTCGATCCTCGCTTCTTTTTCCCTTTTCCAGATGCCTTGCGGTTCCGGGTCTGAATACCGTCCTTCCTCATGGTCAGTGGTCGGTTAACCTGCCAAAAGGGAGGCTGTAGTCGTTCCCAGCTCCAACCCTTTGTGTTTCTCTGCTCCAGGGAGAGCCTTTCCACCACCCCACTTCTCTATGAATAGGGACTTGGTTCGAGGACTATGGGAATGTGTCCCAGGGGCTGGCACAGATACCACCCTTAGGACTCAGAGTGGGTGAGGGCCTATGGTTGGAGGGCCTCGAGGCTGACAGGAGCTACCCAAGGCCTAGGGTGAAGGGCTAGAAGTTAGTGGGTAAGTGGACGTGGGGAAAACAGGAGGAGGAAGGGAGCGAAGATGTAGAAGGGAATGGAGAAGATAGAAGGAGGAAGCTAAGGAAAGAGACAGAAGCAAAGGGCAGGAAGGAAAGAGAGGGTAAAAGAGATGACATTGTGAAGAGCGGAGAAAGTTAAGGTAGAAACGGGGCTGAATGAGGAGAGTGGCCTGAGGGTGGGGAAGCAGGGTGGGGGCTCTGAGGGGCAGTGGTCACCTGATGTAGCTTGTAGTAGAGGCCACAGGCATTGCACACAGGGTCTCCACTGGCATTTCTGCGCCACAGTGTGGTGGTGGTTGTCTGGCAGTTGGTGCACTGAGTACCTGCCCGTTTGCTGACAATCTGGGGGATGACAGGGTGTGAGATCAGGGCTCTCGGCCTGACAAGAGGACCCAAGAGGTGGGGGTCAGGTTGAAGGTGGGGGTTCCTGTCCAGGATAGAGTATTTTCATTTTGTATTCTACGGAGGACTCTTATCTGTTCTCAAATTTGGCCACACCTCAGAATCACTTGGGGAATTTAAAAAGTCCTGGGGCTGAGGGTGTGGCTTAGTAGCAGAGCCCTTGCCTAGCAGCTGTGAATTCCTGGGTTCCATCCCCAGCACTGGCAAAATAAATAAAATTCTGAGTGCCCAGGCAGCAGCCCAGTTCCGACGAAGCCAGCACATCTGGGAGATGAGCCCCAGGGCAGGGTTTGTTTGAAGCCTTTGAAGGGTGGGCTGAGGATGGGAGTTTCTATAAGGAGCTGGGTGCCCATCTAGGAAACAGGCAGCAGTTCCTGGCTGGGGATGGGGGATACGGGCAGGATGTCCACATTGGACTAGCGCAGGGCTCCCCCACAGAGTGGCAGGCAGCAGTTTCCAACACGTCTGAGGACCCAGGTTCCCCTGCCCTGGGCCATCGTGAGGCTCCCATCCAGTGAGGCAGGCCTGTGGTCTTACCAGGCGCTTCTTGGGCCGGATGAGAGGCCTGTTCTGCCCGTTCATCTTGTGATAGAGGCCACAGGCATTGCACAGGTAGTGACCTGTCCTGTCCCTCCGCCACAGTGGAGTGGCCGTTGCTCCGCAGTTCACACACTCCCTGGCCTCTGGCGGGGTGAAAAGCAAGGAAAGGGGGGCCAGGCTCAGCTTAACTCTGCCTCGCTGCCCCCCTCCAACCTCCCTGTCCCTTTTTCAGGACCCTCACCACAGGGGGGCAGTGGCAGGCTTCCACGAAGCTTGGGGGAGGAATAGGCTGTTGAGTTGAGGGGGCTCCCAGTAGGGGAAAAGAAGGGACTGGAAAAGTCGGGGCTCCCATAAGCACTGCTGGAGACAGGGAGTGATGAGGGCAGCGCAGGCCCCAGGGTGAGGAGGTCTGGACTCAGGCGCTCCGTCTTCAGGGTCTCCAGGAAGCTGGTGCTGCTCTTGCCATCTGCATCTTCTGGGGCCTGGGGAGGGGAGTCCTCACGGCCGGGGCACAGGGTCGTGGAAGGGTAGAGCCCCGTCTTGCTGTAGGCCCAGCCAGCATAGGGTGAGGCCCCCGGGATTCCCTCCACACAGTTGAGCAGTGGGTATACCTGAAAGACTATTGGGGACAGGAAGGGTAAAGGATGGGAGAGGTCTGTGTGAGGTCACCCTACTTTCAGAGTGCAGCAGTGCCCAACAGTCTGAACACCACGGCCAGGTTTCCAGCCTTTCCAAAGGTTACCGAAACAGCTGCTGGCCTTTGGGTAACTACTGGATCCAGAGGCCCACTGGTTGTTATGGCAACTGCAATAGCTTCCCACCAAATGGGGTAATGGGCTTATTTATTTATTTATTTTTAAGACAGGGTCCTGCTAAATTGCCCAGGCTGAACTTGAACTTGCAATCCTCCTGCCTCAGCTTCCCAGAGTACTGGGCTTACAGGTATACACCACCACTTCTGGCTTCCAAGTGTGAACATAACTAGGGAAAGGGGTTTGCACATCCATGTTAGAAGCTTCCGCCCATTCCCAAGATGACTTCTTTTTGTTTTGTTTTGAGACAGGGTCTCACTATGTCATTAAGACTGACCTGGAACTCACTATGTAGCCCAGGCTGGTCTCGAACTCACAGCAGTCCTCCTGCCTCAGCCTCCCGAGTGCTGGGATCACAGGCGTGTGCCACCACGCCCGGCTACAAGACGACTTCTTAGTGAGATTTCAACCCAGCGGAGCAGCTCCATGGCTGTAACAGCATGCAGCCAGCAAAGGTACCTGGGGAGTGTCTGTAGGCCTCAGCGTCTCTGTAGTAGGCCAGCGTGGCAGCTGCAGCAGTGGCTGTGCTGGGGGCCGTGGAGGAGGCTGCTGCATCCAAACCCTCAGGCCCAGCGGGGAAGAAGACCCCCGACTCTGGTGTTGAGGGTACCAGGGCAGGATCCACAAACTGGGGTAGGGGTTCTGAGGTCCCCAGGGCCCCCAGGCCAGAGAACTCCATGGGGCCTCTGGGGGTTAACCTGTGAGGACAAGGAGGGTTCCGAGACACACACATCCTTCTGCTCTCCCCCTTTCTACCCGACCTCTTTCCTCTCCCTCCTCCCAGTCTGTCTCTCAGTCTCCATGTTCTTCCTTTGCCCTAATTCCCCTTCCTGTCCTCCCAATCACTTCTCACTTCCTGTCCTCCCCTCCTTTCATCTTCTTCCCCTTTCTCAGCCTGTTCTTTCCTCTCCACCCTGCACTCTCCTGGGCCCCTTGTCTTGCACTCCGTCTCCTTTTCCTTTCTCCCACGTCTCCTCCCAGCTCCTCTTTTTTGTCCTCTTCTTCCCCCTTTTCCATCCCTCACTCCCTTCTCCTTCTTTTTGCTGCTTCATCTTCTCCTCCTCTTCGCTGCGTCTCACTGCATCTCTCCCCCTTTCTACATCTCCTCTTCCACTCCTCTCCTTCTGCTTCCTTCTCCTTCACTTTCCTCTTCCTTCCTTTTTATTCATCCCTTTTTCCTCTTCCTCTTTTCCCCCCTCCTTTTCTCCCCTTCCTCATCTCCTCCACTTCCTCTTCTTCCTCCCATCCTTCCTCTCTTCCCCCTCCAGAAGGGTCTGTCAGCGGGTGGGATGGGCTGCATAACCAGGGTTCCTTGAACCCCTTGGTCCCTCCTCCCAGGACCTTGGGGTTTTCCCTCTGTGCTCCCCAATTTTGTGTCTATCTGTTGCATCTTGCCCTCGACTTTCTCAGAAACCCCATGGTTTCCGGCTTGCTCCCCCTCCCCCACCTCCGTTGGGTCTGTACACAGAGGGCCCCTTTAGTTCCTCCCTGCTCCTGGGGGGGCGAGCACCCCCCACTGCTTATCTCTGCCATCCCCGCCCAACTTTTGAAATCACCCCAAGGCCGCTGGCTTCCTCTTAGGAGGGTGACAGGTGGGAGGCGGTCCCTCTGCCCCTGGGTGGCTTGCCACGGTTCTGGTTTCCCAAGCCCCCAAGTCCTACCTTTCCCAAGCCTCAGTTTCCCCATCTGCTTTATCAGAAGTGGCGATGGGGGCTGAGCTAAGACCTAGGAGGTGTCTCTCTGTCACCCTGGGTCTCTTTTTCCTGACTGTCTCCCCTATCTTCCTGTGCCCTCTCCGTCTTTGTTTTTATGATGCCTACTGCTCCCTCCAGTGTTCTGTGCCTCTCTGAGCTCTCCCTGTGTACGTTTAGGTCCCGCCTGCTTTCTCCCTCTCCACTTGCCTTTCCTGGGACATCTCTGCAGTTCTCCGCTGTGCCTCCCATCTGTCCCTCCCACTCCTCTCCCTTTGACACCCCTCACTTCCATTTCCCACGGCCCTGAGCTGACGGGGCTGTTCTCGGCCCTGCCTGCTCCGTTTCTGCCTCAAGGTGGAGTGGAGATGGAGTAGAAGGCCACCCTCAGACCGTCCTGTGGTGTAGACGGGCAAAGGGAGGGACCCAGGCCAGGCTGTGCTGAGAACACCCGCCCTATTGACCCCAGGGTTCCCTCTGTCTGCTTCTCCATCTTGGCCTCCACTGCATCTCCCATCACCTTCCTCTGTCTCTAATCTTTTGTGTCTGGAAGGACAGAAACTTGGTGGGGCTGTAGACGGTCATAAGGCAGTCTTGCTAAGTGGCTCCATTGTGATCTTCCTGCTTCAGCCTCCCAGGGTGCTGGGATGACGGGCCACCACACTGGGCCCCTTTCCTCTCGTGCTCTTTTTCTCCCATGTCTGTCTTCCGCCCCAGCTCTGTTCTCTTTCCCTGTCTCCTGCGTGTCTGTAGCTCTTCCTCTCTGTGTCATTACTCTCCTGTCATCCCCTCAATCTCCCTCCAGCCCCACTGCCCGCCCTGTACCTCACACCTTGGTGGGCCCAGGGCTGCCCACCCCTCTGTGGCAGGGGCCCGGCCCACCCCCACCCCCAATGATCACTCTCTGGACAGAGATAAAGTTTATCTCTGAGGCTGGGGGATATGAAAGCTCCTTATCAGCTGCCCCACTAGAGTAAGCGCTGCCTGCCCAGCTGCAGAGGTGGCAGCCAGCGGCCTGGCACCCTCAACTTTCCCTCGGCCCAGCCCCTCGCCCCAGGTAACATCCTACCCCATCCCTCTAGGAGGGCCTCACGGGACTGAAAGGAGCAGACTGAAGGCCTGGGGGCAGAAATGGGGCTTGGGGTTTAGAGGTGGCATTTGAGGGTCGGCTGTGGGGTTGCGGAGGGAGAGAAAGGTTTGGGGTACAGCCATAACGTCTGGGAAAAGTACATATGGGTTTTGAGGAGCAGAGGCAAGCTTAGAAGTTCGGAGACATATTTTGGCTTCAGAAATAGGTTGGAGGAAAAGAGAGGAGTTTGGGGGATCAGACATGGATTCTGAGGCTCGTAGAGAAATGCAAGGAGGGGTGCAAGGCGTGTTCTGGAACAGAGATGGAGTCGAGGAGTCAGAGATCAACTTGGGCGGACAGAAATTTGGCCGATGATTGGAGATAGGTCATGGGAACAAAGAAGGGTTTGAGAAGCCCAGGTAGAATCGGGGTAAGAAAATTTGGGGCCAGGGGGACTTGAGGGGCAAAGATATGTTTTAAGGATGGGCTAGGGCTTAAGGAAGACAGACGGCAGGGCTCATGCAGCAGGACAGATTTGGGGGAGTAGACTTAGTCTTTGGAGAAACAGACATTGTGGCAAGCAGGCAGGGGCTTGGGAGAGAAACGGTTTAGGGAATGAGTATAGGGTTTGAGAGGCAGTTACGGGGGTAAGCTTTATGCTTTAGCAGGTCAGAGACAGGCTTGGGGCCAGAGGGAACCTGAGGCAGAGACAAGGGTGTTGTGGATCAGGTAAGGGGTTTGGGAGCAGAAATAGCCTTGGGGGAGCAGAAGTGAGGTTTTGGGAAAGAAAGAGCTTGGGAGACACAAGGTTGAGCGAGTGGAAATCAGGTTTGGGACCAGGATAGGGTTTTTGAGAGGCAAAGGCATGTTTGGGGGAAGTAGACCAGGGGTGTGAGGAGGAAAGTTAAAGGAGCAGGTGGATGTCGGGACAGAGAGAAGTGGGCTGTGGGGTGGACCCGGAGACACGAGTCTGAGGAGCTCGGGGGACCCAACACTCATGCAGTGGATGGCGCAGCCCAGAGCAGGCTTGGGGAGCAGGTTAGTGCACAGGTCAGGGTTTGCCTTGCTGGGGGCTCTTGGGGTGCTGAGACTGACCTGGGCGGGTCGGTGCGGAGGGTTCGGCCACCTTGGGGATGTGGAGAGCTCAGTGTGATCCCAAGGGGTGTCCCGGCTGGCCTCGGCCTTTGAGGCTCCTTCCCTCCTGCCCGCCCTCTCTTCTCCCTCCTCCCTCCTCCCCAGGGAGTGGCTGGTGCCCCAGTGGGTGGGGCAGGTCAGGGGAGGGGGCGTGCCCCTTGCTTGTGGGGCACCTCCTGGGCAGGACTTCAGAGTCCGACTGAGCGACCTGGGCTGGAACCAAGATAATGGAAAACAGCAGATATGGATTCATGACTCCACTGGGCTTTTCAGAGAGGGAGATCGGAACTGTGTGCCAGGCCAAGTGTGGGCTGGACCCTAATGTATGTGAGCCCTCCTGGCCACGGGACAGAAGGGACGTAGCCATACCCGTTTTGCACGCCAGAAGAATGAGGCTCAGAGGTGTGAGAGGCTTTGAACCAGAGCCTGTGGGACACCATGCCGACTGGTCGGGGGGTTCAGCCTCAGGCTCCGGCTCCTGCTCTGGCTGGGCTCTTGGCTCCCTGGCGGCCTCCTCTCCACTAGGGCTTACGCCAGCGCTGGCCTGCCCTGGGCCAGCAGATAAGTCTTATCAGATGGAGGCCACTGTGGCTGTTGGCACCACAGTAACAGGCTGTCTCCGAGGTGGGGGTGGGGGTACCCAGGGACAGTGGACTCGCTGCCCGCCATACTGCCTTGGAGGCGGGAAACTGAGGTGATCCCCAGGGTGCGTTTCCCTGTGAGTTCTGGGGGAAGGGGATAGGAAGGGGAGAGGGCGGGGAAGGGGAGGGATGCGGGGGAGACAGAAACAGGAGCAGAGATAAACAGAGATGGAAATGCGGAGACAGCCAGAGATGGAGGAGAAGGCAGAGGTGTCAGGAGGCAGAGAGCGCACCGAAGGAAAGGAGGGACATACGGAGAAGCGGGGGACCGCTAAAGATAGGTAGAAGGGCAAAGAGAGAATGAGAAACAGATGGACAGAGGGTGGAAGAGAACCAGAAAATGGCAGAGGCAAGGACAGGAGTGGAGAAACTGAGAAAGAAGACAGAGCTGATGTGCTGGAGAGAGGCACAGAGACAGAGAGGTTCCAGCCGGGGGGTGGGTCAGGGTGGGGGCAGATGTGGACTTATACGGCTGTGTCTTCACCCTGCCCTCTCCTGAGTATTAGCAGCCACAGCCACGCTGACGTAGACCTATAGGCCTGTTCTGAGCACTTTCTTCATCTAATGTCACCTAACATACGGAAGCACATGGTAGGTGTCTGACGCGGGTCCCCATGGGGCAGGGAGAAGGGTCCCAGACGTGGCCATGGAATTCCATGGGGCAAGGAGTTCTACCAATCACCCATTCTACAGGGAGGGAGACTGAGGCCTGCGGAGGGCAGAGGAAAGGATGGAGCCCAAGATCAGTGGAGTCAGCCTGGTCACCCACCCCAGAAGGAGCTGACAATTTTCACCTCTCAGCCTCTGGGTCCTTGGGTGCAAAATTGGAGGTTTCATGCAGAGAGAGCAAAACCAGGCTTAGCATTGGGCCCACAGGTCGGCCTCCTGCCATGTGCCATATCCTATGCTGAGTCCTATCAGTAGGAAGGGAAATGAGGACCCTAGGAGGGTGCTTCCAGCCTGTGAGGGACCCAGATGATTTATATCCCCACCCTCCATTCCTCCTGCTAAAAGCCAGAGCAATAATGGTGCAGGTGTATTGGGCACGGTGGTGCACACCTGTAATCCCAGCACTTAGGAGGCTGAGGCAGGAGGATTGCCACAAGTTCGAGGCCAGCCTGGCATACAGAGCGAGTTCAAGGCCAGCCTGAACTGTATAGTTAGACCCTGCTTCAAACAAAAACAAAAACAAAGTGATGCAGTCCCCACAAGTTGGCTGGGGAGACTACAGACTCATGAACCTATACTAAGTGGTTTTAACTCACATGAATCTGCAACCTTAATAAGTGTTAAACATTCTTATTCAGTGAGTACCTGTTGTATGCAAGGGATAGCATTAGATCCTTTCTAAAGAGCACTACTACCAATTCTAACACTAATACAATGCTGACACCGATGTTACAGCTAATATTAATTCTTTCTTTCTTTTTCTTTTCTTTTCTTTTTTTTTTTTTTTGCAGTACCAGGGATCGAACTCAGGACCTTGTGCTTGCAAGGCAAATGCTGTGCCACTAAGCTAAATCCCCAGACCCAGCTAATATTAATTCTAATATTGAGAGCTGGGCGTGGTGGCGCACGCCTGTAATCCCAGCACTCAGGAGGCTGAGGCAGGAGGATTGCTGTGAGTTTGACACCAACCTGGGCTACATAGTGAGTTCCAGATCAGTCTCAACCACATAGTGAGACCCTGTCTCAAAAAACCAAAAAATTCTAACATTGATACTAGTGCTAATACTCATCTCAATAGCAATACTAATCTAATACTAATTGGAATATAGTGCAAATACTGTACTTAACACTAATTCTAAAACTATTATTATGATTTATTTTTGTGTGTGGTGCTGGGGATGGAACCTGGGGCCTTGTACATGTGCCCCATTCCTAAACTAATTATTATCCATGCTAACTCTAATAACAACGGTAAGGGCTGGGGATTTAGCTCAGTGGTACCACGCCTGCCTGGTTGGTGAGCTCAAGGTCCTGAGTTTGATCCCTGGTACCGGAAAAAAAAATGTATCTAATAACAACAGTTAATGCTTTTACTAGCATGAAAGTAGTAAGAGGAGCAGCTTGATTTACTGAGACCACAGGCACTGTACTAAGAGCTTTCTGTGCGGTTTCATCCCTGTCTCCCCAGATGCCTGTGGGGTAGATGTGTCTGATCACCCCTACTTTCCAGACTGGGGGACGGGGGTGCCCAGACCAAAGCAGTTTGTCCAAGGCCCCAGCTCGCACATATGTTTGCTGCCTGATTCCTGGGCAAGTCACACCCCAAACCTCAGTTGCTTCACCCGGAGAATGGATGTAATCACACATTCTCCCCCTGCACCCCCATCCAATGCAAGCCCTCAGCACAGGGCCTGTCTGGGGTGCCATGAGAGGCATACTCTGTACTCGCTCCTTCTCAGCACCGCCATCATTATTAGAAATGAGATCCGAGGGAGGGCCTCGTGGGAAAGGGCAGGCGAGACACATGTGTAAGACAAGGGTTTAGCATGGGACTTGCACCTCATGTCTTCATTCCTGGTGGGGACAGCAGGCTCAGGAAAGGAAGTAAGGGTGGGGAGAGGGGTGCTTCTGAGGCCAGGCCTCACCCCATTCCCTCCCCCATCCCGGCGGAGGGGGCACAGGCCCAGAAGTCTGCGGCCACAGTTCAGCCAGCAGGGAGGCAGCTGGGAGCGGGCAGATAAGGGAATCAGCAGAGGCCAGGCCGGGCTTTGGGGACCCGAGGGGAGGGCCGGGGTGGGGTGGGGTGTCCGGGTGCTGTGACCTCTCTGTCATGCTTCCATTCCAGAGCGGTTCCTATGTCCTCTCTTCCTGAAAGCCCTCCCTCCTGGCGTCCTCTGGGGTTCTTGGTCCAAGTCCTCTGCCTTCGGATATTTTGGGCTCTCCAGGGCTGGAGTAGAGGATGGAGCCCGACCGGCCTTCGTGCGATGCCACTGAGAGAAACATCAGCCACTGCCTGGCCAAGGGCCTAGGAAACAAGCTGTTAGTTGTTTTTTTGTTTCTTGGTCTCGGGAGGAAAGAAAATTATTTTCAATTGAGACATAATGGTGCGTAGTTACTGAGCACATCGTGACAACTGAATACACGAACACGATGTGTAATGATCAAATCAGAGTGATTAGCATTTCCATGTCCTCAAACATTTGTCATTTCTGGAAACTAAAATATCGACCTCATAGGAGACAGTAGAATAGGCTGGAAGTGGAGGGGAAGGATAGAGTGAGGTCAGCTAACGAGTGGGTGCCAGAGTCAATGAGAGAGGAGAGATAAACGTTTGAGTGCACTAAGCACAGTAGTTTATAACAGCTGATTTTATATAATATATGTGTGCATTATTTAATGACACAGGAAAATAACACGTCATAAAACCAGCTGGTTGTTGATGTGGTAGGCACACCTGTCATCCCAGCACTGGGTGGCTGAGGCAGAGGCTCAGAAGTTCCAGACCAGGGCCAGGGATTTAGCTCAGTGGTTCCACCACCTGCCTCAAAAACGCAAGGTCCTGAGTTGGATTCCCAGAAGC
>NW_022900951.1:42817668-42826833 GCF_012274545.1 Fukomys damarensis | reverse complement strand
AGGGAGACCCTCTCAACATAAAAAAATAAAAAGGGCTGAGGAAGTAGCTGAGTGTCAAGGCCCTGGATTCTATCTCCAAGACCACAAAAACAAACAAAAAGCTGGTTATGAGTAGTAGGTAGAGTATGACTTTAATTTTTTTTTTTTTTTTTTTTGGTACCAGGGATTGAACTCGGGTCCTTGCGCTTGCAAGGCAGACCACCAAAACAATGAGCTAAATCCGTGGCCCTGACTTTAATTTTTTAAAAACACTACCAGGGGATTTAGCTCAATGGCACCTCACCTGCATTTGCAAATGCAAGGTTGTGAGTTCAATCCCTGGTACCCAAAACAAACAAACAAAACACTACTAGGGATTGAATCCAGTGCTTTTGCACCGAGCTACAACCCCAACATTTTTTTGTTTTGTTTTATTAAGACAGGGTCTTGCTCTGCAGTTCAGGCTGGCCTTGAACCCCAGCCATCCTCCTGACTCAGCCTCCTGAGTGCTAGGATTCCAAGCATGTCCCACCATGCCCAGCCCATCCCCAACACTTTTAAAAAATTTATTTTGAGGTGGGTCCTTGCTAAGTCACTAAATTGCTCAGGCTGGGCTTGAATTTATGATCCTCCTGCCTCAGCCTTCCAGAATATTTGGACTACAGGTGTGTACCATCAAGCCTAGCAATACTTCACTTCTGATTTTAAAAAGTTAAAATCTGTAAACATGCATACAAAAAAATTATAAGAGCTGGGGTATAGCTCAGTTGTATAGCATGTGTTCAGCATGCTCGAGGTCCTCAGTTCTACCCCTAGTGCTACCGACCACTCAGTTCCATGCGCTTGTTTGTCTACTTATCACTGACTAAATCAAAGGAGGCCATTTATTTGGGTAAAATTAGTTTGGAGGAGATGGAGGGGTCCATTTGCTTAAATCACCATCTCACCATGTACAGGTGCTTTTTTTTTATTTGTTTATAGCAAGGAACGGTGTGGGAGACAATACAATGGAACAACACACAGGTTCACGCTAGTTCCATCCTCTCCTGGACGCAGGCCTCTCCTTCCCTGTGGAGTGCCAGGGTCGGAATATTCTCTCCAATCTTCTGGGGTGAGGAGAGGTGGGGGAGCCATTATGCCGTAGGCGTAAGGAGGTTTAGAGGAGCCACTTGTCCCTAAAGGAGAAAGTCTAACTTTTAAAGTTCCATTTTGAAGAGCTGGTTATACTAGCACCACACACACACACACACACACACACACACACACACACACACACCCCTAGAAAGTTATAGGATAAAATATCAACATAGGACTTCTGTTCAGTGATTAACTTTTTTTTTTTTAATTTGAGCTAGGATTTCGCTATGTAGTCCAGGCTGGCCTCAAACTCATTTGGCAGTCTTGCCTCAGCCTCCTGAGTGCTGGAGTTACAGGTGTGTCCCACTATGCCTGGCTGTTTTGTGTATTCTTGAAGCACAATTATTTCTGAAATAAAAGGGACTGAAGGGAGAAACAGTCATCAAATGTCAGGAGGAAGGAGTCCAAGAAATCAAGCCAGGTGCCCAGCAGTTAAGATCTGACACCCTAAAGAGGTCCAGCCAGGGTGATGGCAGCCGAGCCATCTTTTCTTCTACCAAAATGTTATTTACCTGCTGGTTTCCTCCTGCATTTGATGATCTCTGTGTACTTACATTGAATGGGGCCCTGAATTTTTTTTTTTTTTTTTTTTTTTGTATCAGGGATTGAACTTGGGCCCTTGCACTTTTGAGGCAGGCGGTGGGACCACTGAGCTAAATCCCCAGCCTAAGACCCTGAATATTAACTAGCACAATAGCAAAAGGATATTGGTAACTTTGGTTTGAATGGCTCCCAAATCTAACTAATTTGTAATTATACACCACATAAAACACTCTGCAAATCAAATGCTCCCACAACAATGACATCAAAAACCCACCTGACCAAATCACCGATGGCTATTTTCCTGACTTCTGTTCAATTTTCACTGCAAATGTTTCTTGTTTCGTGGATATGCAAGAGGTATTTTTTCTCTCTCAAAGAAGCTAATATTAGTGTATGCTGAAGACTGTCTTATGATTTGGCTTCAAGAATATTGAAAGATGGCCTGGACTTAAGTACTCTGCAGTGTTAGAAGGGCCTATTGAACTCCAAGCCACCTCTCAGTAACCCAGAGAGGAAGTACACCATTGTGTTTTTCCAGGCACTTCCTGCCTCGCCACTGCTATCTTGCATACTGTCGCACTGTCACTGAGACTAGGTGCTGGCCAGAATGCATGGCTCCATTCTCCTTTTCTTTTTCCAAGATCTCCTCTAAGTTACCAAATGGAGAGCAGCTGAATATCACACCTGTGAGGCTTGGGCACTCTCTAACCTGCCCACCCGGGTGATGGACTGCTGGGGGCACCTTGCTATCTAAATAGCACTGAGCACTACCCGGTCCCCTTTCTTGCTTTAACAAACAAGCAACTTAAAGAGGTTCATTGTTTTAAAATTAGGACTACATACCAGTGATGACTTTACCTTTAGGCACTTTTTAAGTGTTTCCTGAAGTTTTTTGCCCTTTCAATAGGGATTTCAAACTACCCTTAAGGCCCAAGAAACAGTTGAACCGACAAAATAAATTGAGGCATTTTCTTTTTTCTTTTTTTTTGGTACTGGAGATTGAACTAATTGAGGCATTTTCTGTATTGCCATCATCTGTCCAGTATAAGAAGTTGCATTCATTGATTGTCTTTTTGAGACAGGGTCTCACTATGTAGTCCAGGCTGGCCTTGAAGTCATGGCAATCCTGCCTCAGCCTCCTGAGTGCTGGGATTATGGGCATGCACCATCATGCCCAGGATACTACAGCAATGTAATTCATGTCACAAAAATCTTCACATACCTTGCTGGGTGTGGTGGTGCAAGCCTGTAATCCCAGCACTCAGGAGGCTGAGGCAGGAGGATCCCTACAAGTTCAAGGCTAGTTTGGGCACCACAGTGATTTCAAGGCCAGACTAAACTACAGAGAGAGCCTGTCTTACGAAACAAACAAACAAATAAAGCAAAAACCTTCATATACCAGAAGGAAAGATACAGGAAGAATTATGTTAAGGGCTGTGGGTGCAGCTCAGTGATAAAGCAGTTGACCAGCATACTCTACATTTGACTCTGAATTCCATCCCCAGGGATGTAAGCTCAGAGGCACAGCACCTAACTGGCAAGTGCGAGGTCCTGAGTTCCATCCCCAGTACCCCCTCCAAAAGTGACAAATTGAAAAAGTTAGCAATATTCTAGATGAGAAAATTTCACCGACAAGAGTAAATGTAGCCAGGTCTAGTGGTGCACATCTGTAATCTCAGAACTCAACTTGGGAGGCTGAAGCAGGAGGATTGCCATGAGTTCGAGGCCAGCCTGGGTTACATAGTGAGTCCAAGGCCAGTCTGAACTACACAGTGATACCAAACTACAGTGAGACTGAACTATACAGTGAGACCACCTAAAAAAGCCAAACCAAAATAAAACAAAACAAAAAGAGTAAGTGGGAAGGGTAGGGGAAAGGAAATAAGGGGAAAGAAAAAAATACGAGAAAATAAAAAAATGGAAATAAAGTCTTTGTAAATAGGGAAGGGAGGGTGAAGGTTGGGCAGGGACAAGGGGAAAAATGAGAACCAAGACCTGTCACATAAAGGTACAAGATCCCAGTAATGAATGTAACTGTACTGTATACCTCAAATGTACCAATAAACTCAATGAGGATTAAAAAGAGTAAATGTGTTTAATGGCTTATCAGGGGAGAAAAAGCAGTTCAGGTCACTAAAAACAAGTTTATGAAATTCTTCCTATACTTTGTTTTTTTTTTTAAGATAGGGTCTCACTGTGTAATTTAGGCTGGCCTTGAATTCTTTATGTGGGCTAGGCTGGCCTCGAATTTATGCCAATCCTCCTGCCTCAGCCTCCCACCCAGTTCTGGCATGTGCCACCATGCCTAGCATGAAATTCATGGTATACGTTCTAAAAACTTAATTTCTTTTTTTAAAATTGAGTTTATTGGTACAATCTAGGTCTACAGTACAGTTACATTCATCACTGGGATCTTGTACCTTTACATGACAGGTCTTGGTTCTCATTTTTTCCCCTTGTCCCTGCCCTCCCTTCATCCCCTCCTCTCCTCCCCATTTCCAAACTCTTTATTTCCATTTTTTCAGTTTCTCATATTTTTTCTTTTCCCTTATTTCCTTTCCCCTACTCTTCCCACTTTCCCTACACCTTTAGCACTTTTCTTCCTATTTCACACTCTTAATTATCCCATTAGGATCTTGTGTACTATTATAGTTTATTCACACCAGAGAAACTATTCGGTATTTACACGTGTGACTTATTTATTTCACTTAGGAGTATATCCTCGAGATGTCTCCATTTTCCTATGAATGAATCTAATTTCTCATTCTTTATGGCTGAGTAATAGTCCATTTTATAGAAAAACCACATCTTCTTTATCCAGTTCCAACAGATGGGCTGTTTCCAAGTTTTAGCTATTACAAACTGTGCTGCTATAAACATGGGTGTGCATATATCACTGTGCTATGATTCTTTTAATTCTTTTGGGAAGATACCTAGCCGGGGAATAGCTGGGTCAAATTGGACCTCTATTCCTAGTTCTTTGAGGTATCTCCATACTGATTTCCACAGTGGTTGCACCAGTCTGCACTCCCACCAACAGTGAAGAAGGGTTCCCTATTCCCCACAACCCCGCCAACATTTGTTATTGGTTGATTTCTTGATAGCAGCCATTCTTTGTGGGGTGAGGTGGAATCTCAGTGTTGTTTTCATCTGCTCTAAAAAGTTAATTTCATAAATACAAAAGAATCATTAAGATATTTTTAAAACTCTGGGCAGGGCCAGGGATTTAGCTCAGTGGTGCTGCCGCCTGCCTCGAGAGTGAAAGACCTGAGTTAGATCCCTGGTACCAAACCAAACAAAACAAAACAAAACAAAAACCCACACCCAACTCTCTGGGAATAATAGATCTGCACCTGCGGTACCAACAACTGGGAAGGCTGAGGCAGGAGGGTTACTAGAGCCCATTTATAACACAGCACCAATGCCCATAATACTTCTAAGACTGAAGCTACCACATTCAGACAAAAGAGAAAAGAACATTGTGCTTCACTTATGAATATTGCCAAAGAAGTAAGTTTTCTTTTGAAAATATAATACAAACATCTATGTAACGTCATCAAATATTTGCGCATTTATTCTTTCTTCTTTTGAGATAAAAAGTCTCACCACATAGCCCAGGCTGGCCTCAAATACCCGACTTGTTTAGCCATTTTGAAAACTGTCATCAGACAGGCTGGAGCTGGAGCTCAGTGGTAGAGTACTTGCCAGGCGCTGCAAAAGAACAAGCAACAGCAACAAAAAACTACTATCAGAAAGTGGTGGTAATGCTTTCTTTTTTTTCTTTTTTCTTTTTTTTTTGGTACCGGAGATTGAACTTGGGTCCTTGCGCTTGCAAGGCAGGCCACTGAACCGCTGAGCTAAATCCCCAGCGGTAATGCTTTCTTTGGTAACTGCTTTACCTGTACTTTGCTGCACAAAGGTTTCATTTCAGTGTGTGGAGTTTTTCTTATGAGCAAACCTCGTGCTCACTTCGGCAGCACATATACTAAAATTAAGCAGACCTAAATACAACATAACCTTTTCTTCTGGCAGTGCTAAGATAACCCAGAACCTCACAGGCTCTACGACTGAGCACCAAGTTCCCACCCCACGTTTCTGTAGCTTACTATATCTGTCCTGTTTTTGCATTTTTCCCTCACTTTCCATAGGATATAAATTGAAGACAGCCATCTGAGTATGATGGCACATGCCTGTAATCCAAGCACTCGAGAGGCTGAGGCAGGAAGATCACCTAGATTAGGGGCCAGTTTGGGCTATATGGTAAGACCCTGTCTCAAAGAAAAGAATGAAAAGAAAAGAAAGGAAGTTAGATCAGCCAATACAGTACCTAATAATATAATTGTCCTATATCTTAAATGGAATTATTTTTTCTTTCTTTCTTGTATTGTTGAGACAGGGTCTCCCTATATAGTTCGGTTTGACCTTAAACTCACTATGTAACCCAAGCTGGCCTCAAACACATGGCAATCCTCTTGCCTCAGCCTCCAGAATTCTGGGATTACAGATGTGTGCTACCACGCCCGGCTTTATTTTATTTTTATATTTAAAAAAACTTTTTTTTGTACCGGTGATCGAACTCGGGTCCTTGTGCTTGCGAGGCAGGAGAGGAACCACTGAGCTAAATCCTCAGCCCTAGATTTTTAAAATTTAATTTTGTGTGTTCATGAGGTAGTGGGGATTGAACCTAGGGCTTTTATGCTGAGCTACATCCCTAACCCTTTTTATTTTTATTTATTTATACCAGGAATCAAACTCGGCTCCCTATGCTTGCAAGGCAGGCGGTGGCACCACTGAACTAAATCCCCGGCCCCCTAGCCCTTTTAAAATATTTTATTTTGGGATAAATTCTTGCTGAGTTGCTAAATTGCTCAGGCCAGGCTTGAACTTGTGACCTTCCTGTCTCAGCTTCCCAAACTGCTGATATTACAGGTGTGCACCACCATGCCTGGCTTCATTTTGGATTTTTTGTTTGTTCATTTGTATAGAACTCACAGAGATCCTCCTGCCTCAGCCTCCCGAGTGCTGCGATGACAGGCATGAGCCACCACGCCTGGCTTTTGTTTGTTTGTTTTTTGTTTTTTGAGACTCACTATGTAGTTGAGACTGACCTGGAACTCACTAGGTAGCCCAGGCTCGTCTTGAATTCACAGCAATCCTCCTGCCTCAGCCTCCCGAGTGCTGGAATTACAGGTGTGCACCACCACGCCAGGCAAAAAATGTTATTTTGTGACAGGGTCTTGCTAAATTGCCCAGACTTTGCCTTAAACCTGTATTCCTTCTGCCTCAGCCTCCCAAGGAGCTGGGATTGCAGGTGTGTGCTACTGTACCCAGTTTTGTATGATCTTGTATCAAAAAAAGTCTGGTGTCCTGATAATTTGCTGAGTTTATATACTACAGTATTGACTCTACTGGTTTTAGCACATATGAAAATTTCCTACAGCTGGGCGTGGTGGTGCACGCCTGTAACCCCAGCACTCTGGAGGCTGAGGCAGGAGGATCGCTGTGAATTTGAGACCAGCCTGGGCTACATAGTGAGTTCCAGGTCAGACTTAACTACATAGTGAGACCCTGTCTCAAAAAAATATTTCCTAAGTACAGGGTCACATAGAGATTTATTTAATTCTTTCCAATGTAGATGCCTTTTATTTTTCCCCTTCTTTTCATTTTTATTATTAGTACATGTGTGTGTACATGATTACATTCTTCATGGGAAGATGGCACATGTACAGAACACATCTCAATTCTTTTTTACGTCCCCTTCCCCTCCTCTTCTTCCCCTCCTTCCATGTCTGTCCCCTTCCCATTTGCAAAAGATCTATTGCCCCGTTTCCTATTGTCTATCTTTGATTTTGCTCTTGAATATTTATATTTTGGATTTCTTTCCTTTTTTGGAGGGTATGAGGTGGGTTTCTCATATAAAAGAAATCATGCTATATTTAAGCTTGTCTAATTTATTTTACTTAATATTATGGTCCCATGGCAGGGATTTAGCTCAGTGGTTCCGCCACCTGCTTTGCAAGCACAAGGTTCCAAGTTTGATCCCCGGTACCTAAATAAATAAAAATAAAAAAAACATTTTGGTCCCATGGTGCACCCATTTTCCTACAAATGACCGAAGTTTATCCTTTTTTCTGGGAGAGTGGTATTCTACTGTGTATAAATACCACATCATCTTTATTTATCTGTTGATGAACATATAGGCCACTTCCAAGATTTAGAAGCCAGGCACGGTGGCACAGGCCTAGAGTCCCAGCACTTGGGAAGCTGAGGCAGGAGGATTGCTGTGACTTGGAAGCCAGCAATGACTACATAGTGAGTTCAAAGCCAGCCTGAAACTACATAGTGAGACCGTGTCTCAAAAAACAAAAACAAAACAACAACAACAACAAAAGATTTAGCTACTATGAGTTGCGCCGATATAAACACAGGTATGCATGGATCACTGTAACGTGATGCCTTTAGCTCTTTCAAGGAAATACCTAGAGGGGAAGTAGGATAAAAATAAGATTTATTTGTTAAAAAAAAGAAAATACCTAGAAAGGGAATAATTAGGTCAAATGGAATTTCTAGTTTTTGTTTTTGTGCGGAATCTCCATTCTGATTTCAGTTGACACTCCCACCATCATGAAGGCGGGTTCCTTTTTCCCCACAGCCTCTGCATCATTTTTTATTGTCTTATTTATTGATGGTAGCTCTGGGGTAAGATGGAATTTGTGTTTTAATTTTCGTTTCTCTAATGGTCAGTGATATCGAACATGTCTTCATGTATTTATTGACCATCTGTAATTCTTCTTCTGAAAAGTGTCTATTCATTTCGGTTGCCCTTTTTTTTTTTCTGTATTAGTGTTCTTTTCTTTTTTAATTAAATTTATTGGTACTTTTTAAGTATACAGTACAGTTACATTTATCATTGGGATCTTGAACCTTTACATGACATCTTGGTTCTCATTTTTTCCCCATACCCCTGCCCTCCCTCACCCCCTCCACCCTCCCAATTTCCTTTCCCCTACCCTTCCCACTTCCCCTACACCTTTAGCCTTTCCTATTTCACATTGTTAGTCACACAATGTGGATTTTTTTTTTTTTGAGACAGGGTCTCACTATGTAGTTGACATTGACCTGGTATTCACTATGTAGCCCAGGCTGGTCTTGAACTCAGCGATCCTCCTGCCTCAGCTTCCCGAGTGCTGGGTTTACAGGCATGTGCCACCATGCCTGGCATTACAATTTGGATCTTACTAAGACTTTTTGTTTTCACACCAGAGAAACTACTCAGTATTTACACATGTATGTCTTATTTATTTTACCTAAGGGTATGGCCTCAATGTGCATCCATTTTCCTATGAATGACTCTAGTTTCTCATGCTTTATGGCTGAATAGTATTCCATTTATAGAGAAACTACATCTTCTTTATCCAGTCTGCAACTGATGGGCAATTGGGCTGTTTCCAAGTTTTAGCTATTAGAAATTGTGCCGCTATAAACATGGGTGTGCATATATCACTG
>NW_022900951.1:42766014-42817356 GCF_012274545.1 Fukomys damarensis | reverse complement strand
CTGAGAAATGTGTTCATTTCAGATGCCCATTTTTGAATCGGGTCTTTATATTTGGGAGGGCCTGATTTTTTTTTAGTTCTTTATATATTCTAGATAAGAGTCCTTTGAGGAGTAGCTGGTAAAATTTTTTTCCCACATTGTAGGTTGTCTCTTAGTTCTGTTGATGGTTTCTTTTGCAGTGCAGAAGCTTTTCAATAAGGTGAGATCCCAGTTGTTGATTCTTTCTGCTAGTTCCCGTGCTACTGAGGATTTGTTCATAAAGCCTTTTCCTATGCCAATGTGTTCGAGAGTTCTGCCTAACTTACCTTCCAGCAAATTTAGTATTTCTTTTTAATATTTAGATCTTTAATCCACTTGGATTTTAGGATAGTGGATGGTGAAAGATAAAGGTCTAGTTTTAATCTTTGGCAGGTTGAAATCCAGTTTTCCCAACACAGTTTATTAAAGAGGCTATCTTTCCTCCACTGAGGATGGTTGGCTCCTTTGTCAAAGATGAGGTAGCTGAGTACATCTGGATTTTGCCCATTTTACCCTGGCAAGAGTAAAGTCCTGAGTTCGATTCCTGGCACCAAAAAAAAAAAACGCAAACCAAAACAACAACAAAATCTATGTGAACTACAATGAAAATACCAGTAGAACTCTACAACAAAAATAATCCTTGCCTCAGTTGTCACACATGAAAACTGTATGTTCCATGCACAAGTATCACTTACACTGATAGCACATATGTTTTGTTTTCCTGTCCTTTCCTGTAGGGTACAGTTGACATCATTTTAGTTTTCCTGTTGCTGTAGTAGGTCTTTGGGATGCTGAACCTGCCTGTTCACCTGTCAGCTCACCAATATGCTCCATAATTTTTTTGTGTGCAGTTCCCTGGGAAGAGTCATTTTGTTTTTCATCTGCTGTAAATGATCTCTTATGAGTTCCAGTTCCAATCCTCTAAGAAAATTTTGCTATGGTATTTTGGACATGTTCTTTTTTTTGTAAGCTATCAAACTATTTATGCCACACGTTTAGAATTGAGTAAAACAAAAGCATTGGCCAAAACTTTTATTTTTATTTTGAGTGACATCATAGTTACCACATAACTCATCAACATCTACTCTGCCTTTGGTTTTGCAATAGGAAGTTTGCGTCTTGGACTTCTGTCTTGTCAAGGGTTCCCTACCAATATTTCCATCATGGTGCAATGTTGACATCAGCAGGACCAGTTTGTTTTTCTTTGCCATATACGGGGGCCAATGTAAATCTTTCTGAAATGCAAAGATTGTACTATATAATGTTCTGTTTTGAAATTGCAACATTTCATTTGCAATTTCTGCTTTGCTCCCATGAACAGTCCCTCCACTGGTCAACTTGTGTTGCTAGCAAACGTAACATCGATTGGGAAACTGGTAAAGCAGTTGTCAAATGTCACATTCTGATTAGTTTGGGAGATGGGAGCAGCAAGTCTGGTTAAAGCATCATTCGGTTTATTAGTATACGAATAAGGACTTGGTAGCTGAATTCCAGGATAAATTTCTAAATCAAAAGCATAGTAAGCCTTCTCACCTCCAAGGAGATAAATGTTTATGCCATATTTTCCAAAGTTTTTTTTTTTTGGCATGTACACCCTGAAGCTGCAGCAGGCGTGGAATGCTGCAAGATGTTCAATAGTCTTGTATTCAAGTGGTGTGTAAATCGGTTGGCAATTACTTACAAAACTGTCAAACAGTGGATAGCAGCCAGATTATCAGTTTTCTTTTTTGGCAGATGACTTTGTCATCAAACCTCAGTTTTGAAGGAAACCAAGTCTCCTCAGTGTCATTGCTATTCTGCAAACCTCAAGCCCAGACCCAAAACTTTTCCCTAAGTCTTTTACATTCCTGAATTACTGTGAGAAAGCCAGGCTAAGTACAGCAGACTGATGAATGCTTTCAGTTCAGCTAGTGCGGTGTCATAATAAATACATGTTTGAGTATGGCTACTGGTGCACACAGAATATTTTACTTGTATTTCAGCTTTTGTGCATTTCACATCTTGTAGATTTCGTCTGTTACAGTTTCCAACACTGAATGGCAGTACTGGTGTTCTAGCCAATAGGTTTCACCCTTGCCAAAGTCCTCACTGTATTTTTGGACTTAATTCTAACATCAGATCCTTCCATTTGGTTGAGTGACCATTTTGCAACATTGCCACTAGTCTGATTGCTGTCTTCTTTGTCATCTGGATCGAGGGCAGTCTGTATCCCTTGTGTCTGTATCAGTTGATTCTTGCCCCATTTCACTGTCGCTGGAACTTTGGCTCACAAGGTCAATGTTAGTCATCCTCCTCCTCCTCCACCCGTACCACTCTTCCATTATGAAAACGTACTTTACCATAATGCATCATCTTCATCATCCATGTACGAGTAATCCGATGATTCTTTTATTTTTTGGTACCGGGGATTGAACTCGGGTCTTTGCACTTGCAAGGCAGGCGATGGAACCACTGAGCTAAATCCCCGGCCGATTCACTTTTTTTTTTTTATCAGAAATGTTTATTAGATTTCTCTCACTGTTTCAACAAGTGTCGCCTCTAGGTTTCAGTCAGGCATCACACACTTCATGACACGATTATTGCAGCACTCACTATCAGAGATTGATTTGCCCTTTACAGAAATGTTTTAGATTTCCCTCACTGTTTCAACAAGTGTCGCCTCTAGGTTTCAGTCAGGCATCACACACTTCATGACACGATTATTGCAGCACTCACTATCAGAGATTGATTTGCCCTTTGGCAGTAAATCCAACAGTAGTGAAAATGATTTGTTTATTGAAACTGAAACGATGGAGACCCTATCTTTAAGCAAAGGAGCAAAATAAGACAAAAAGGCAAACATGACTTCATAGGAGCTGTTCTGGAATGAAATGCATTAGTTCAGAGGCTCCTTGCAGGACCTGGTGATTGTACATTGGTAAGAGTGAGCATTGCTGGGAGATATCTTCGTAGGAGCTCCTTGTATGAATGGGATGAATTTGCCCATCCGCACCCTTGGACTTGTTCTCGCAGGCAAATGTACACATGGACCTTCCAGTGTCTCCGCAACAATTCTCAGGCATGACAAGGGAGATGTGACACCAGTCTCCCCCATTGTCTCCCGCCTCCCCCTTGTCTGCATCTGCCGTAGCCACTGACAGATGTCACGACACAGTCTTGACCAGAGCACATAGAAAGCCTTGCCTTAGAGAGGGCAATGCAAGAAGAGTGCTTCTACATTTACGGAATTGTATATTACTCAGTTTTTTTAACACCAGGTATAGCACCCAGGGCCTCATGCTTGCCAAGCAGACACTATGCTGCTGAGCTACATTCCCAGCCCTATTACTCAGTTTTCATGGAAAAGCACACCCATGTATTTCTCGTGTGCTTTAGAAAAACCCAAAACGTTTTTAAAAAGCACTGACAAATATAAAGCATCTATTATGTGTTGGTACAGTGGTGGGTATGAAACAAGAGAAAAGGCTCAGGGAAGATGTCATATCTGTACACCGTTCCTCATAGACTGCTGGGCTCCAGTCCTAGGCAAATCATCTGCGGACTCTGATGCTGTTAGGTGATTGAACGGCGCGAAACTCTTGGGGCAGGCCTCACACTTGTAGGGCCGCTCCCCAGGGTGCCTTCTCATGTGTTGTTGAGCTCATCAGAGCAGATGAATCTCCACTTGCATCCCTGCATGTTGCATGCATAGGGCTTCTGGCCACCGTGTGTGCGCTGGTGGAACTGGAGGCAAGACCTTGAGTAAGATTACCCACAGCCCTGGTGTAGGCAGGTGAAGGGCTTGAAATTTTCAGGCTTCTTCAGGAACGGTGAGCTCTTAAGTCTGTAAATTCCGATGCTTGTGTGGGAGTCGTTACCGGATCAAAGGGGGACCTGCCAGGTCTAGGAGACATGGATGTGGTGCTGCCAAAAGCTGATAGATCCACCGAGGATCTGGCAATCGCTTAAGTTCATGATCTGGCCCACACTGACGCTCTGATCATTACAGGGTTTTGTCATCTGGTTCAGGTAGAGGCTTTGGCTCTGGTCACCAACAAGGGTTGCCATCGGACTCCAATAAAAGATCTGATGAACCCTCGGGGCTGTCATCTGGCCCCCCCAGAGAGTGTCTGGTTGTCTCTGTTGGTCTTCACCTCACTGCCACACGATGCTGTCATCTGGATGCTTGTATCGGTCAGTATTTACTAGAGAAACAAATAATACACAAGATGTAAAAATGTATATGAATTTACAAGACTGGTTTACAGTGCCCACCCACAGAGTCGGATGAGGAAGCGCGCAGAGGGTCTGTCTGCACCCTGGAGATTGAAGGATTTAGTCCAGGATCTGGAGCCCACTGTAGTGTCCCGAGCGAGTCCGTATCAGGAGGCTGATGGGTTTGGGATAGGAGGCTGAAGAGTCTGTGCCGCAAGGCTGAAGGATCCACACCAGAAGCCGGTCTGCTCTAGAAGGCAGGAGAAGACTGGAGCTCCTCGGGAGGAACAGAAGCAGCAGGTCCCTTCCTCATTTCCCCTTTACATCAGCCACACAAGGAGCTGCCCTGGGGTGAGTCCTCCACAGTCTAGGGGGTCGGGGAGAGGCCCTAGGGTGGATCTTCTCTGCTCTAGGGAGTGGAAATGCTCAGCCCATCTAGCTAAGCTTCTCTTAAATTTGTCTCTGAAAAAAAATCAACCATCACAGTGCTCTTAAGTCTGCTCACCACTTGTGTCCTGCACCTGGCTAATTTCATTACAGCCAGTACATCTTGCGTGCAGAGACATTTGTCTTCTGGCAATCAATGAGTAGCCTCTTTGGGTCTTCTGGTAGCCTGCTGTTCACAAGATGCTACTTGTTTCATTCAAAAATCCCAATTTTCCAGTCAAATTCTTCGTGAAGGATTGCATCCAGGTCTTCATCTAGGGTGTTGCTGAATACTGGGTGGGGACCCTCCTGGGGACACCAGAGGATCCAGAACTCATCCCTGTAGGCCTCGAGGTTGGCATTATTTGGTCCTGGCTTGAGCTGCCATCACCAGAATCGGAGGCACGAGGAGCTGCGGCTCAGGCATGGACTGAGCTTTCCCACGCTCCTTGTGTGGATCAGAGAAGACCTGGAGAAGGTCATCAGTTTCCTCAGTGTCTCAAAGGAGGGATTCATCTCTTTGCTATTGCTGGAAGACTGCAGTAGATCTTCAGCTGTGGGGGTCCACATTCCTCCTGCCTCAGCCTGCTGATCAGCTGGGATTACAGGCATGCTCCGCCACATCTGACAGTTGTGAAGTTTTTGTGGGTGCTCCTTATGGTAAAGTTCTATTTCTAGTTTCTTGTGGGTTTTTTTTTTTGAGACAGGTTCTCACTATGAAGTTGAGACTGACCTGGAACTCACTGTGTAGTCCATGCTGGTCTCAAACTCACAGAGATCCTCCTGCCTCAGCCTCCCGAGTGCTGGGATTACAGGCGTTTGCCACCACACCCGGCTTTTCTTGTGTATTTTTAAGAGGAAAGGATGTTAAATTTTGTCAAATGCTTTTTCTTTACTTTTTCTTTTTTTTTTTGGTACTGGGGCTCAAGCTGGGCTCTTGCCCTTGTGAGACAGGTGGCGGCACCACTGAGCCAAATCCCCAGCCCTTCAAATATTTTTTTTTCTATGTTTACCAAGATCGTGTGTTTGTCTTTATCTATTGATATGCTATAGTATGTACATTGACTGATTGTTTTTGTTTCTGGAGATGGGGTTTCACTATGTAGTCCAGGCTGGTCTTGAATTTACTGCATTGCCCAGGCTGTCCTCAAAGTCGTGGTGATCTTCCTGCTTCAGCCTCCTAGGTGCTGAGATTGCAGGTGTGAACCACCATGTCCAGATTAGTACATTAACAGATTTTTGCATATTGAATCAACCTAGCATTTCTGGGATAAAGCCCATTTGGTCACAGTATAGTCTTTATGTGTTGCTGGATTCTATTTTCTTGCATTCTGTTGAGGTTATTCATTCACTTTTCTTTTGAGACAGTGTCTCCTTGTAATGCAGGCTTGCTTTGAGCTCACCATGTACCTCAGGCTATCCTTGAACTTTTAGCAATCTTCCTGCCTCAGCCTCCTGAGTGCTGGGATTATAGGCCTGCACCACCACACCTAGCCATTCATTCATATTTATTTTCCTTGATGGAGACAGGGTCTCGCTATGTACGTAGTCCAGGTTGTGTTGAATTCACCATGTAACCCAGGGTAGCCTTAAACTTGAGGGGATCTTCCTGCTTCAGCCTCCCAAATTCTGGGGTTACAAACACGTGACACCACATCCTATTTGTTGCGGATTTTTACATATATATATATACATACACACACTTATGACATATTTATTGGTTTGTTTTCTTGTTATATCTTTCTGGGTTTGTTATCAGAATGCTGACCTCCTAAGTTCATTCTTTTTTTTTTTTGGTATGGTACCAGGGATCGAACTTGAGACTTTGCATTTGTGAGGCAGGAGGCAGAATCACTGAGCTAAACCCTTGGCCCCTCCTTTTTTTTGAGGCAGGGTCTCCCATTGTAGTTCAGGTTGGCCTCCAACTTGCAGTGATCCTCCTGCCTCAGCCTCCTGAGCGCAGGCATGTGCCACCACACCCAACAAGCTCATTCTTTTGTTGAGCGATATCCCATGCAATGGATATACTTGTTTCTTTCATCATTTGTTGTAATTTGGATCTGGACCCAAAATCCAATGTGTTTAAGTCTTGGTCACCAACCTCTGTGCTATTGGGGGGTGAGGCTCAGGGGGCGGAAGTGAGATCATTGGGGGCGTGTCCTTGAAGGGGATGGTGGGACTCCTGCCCTTCCTCTCTCTCCTCTTTCCTCTTCATTTGCCATGATGCCCTGGGCTACCACATGCCCAAACTATCGGGCCAAGCAACTATGGACTGGAACCCCTGAAACCAGGAGCAACACAAACCTTTGTGCCTTGGAGGCTGATTTATCAGTGATATAAACCTGACACTATTCATCTGCTGATGGCCATCTGCCGTTATTTCCAATTTCCCCCTAGTATAGCCAACCTGCACACCACTTCCCCACACGCCTAGAGGGATGTTGGGGGGGATTCTTGTCTACTCACATCTGTCCATCTGCCCCTCCCTCCTTCCTTTCTCTCTTCATCCCTTTCTTCTCATGAATTGGCCATCTCCCTCCAGGCAGGCAACCTCTGGGTCCAAGGCAACCTGTCTTTTAAAATCAGGCAAGAGGCCGGGCGTGGTGGCGCACGCCTGTAATCCCAGCACTTGGGAGGCTGAGGCAGGAGGATCACTTTGAGGCCAGCCTGGGCTACATAGTGAGTTCAAGGCCAACTTGAACTAGATGGTGAGACCCTGACTCAAAAAAACAAGGGAAGAGAAAAAGAATAGATCACTAACAAGGAGAAATCTGTAAGAGGTTTTGAATCCCAAGGAGACAACCTGAATTGGTCCTAAAAAAAAAAAAAATGCCACACCCTGGTCACGAACATTTATTTGTGTCACTGAGTTACAACCCCAGCCTTTTTTTAATTGTTTGAGACAGGATCTCCCTAAATTGTCCAGACTGGGCTCAAACTTCAGATTCTCCTGCCTCAGCCTGCAGTGCACCACCACTCCCAGCTCTGGACTTCTGAAGAGCTCAGACAAGTCGGACCCTGGACAAAACCCCAGGCAGCACACTCAGGGAGACTGCTGGTTTATTATGTGGCTTGGCTGGAGCCCTCTAGACCTGCACGAGGGGAAACAGAGGGCGATGGTGATCATGAGGAGATGTAGTTGGACACCTCAATCAGGTTTCTGTCTGGGTCTCGGAAGTAGACAGACATAATCGGCCCTTTTGCCCCTGTTCTGAGGACTGGGCCCTCCTCAATGGGGACATCAAAAGCCTGAGGGGGGAGAAGAAAACAAGCAATTATCATAGCCCATGTGTGAGACTAAAATTCAGTTCCTAACAGTGGCCTAGAAGTCCCTGATCACCCTTCATCTTTCTGACCTCAGCTCCTGCCATTCTTCCCTCTTCTGCCCAAGAGCAGACAGCCCGGAAGCTAAGCTTCCTCCTCCGTAACGTGGACGTAGGGACAGTACGTAGTACTTTCCGGTGAGTGACAGGAGTGGAATCGAAACGCGGGTAGTCTGGCTCCAAATCTATGCCGGTATGTGATGCTGGGGATGGAACCCAGGCCGCAGCTCCACTACCCAAACACACCCCCGGCCTTATTCCTATGGGGATTTTTTTTTGAGCCAGGATCGCACTCCCACCTGCCTCAGCCTCCCGAGTGCTGGGATTACAGGTGTGCGCCACCACACCTGGCTCAGAGTAGGTAATTGCAACATGCACTGTGTGGATGCGGGGAAATCGTCTGTCTGAAGCTTGAGGGAGCCCTCCCTGGGCCAGGTCATGTTTCCTTTATCTGCAGCAGTTTTCTCAAAAAGAACAAAGTCTGAGGCTGTGGCTGTAGTTCCGTAGCGTGGCCATGTGAAGCCCTGGTTCGAGCCCTATCACCAACCAAACAAAACATCCCATAGGCCAACAGAAAACAAGCAGCCCCTCCCACCTTGAGGCGCCGGAGCATCTCCTCCAGAGGTGCCTCTGTGATCAGACAGACGTCCAGGGAGCCGGGCAGGGGGTGGATGGCTTTGGGTTCAAATTCCTTCCCCATCTCATGCAGGTTAAATTTCTGGTCTCCGAAACACAGTGCTTTTCGGTCTCCCTGTTCAAGGAACAAAAACAAGTAGAGCTGAAGTTCCAAGCTGAGTGAGATAGCCACCCCCCGGATCTTGTTAAAGAACAAGGTTGCTGCACAGCAGCCCCTGCTCCATCCAGCTCATTCCTCAGCACAACTCCCAATGTGCCTGAGCACGTTTCATGTTTTTTGCTTTTTCTTTTTTTTTGGGGGGGGGTACCAGGGATCAAACTCAGGACCTTGTGCTTACAAGAGCCTTTACACTGACCTGCAATCTCCAGCCCTTTTTAATGTTTTTCAAAGGTCTCCCTTATTGTCACTTTACCCCAGTTGGATTAACTTGTGATCCTCCTGCCTCAGCCTCCCAGAATGCTGGGATTAAAAGTGTACACCATCCACTCCCAGCCAGGACTTTTTTTTTTTGAGACAGGGTCTTACTATGCAGTTTGAGTTGGCCTTGAACTCCTAAGTAGGGTAGGTTGGTCTCAAATTTATGAAGATCCTCCTGCCTCATCCTCTCCAGTGTTCAGATCAGTCACGTGCCACCATGCTAACTTAAAAGACACTTATTTCTTGATTTAGCAACTTTAGATACTTTCTCGAAATCTCTCCATGATGTGAATTTAGCTCACGAATATTACAACCTCTTCCAATAGAATCCCATCATCATTTAGTTCCTCTTCTGACTTCTTTATAATTTTTAAACAACCACTTGCAAGTTCATTTATTATTTCTTTTTTGCAGTGCTGGGGATGATGCTTGTTCTTTGATAATTCTGCTGCTTTGATGTCTTCTGTTTCCTCTCCTGTACCTCTTAGCATCTGGTATTTCTTTTGTAATTTCTCTTTTTCTTTTATATCACTGATCCATACCATACCCACTATCAGAAAATTACTTTATTTCACTTTTACAATTGACTGACAGTTTGGCTCTGCGTACAACCCTAACTTGGTATTATTTTCCTATGGCCTTTTTAAAAGTATGTTGCTTGAGTCTGGTGCTGCTAAAAAGAAATCTGATGTTAGCTGGGTGCAGCGGTGCAGGCCTGTGATCCCAGCACTGAGGGAGGCCGAGGCAGGAGGATTACAAGTTCTGCCTGGGCAAACTAGCAAGACTGTTACTAAAGTATGCAATAAAAGGGTTGGAGGGATGTCGTTCTTTCCCGGGCTCGGTCTCCTGCACAGCTAAATGGAATAAATAAATGGCGACTGGAACGAGATGTTAATCTGCCTCTCATTCTTTGGCTGGTGGCAGGGTCACTTTCTGCTCTGCAGCTATTACAATTATTGGTCCTACAATTGTTCTCCAAGTCAAGCACAGGGGCTGCAGTGTCACATGCACACACACACCTCATCTTTGCAGGTGGCCCGTGGGAAGCCCACCTCTATTTATGATTTGGTTTGGCTTTTGTTCTCTGTCCCCACCCTCACCTCAGGCCGCCATCAGAAGTCTGATGTGTTAGATAAGCACGCTTTTTTGTAAGCGGCCGTGGAAAGAGCATTATGCTCTGTGTGGGTGTCACAAATGCTACCACACTGCTGTATTTCTTCCCTCCCCCTCCACTGCAGAGGTCCATCCCGGCCCTGATTCTCTACTCTGGAAGCTGAAGTTGGCCCAGATTCTCAGGGATCTATTTCATCTCTGGAAACTTATTTTCCTTGGATCTCTCTCTTGGGTCCTTTCTCTGTCCTGTGAACAGTCTTTCTCTTGGGGACCTCTGATTCCTGGCTTCCATCTCTTCTTACTGCATTCATTTTATTTATGTACGTGCTCTTTGATATTTCAGGGGATGGAACCCAGCGTCTCTCAGGCTACGCAACAGCTCCACCACTGAGTGGCACCCACAGCCCCCAGGCAGGCAAATTTCTGAGGCTTTTTATGTCTAATAATGCTGTATTTACACTTACACCTGGCTTCTCTTCCTTGTTTCTGTCTACCTTCCTTTCCCTCTTGTCCACTCTCTCTCTGCAAGTCCCCCTGTTTAAAATCTGGAATTTGCTCCCTTGATCCCTTTATGTCTTCTCTCATATATCCCGTGTTTTAGTCTTTGGTGTTAAGCTCAATTTTACTGACCCCCTTTTCTACAGTGCTGGGAAAAGACCTTGGAGCCTCATAAACGCTAGGCCTAGGCCAAGGGCTCCCTCCAGTGAGCCACATCCCAGCCCTTAAATTATCGCTACAAACTAGGGTGTGGTGGTGCATGCCAGTAATCCCTGAATTTGGCTGAGGCAGGAGGATCTCTGAGGCCAGCCTGGGCTATATAGTGAGTTCAAAACCAGCCTGAACTACATATGGAGACTCTATCTAAAAAAAAAAAATTAGCATCATAGTTTCATCTACCTGTGGAAACATTACCTTGAAAGTTGTGACTTCCATGCCCAGGACCTTGGAGTAGAAGGTGGTGGTGTCTTTGATGCTCTTTACCGTCATCACAATGTGGTCAAGTCTCCGGATAAGACATGGGGAAGGGGTCTGACTGCTATTTCTCCATGACTAAAAAGCAAAAAGAAAGTCAGAAGAAATCACCGTGCCGCTGAACACTCTTGTTTTTCCTTCTCTTCCCCTCCAGTCCCCTCTCCGATTATTCTATTTCCTCCTTGCACCCAATTCCAGGAGAGAGTGCTACAAGAAAATGTTTGTAAACCGGGCGTGGTGGCGCACACCTGTAATCCCAGCACTCGGGAGGCTGAGGCAGGAGGATCGCCGTGAGTTCGAGACCAGCCTGGGCTACATAGTGAGTTCCAGGTCAGTCTCCACTACATACATAGTGAGACCCTGTCTCAAAAACAAAACAAAACAAAACAAACAACAACAACAACAAAACAGCTCTCAACATTGATTTTTCTGTTATATGTTTCTGTCTATTTCACCAATTTCTGCTCTTTTGCTTGCTTTTTTGAGACAGGGTTTCACTCTGTAATTCAGGCTGTTCTTGAACTCACTAGGTACTCCAGGCTGGCCTCGAACACACAGCAGTCCTCCTGCCTCAGCCTCCTGAGTGCTGAGATTGCAGGCGTGGGCCACCACATCCAGCTAGTTTTTTGTTTTTTAAACAGGAGGATCCCATTAAGTAGTTCAGGCTGGGCTTGAACTCATTATGTAACACAAGCTGGTGATCCTCCTGCCTCAGCCTCCCGAGTGCTAGGATTACAGCCTGCGCCAACACGCCCGGTTTAGTTGTCTGCTTTAAAAAAAATGATTAGCAGGGGTGGTGGCACACACACCTACAATGTCTGTGACCCCCTGTAATCCCAGCACTTGGGAGGCTGAGGCAGGAGGCTCACTGCAAGAATGAAGGCCAGCCTGAACTGTACGGCCAGACCTTGTCTCAATAAAATGGAAAAGAAAAAAGAAAAGATGGCTAGGCATGGTGGCACATGCTTATAACCCCAGTGCTTGAGAGGCTGAGGTAGGATTGCCATGAGTTCAAGGGAAGCCTGTGCTACAGAGCAAGACCCTATCTCAAAATAAATAAGTAAATAAATTTAAAAAAATAGATGACTGCTGTGGATGTTGCTCAGAGGGGAGTACTTGCCTGAGCATGTTTCAGGTTCTGGGTTCAATCCCTAGCACTAAAAACCAAAACAAAATAAATGAACAAACAAAAAAATATGACAGAAACAGTAATAATGCCAGGCGTGATGGTGTTCACTTGTAACCCCAGCACTCTGGGAGGCTGAGGCAGGCGGTTCCAAGTTAGAGTCCAATTTAGCTACTCAATCAAATTCTGTGTGGAAATGAGAAAATACAAAAGGTTTGAGGATGTAGTTCCATAGAAGGCCCTGGGTCACCCCCCTCCAAAACAAAGACTTTTATTTCTCACTACCTAAGTAGGTTGAGTCAGAACCTGGAACACACAGCCCACCATTCTGCCTTCCCTAGCACAGGAAAGGATGCGGGGGTCCCTATAGAGTCCTCTTCAAGGTCTCTTCAGGCTGCCAGGGGCCCCTCAACTCTCTTGCAGACCTGCAGACTTCAAGGTCACCGCGTTGTTCTCTCGCCCTCTGCACAGGGACCAGGAGCCAGCCTCGGGGACACCGTTCATGGGTCCCAGGGGCTCTCTCCACCGTCCCCCAGACCTGTCCCAGGAGGAGCAGTCACGCCCAACCAGGTCTCCCACCAGCCGTCCCCAGGCCGCCACGGCCAGAGCCTGGCCTTTCTGCGGGTCTCTCCTGCCCTCTGCTTGTCTTTGAAACGGGGGGACTGAGGAAAGGGGGCAGTGATCAAGAAGCGGCAGAACAGCGAGGCAAAGGGAGGGGAAGCCGCAGCCGCTGCAGGATCCGGCTGCGCTCACCTGAGTCCTCGCAGTTCTGCTCCACAGCCTGGAGGGCAGCCGGCGCAGCATGGCAGGGCGAGTGGCGGTGCTGGGGCCTCCGAGTCGACTGAGACTGAACCCGCAGGTCAAGGGCGGGACCCGCAGAGGTAGGTGGGGCACGTGCAAGGACTCTGACCTAAAGAGGGCCCCGGAGGGGCTGGGGGTGTGGCTCCGTGTGGAGAGATAGCCCAGCAGGCACACAACCTGGTCCCCTCCCAGCGCCACCAAATCCCACAAGAAGAATTCTGTGCCCCAAGGTGGGACCTTGTGAATTCCCTGAAGGAGTAAGGTTAGGCCTTCCCTCCGCCTGTCGCCCGGGGACTCTGGGGACATTCTGTCACTGTTGGCCTCACGCTGAGCTTAGCCCCCTTCTCTTTCAGGTTACCTGGCGGTTTCCCGGGGCAAGAGTTTGAGAGGTTTGCTCCTGGGCACACCAGGTCTGTGGCTATTAAGGACTTGAACGTCAAGATGCAGGCCTGTAACCCGAGTTACTTAGGAAATTAGCCGGGAGGATCACAAATTCAAGCCAGCCTGGGCAGCTTCCACCCTGTCTCAAAATAAAATAACATTTAAAAGGAGCTGGGCATGATGGCTCACACCCGTCATCCTGAGGCAGGAGGATCACAAACTCTAGCCCAGCTTGGACAATTTAGTGACTTACTTAGCAAGATCTTGTTTCAAATAGATTTTCTTTAAATGGCTGGGGATGTAGTTCAGTGGTAGAGTGCTTGACGAAAATGCATGAGGCACCAGGCGTGGTGGCACACTCCTGTAATTCTAGAACTCACGAGGCTGAGGCAGGAGGATCACCAAGATTTCAACGCCAGCCTGGGCTATATAGGGAGTTCAAGACCAGCCTGAACTACATAGTGAGACTATCTCTAACAAATAAATCTTTTAAAAAATGCATGAAGGGCCGGGGATTCAGCTCAGTGGTTCCACCGCCAGCCTCGCAAGCACATGGACCTGAGTTCGATCCCTGGTACCAAAAATAAATAAATAATTAATTAATTTAAAAATGTATGAGGCCCTCGGTTCAACTTCCAGTACCAAGGAAGGAAAGAAAGAAGGAAAAAAGAGAAGGAACCTCCACCACACAGACACACAGGCCCTTGGTTATTTGATTTGTGTTTTTTTTTTTTTTTTGAGACAGGGTCTCACTGTGCAGTTCAGGGTAGTCTTGAACACCCTATATAGCTCAGGATGGCTGGAACTTGCAGTGATTCTCCTGCCTCAGCCTTCTGAGTGGATTACAGGCATGTGCCACCACGCCTAGCAACACAGGTCCTTTTCATTCTGTAGCACGTACAGTAAGCGCTCTACGATGGGACATAAACTCTCATTCGTTGGCTATAAATGGACCTTTGCAAGGTTTTCCTGGGCATGCTTCTCTTCAGATTGCACAAATTTTTGGCCTTTTACAAGGTTTCCCCATCATGTGCTCCTACCAGACTTGTGCATACAGCTCTGCGTACTTGTGTGGGTGTTAGAGATGGAGGTGAAATGGCTGGTGTACCCATTAGGATTCTCCAGAGAAGAAACACTATGATTTATTATAAGGAAATGATACGCTTATTTGGGACAAGGTATCTCTGTACAGTTCAGCCTGGCCTTGAACTCGATCCTCCTGCTTCAGCCTCCAGAGTGCTGGGATTATAGGTGTGCGGCACCACACCTGGCTTTATAAGGAATTATGAAAGCTGAAAAGGCTCACAATCTGCTACCTGCTCCAGAGAAGAAACACTATGATTTATTATAAGGAAATGATACGCTTATTTGGGACAAGGTATCTCTGTACAGTTCAGCCTGGCCTTGAACTCGATCCTCCTGCTTCAGCCTCCAGAGTGCTGGGATTATAGGTGTGCGGCACCACACCTGGCTTTATAAGGAATTATGAAAGCTGAAAAGGCTCACAATCTGCTACCTGTGAAGTCTCCCTGGAGAACAGAAGAGGTATCCCAGTGCAAGCAGCTGGGCAGGCAGAGCTGATCCCTCTTCCTGCTCCCTTCCGCTCTGCTCAGACCCCATGGAAGGGTGGTGTGCAGTCACAGGGGAAGCAATCTGCATCACTGTCAGCCACCAGCTCAAATGCCAGGCTCATCTGGAGAATGTCTTTGACACACCCAGAAATGACGTCAGACAGGGTGCTAGGCCTCCTAGTCAAGCTGACGTATAAGATTGACATCAAAGTCCATCCCTTCTCAACTCGGCAGTCCTACCCATCTCATTAAACCATATTTAATCTCCAAATGAAGACAATAAAAAGGCCATTACTCCACCTAGTATGATATAAAATTAATAATACTTGGGCCGGGATTTAGCTCAGTGGTTCTCCTGCCTGCCTCACAAGTGCAAGGACACGAGTTCAATTCCTGGTACCCCCAAAATAAATACATAAATAAATAATAAAATTAAATAAAATTAACAATATTTAAATACTGACATAAAGTTAACATACCTCATGTTACACAATAAAGGAATGAGAAGAGAAAAACAAATATATTTGCTATATACACACAAACATATGCAAAATAAAGAGGAAATATCTGTAACCGGTGGGGCATGCCTGTAATCCCAGCACTTGGGAGGCTGAGGCAGGAGGATCACTGTGAGTTCAAGGCCAGCCTGAACTGCATAATGAGGCTCTGTCTCAAACAAACAAACAAAAACAAAAATAAAGAAGAAATATTTGTGACAATTACAATGTTCAGCTCTGTTGACTGTCACACAGTTGTAATTTAAGCTGTAACTACCTTCTCTCACTGCCCATTCTGTATTCCCTGTGCCCTCAGAAGCCTCTCAGCTGCTCTAGTTTCTTTACCTACAGGGAAACTTGTACATTCATTCCTCCAGGGCCCCGGGCCATTTGTAGTCCTGCCTGGGTTGGGCTGTTGTAGTGTATGTGGGACTGGGAACTGGACCCAGGGCCTTCACATTGAGCTACATCCCCAGCCCTTTTTATTTCATTTTTGAATTTTAGAACAGGTCTTGGTAAATTACTGAATTGCCCACGATGGGCTCAAACTTTCAATCCTCCTGACTCAGCCTCCCAGTGTTGTAGTTTTTCATTGATCTTAGTGACAATTGTGTGGCACTGTTAAGAGATGCCCCCAAGGGGTCTCCACGGTTCCAGAATACTCTTCACTCCCTGTGGACCAGCAGTTCAAATGCGTTAGGTAGTCAGGATCATCACCCGAGCCAGCTCTGCTAACCCCTTCCTTGCCTGCTGGGTTCTGAGGTGTGAGGGGCCTCACGTGGCAGAGTGTCAGTCCTAACTGCCAGTGCAGTCAAGTCTGTCCCATCTCTGGTGGCAGCCTTCCTTCAGCAGAATATAAAGTAGCAGGAGCAGGAAGCAGGAATTTTGCTAGTGAGTCCCAAAGGGGAAAGGTGAATCCTGGCTATGGGAGAAACAGCTCCACATATTGGACACTGACTCAGGGCATATGTGGCCTTCTGCAAAACCTCGTCTCAGTCTTGCTGGATATTGTCACCTAGCCGGGATTGAAGTTGTGTCTCTATATGGGCATCACACAGTTCTGTCCAGCCAGCTGCATCAGGAGGTGGGCACCTGGTAAGACCAGTGAACTCCATGAGTGCGAGCCCATTGCTGCCCTTGATTTGCTGGGAAGTGAGTTCCTTGATCAAAAGCACTGTGGTGCTGTTCCACACAACAGTGGTAGAGGCATTCTCTACACTTACAGATGGTAGGCTTTTTCTTTTGGTGAGGGGACAGGGTCTGGCTATGTAGTTCAGGTTGGCCTTGAATTCTCAGCGATCCTCCTGCCTCAGCCTCTAGCCACCAAGCCTGGCTCTTTTTCATTGTTTTGTTTTTTTTTTTTTAATTTATTGAGTTTATTGGTACATTTAGGGATACAGTACAGTTACATTCATTGTTGGGATCATGTACCTTTACATGGCAAGTCTTGATTCTCATTTTTTTCCCCTTACCTCTGCCCTCCCTTCACCCCCTCCTCCCCTCCCCATCTACAAACACTTTATTTTCATCTTTTCATTCTCTCACATTTTTTTTTTTGTACTGGGGATTGAACTCAGAACCTTGCATTTAAACAGGCAGCAGAACCACTGAGCTAAATCCCCGGCCACTCTTTTTCATTTTTTTTGAGACAGGGTCTTGCTAACTTGCTTGAGCTGCCCTCAAACTCATAATCCTTGTGCCTCAGCCTCCCTAGGGCTGGGATTATAGGCGTGTGTCCCACACATGGCTTCAGATGGTAGTTTTAAGAGAAATACTGTAGGGAGCCGGGCGTGGGGGTGCACACCTGTAATTCCAGCACTCTGGAGGCTGAGGCAGGAGGATCGCTGTGAATTCGAGACCAATGTGCGCTACATAGTGAGTTCCAGTTCAGTCTCAACTACATAGTGAGACCCTGTCTCAAAAAACAAAACAAAACAAAAAACAAACAAACAAAAGCCAGATGTGGTGGCTCATGCCTGTCATCACAGCACTCGGAAGGCTGAGGCAGGAGGATAGCTGTGAGGTCGAGACCAGCCTGGGCTACGTAGCCAGTTCCAGGTCAGTCTCAACTACATAGTGAAACCCTGTCTCAAAAAAACCAAAACAAACAAACAAAAAAAGAGAAGCACTGTAAGGGCTGGGGATTTAGCTCAGTGGCACCACACCTGCCTCACAAGCACAGGGTCCTGAGTTCCATCCCTGGTTCCAAAGGAAGAAAAAAAAAAAAGAGGTAAGTAATGCATTTGAGGAAAAGCCATCCCAATGTGATCATCTCAGGAAAAGGTGCCATGTCAGGGACTCCGTGATGAACTCATTCAGCAGTGGCCATGGCTGGCGAGACTTGTGCACCTATGTGTGTGTCTGTGTGTGTGCGCAAGGGTTTGGGAAGGAAGAGGTAGAAATGCAGTGGTCCACTGAGGCCACTGAGGGGAAACAAGAAAGGAAGGGAGCACTTGCAGTGTTGGCGGAGCTGCAAACAAAACACCCCCTGAATTTAGGCACGAACAGCTCCTCATGGTTCACGGCCACAAAGAGTGGGCAGGGTGGTGTGGAGGAGAAAGAATTCCCGCATTATTTTAGAATTTACCAAAACACACACGCACACACGTTAGAGTAGACTACATCATTGTGCGGAGAGCCTTGTGACGGTAGAGCAGGGCTGCGGATAGTCTGAAGTCTCAACAAGGAGTGTGAACACTCCTGAGGTCGCACGAGTGGGAGTGTGCGCGGCTGCGGTCACACACACTGCAGGATGGACACTGTGCCTGGCAGTGCAACTGCAGTGTGAATAGCCTTGGGTCCCTCAGACAGGAATCTGGACCTTCCAGAAGGCACGGGTGTTGGGCAGCGTGCCCTGGTGGAGGTGCACAAGAGGCTGCAGATGCTTCTGTAGTTAGATCAGCAAGGGAATCTGCATCCCCGTAGGCGCACACAGATATGGGCAGTCTTGCAGTCTCGGTGACTGGGATGTGTACATTCCTTCTGGGGTCACACAGACTTGGAGGTGGACACTCTGACCGGCAGGGCAAAATTAAACTGTAAAACTTAAGTGTGTGTGTTGTTGTTTTTTTTTAAAGCTGGACAGGTGGAATATATCTGGGTTTTTTTGTTTTTTGTTTTGTTTTTGGTACCAGGGATTGAACTCGGGTGTCTGTGCTTGTGAGGCAGGAGGTGGAACCACTGAGATACCCTGGAGCATAGCTGTAATTTTAACACTCCAGAAGGCTGAGGCAGGAATATCGCCAAGTTTGAGCCCCAGCTGTGCAATTTAGTGAGACCTTGTCTCAAAAATATCTAATTTTAGGGCCAGGGATTTAGGTCAGTGGTGCTGCCGGCTGCCTTACAAGTGTAAGGTATTGAGTTCAATCCCTAGTATTAAAATAAATAAACATGTATACACACATATGTATATTAAAGGGCTGAGGATGTAGAGCTACAATAACAAAATAAAACAAACAAAAAACCTCTTAAAAAGTCTGTTTTGGAGGCCAGGAATTTAAGTGGTTCCAGTGGTTCCGCTGCCTGCCTTGCAAGCTCAAGTTCCTGAGTGTGATCCCCGGTACCAAAAAAAAAAAAAAAAAAAAAAATCTGTTAACTAGATGCCATTTTAAAACAACACGGAGATTCCATCTCACTCCAGAAAGAACAGCTGCTATCAAGAAATCAACCAATAACAAATGCTGACGGGGCTGTGGGGAGAAAGGAACCCTTCTCCATTGTTGGTGGGAGTGCAGACTGGTGCAACCACTGTGGAAATCAGTGTGGAGCTTCCTCAAAAAACTAAAACTAAAGGTTCCTATTTAACCCAGCTATTCCCCTTCTTGGTATCTTCCTGAAAGAGTTAAAAGCATCATACCACAGTGATATATGCTCACCCATGTTTATAGCAACACACTGTGCAATAGCTAAATCTTGGAAACAGCTGAAATGCCCATCAATCGATGAATGCATAAAGATGTGTTTTTTAATACAGTGGGGTACTACTCTAACATAAAGAAGGATAAGTTTGAGACATTTATAGCTAAATGGATGCACCTTGAGACTATAATCTTTTTGTTTTGTTTGTTTTTGTTTTTGTTTTGTTTTGGTACTGGGGATTGAACTCAGGTCCTTGCACTTGTGAGGCGGGCGGTGGAACCACTGAGCTAAATCCCCAGCCCTGTTTTCTTGTTTTTTTGAGATAGGGTCTCACTACGTAATTCAGGGTGTCCTTGAACTCACTATGTAGCCCAGGCTGGCCTCAGACTCACAGCAATCCTCCTGCCTCAGCCTCCCAAGTGCTGGGATTACAGGCGTGCGCCACCACACCTGGCTAGACTATACTCTTTTTTTTCCCCCTAGAGCAGAATTCTTTTTTAGACCATACTCTTAAGTGAAATAAATCGGACACACATGTTTAAATACTGTGTTGTTGCTCTGATGTGAGAAACTGAAAGTGTAAATAAGGACTGAAATGTATTGGGATTTGGGAAGGGATTGGGAAATGGAAAGAAAATGTTCAAATGAGAAGGGGAACAAGGGAGGAGGGGGAAAGGAGAGACGAGAGAGAAGGGACAAGAAAAGAAAGCATAGAAGGAAAAACTGGAAACAAGCTTTTGCAAATGAGGGGAAGAGGGCTCAAAGGGAGAAACGGGGAAACAAAAAGAAGCAATGTACAGGTACAAATTCCCTGTGATGAATGTGATCAATATATAAATGGGGAAAAATAAAACGTACCAATACATGTTTCGTTTTTAAAAATGAAATTTTAAAAATCTGTGTTCGTTAGTCCATGTTTGCAGTACACGATGATCACATGTACATAACTCTTAATTCTCCTCATGTCCCCCTTTCCTTCCTCCTCCCTCCTCCCTCCATCTCTCGGTCCCCTTCCGGTTTGCGAAACATCTATCTCTCTGCTCTTATCTATGGTTTATTTGTTTTGTTTTGTTTTGAGACAGTCTTGGTATATAGTGCGGGCTGGCCTTGAACTTGTAGTGATTGTCCTGTCTCAGCCCCCCAAGTGCTGGGATTACAGGCGTGGGACACCATGTCTGGCTATTTTTATTTAGAAAAAAGAAACTTTTAGAGATAAGCTGCTTCAAGCTTCCTCACGCCTGGGGCATAACTGCAAGTCACTCTTCTCTTCAGCTTCAATAAATGAACTAAACCGGGTGTAGTGGCCCTGGCACACCTGTAATCCCAGCACTTGGGAGGCTGAGGCAGGTGGATTGCCATGAGTTCAAGGCCAGCCTGGGCTACACAGTGAGTTCAAAATCAGTCTGTACTACATAGCGAGGCCCTGTCTCAAAAAAAAAAAAAAAAGATACACACTCACACACACACACACACACACACACACACTCACACACACAAAGAAATGAGCAGAATATGCAGTTACTGGGACCTAGTTTCCACAGAGAAGGGAAAAGATAGCAGGAGGGATGGAGCAGTCTTGGATCTTTCTACTGTTCACTGTGTTCCCTCTCCCTCTCTTCCTGCACACCTGTCACAGTGCATGGTCATTTGGGTTTTTGTTTTATTTCTGACACAGGGTCTCACTATGTAGTCCAGGCCACCTCCTGCCTCGGCCTCTCAGAGTCCAGCATTATCAGCCTATGCCACCACACCCACCTGGAAACAAGCTTTAAATAAAGCCTTTTTCCTTTTCACCAGAAAGAAATGGCTGCCCATCCGTTGCTTGGTCAGCCAGTAACATCTGGAATCTCGACCTGACTAGTGACCATCACTGGGTCACACATGCTAGGGTGCAGACATCCCAGTGGATGGAGGGTCTAGGAGGTGGACAGCCTGGGTTCACAGACTGGCGTGTGGGTCCCTGTTGGAGGAGACAGAGTGGGATGTGTCACTCCTGGGCTTAGGCTGAGGGCTGGACAGCGATGGGTCACACAGAGTGCTGGGTCACAATGATGGGGGTTTGGCCTCCCATGGAGTCACTCAGACTGGAGTGTGGACAGACTTGGAGTCAAAGAGACAGAGGTATGTACACTCCGACGACCACCAGCACTGGGGAATAGACACTCCCATGGTCACACAGTCTGGGACACGTTAAACGCCATTTTATCAGACTGGCTACAACTGCCTCAAATGTCACCCTCTCCCACATCAATCATCTTCCAAAGGAACTCAGGTTGTTGTGGCTGGTTTGGACCAACCACAGCTCATCCCTTTGGCAGGGATTGGTCCCCCCCAGGAGAAAGGAGGGGTGAGGTGACAGACATAGGTGACGCAGGCACGGGGAAGCACCTGTCATGGAAGTGATACTGGGAAACCAGGTGATGGAGCTCCGGCCCTAGTTCTGCCCCGGAGCTGCTGTGTGTCTTGGGTTCTATCCCTTCCCTGCTCTGGGCAGTGGTTTCCTCTTCCGTACCAGGAAGAGTAGAGCTCGGTGGTCTCAAAAGACGCGCCATGTGTGCCGTGTGGCTTTAACCTGGACCTGGGAGTGAGCTGTGAAATTCATGGCATGGCAGGAACAGTTTACTGCATCTTTTTGCTCCTTTCTTTCTTTCTTTCTTTTTTTTTTTTTTTTTTTTTTTGAGACAGGGTCTCCCTATGTAGTCCAGGCTGGCCTTGAACCCACAGTAATCTTCCTGCCTCAGCCTCCAGAGTGCTGGGATCACAGGTGCATGCCACCATGCCCAGATGTTTTTGTTTTGTTTTGTTTTTTTGTGGAACCAGGGATGGAACTCAGAACCTTGCACTTGCCAGGCAGGTGCAGAGCCACTGAGCTTCATCCTTGGCCTTCTTGTTTTGTTTTGTTTTTGTTTGTCTGTTTTTGTTACCGGGAATTGATCTTGGGACCTTGTGCTTGCAAGACAGGCAGCACTACAGAGCCAAATCCCTAGCCCCCTGTTTTTGTTTTGTCGTCGTTGTTGTTGTTTTTGTTTTTTTGAGACAGGGTCTCACTACATAGTTGAGACTGATCTGGAACTCACTATGTATCCCAGGCTGGTCTCGAACTCACAGTGATCGCCCTGCCTCAGCCTCCCGAGTGCTGGGATTACAGGCATGCACCACCAGGCCCGGCCCATGTTTTTGTTTTTTGAGATAGGGTTTCATTATGTAGTCCAGGCTGGTCTTGAACTCAATATGTAATCCAGGCTGGCCTTGAATTTGTTGGCATCCTCCTGCCTCAGCCTCCAGAATGCCAGGATTACAAGTGTGCAACACCATGCCCAGCACACTGAGTCTTAAATGGGGCCAGTACAGAGGCCACGTAACTTGTGTTTCCTCATACCCTTCACGAGCAAGGATTTTCCCTTCCCGTAGAAACAAGATGATTTTGGTTATCCTTGAAGAAGTCACTCTGTGTACAAGGAAGGGACTTCTGCGGTTCACAGGTGCCCATTTTTGAGTTTTATCATAAATGCCAGTTTCCAGCCTCCACTCTGCCACTGAAGTCACTTGGAGAGACTGTGGACAGGTCCCCGGCCCTCTCTGTGACTCAGTTTCTCTATTTGGTCAGAGAAGGAATTAGACAAGATTGTCTCTCCTGGACTGTACAGCCCGAAACAGCTGATGCTGAGCAAGTTGGAGCCAGAGAGAAGACAAGGACAAAGTCTGCCTTCTCGGGACTGAGGAAGGCGCCTGCCGTCAGGTGACAGTGGGTGTGGGGCGGGGTTGTCGGGAGCTGGCACAGACCGTGGGAGCTCCCCCTTTCCCAGGGAGTTGGAGCTGCCTTCAGGGCCCGGCTCAGGGCCTGCCTTGCCATCCAGGAGGAAGACTGGCCGCCTCCCCGCGCTGCTTTACTGCCACCTGCAGGCAGGGCGGGCGGACCCGGCTCTTCCGTCCCGGAGCTGTGGGGTCTGTTCCCACAAGGCCTCTGCTCCTGCACGCAAACCCAAACTTACAGGCACGGCCATTTCCTCGTCCCCTCCCTCCCTTGCTCCTTCCCCTTTGCCTTTGCTTCCTGGGTTAGCTGTGACTAAGGTGCTCACTACCTGTAGTTCACTCCCCAGCACGGCCAGGGCAAAGTACAGCCACCAACAATACTTGGGACCAGATTTGAGACCCCTATCTCAGACCCTTAAGGGTATTGCCCTGGCAAAGCATGGGTGGAAGGTCACATTCCCATCTGCAGGACTAGGAATTCACTGATGATTGATGACTGACTGCTGGTGCGGCAGCTGGAACCCAAGGCTGAGCGCGCACAGGGCAAGGCTCTGCGCTGAGCTGCACCCCAGCCTATAGGTGTCGCAGAAGTGTCACACGGCCTACCTGGGATGGCTGCTGGAAAGCCATCTTGGGGACAGCTGAAGCCCAAAGCTGGAGGAGTCAGTCCAGAAGAAGAAAGGAGAACAGAAGTGCATGAAGCTATTGGAGAAGAGAACACAGGCTGGTCGTTTGGTGAAACTGAGGCACGGAGGAGAGCTGGACCTTTGGGCATGCTGTTGGCGGCACTGGGCTGAGACCTGCACGGTGAGACTTTGTCCTGTTGACCTCTTTCTGCTCCCCGGGCCTGGTCAGGCCTGCCTACTCCCCCAGTACCACCCTGGCTGACAGGGACCCCAGCTCGCTCAACCAGGATGAGGAAGGAAAATGAGAAGGAGGCAGGCTGAACACATGCCGGAACTTCTCATGCTGAGTGTTGGCCTGGCCTGGGGACCTGGGCATAGCTCCCGGATGCCAAGGAAGGAGAGCGGACCTCTGAGTCCAAGCGCGTCCACCTGCACACATGAGTGTGGAGTAGCTCCAAGGGCTGGGCCTCGGGCTGGCCGTGTGGCCTCAGGCGAGTTACTGGGCCTCTCTGGAGCTTTCATCCGAGGCAGTGGGCACCTCTCCAACAGCAGCCACTGTGAATACACAGAGTCCCGCTGGCCACACAATGGGGAGAGGAGGGCGCACCCAGTCAGCCCAAAGCCCTTCCCTCTGTTTTGAGTTCAGCTACTGTCTTTACTGGTCAAGGTGCCTCCTATTGGTTTGTGATTTCCAGACGAAAGCTCTTCTCTGATCAAGGTTTTTCATAATTGTCTTTATTTAGAGAACTATAAATTACCTTTTTTGGATAATTTAAATTTGAATTTATGTTCTGAAATAAAAATTCAAATTACAAAAAGTTTACAAAATTGTCACTCAAAAACCCACCTTAGGCCGGGTCTGGTGGCAAATGCCTATGATCCCAGCACTCAGGAGGCTGAGGCAGAAGGGTTGCTGGGGGTTTGAGGCCAGCCTAGGATGCACAGTGAGTTCAAAGCCAGCCCAAACTATAGAGTGAGACCCTGTCTCAAAAACAAACAAAAAAAACAAAAAACAAAAACAAAAAACACCTTAGGATATCATTACATGCTAAGTTTACTTAGAAAAAGTTAATAGATCTTATCAAAACAAATAGTTGTTGGGCATTTAGCTCAGTGGTGCAGGTACCTGCCTGGAAAGTGCAAGGTCCTGAGTTTGACTCCTAGTACAAAAACAAAACAAAACAAACAAACAAAAAAACTGAAAAAACAAACAAAACCCCAAAACAAATAGTTGTCAATTGTAAGTGTAAGTTCCTTTCTTTGAGCCAAAGGAAAGTTCACCTGAAACGTCGGACTGAAAGCTGGTGAAGCACATGGGTGCAGGCAACAATGGCTGAACACTTCCACGAGGGAGGAAGCCTGGCTCCAGCCTCCCTGGCTGAGGCTGAGCTCTGGTCTACAGTTTCCCCATGTGCACAAGAGGGGCTCCAACTGGATGCTTCTAAAGCCCTATGTGCTGTGGTCCTTCCATTTCAGGTAACAGTACAAAATGTTACCACTGTTTTTCCTCTGATTGTAAACATCAACAGAAAATAGCATGCTTACAAATTGTACAGTTTTTATGAGTCTTCGGAAGAGCTCCATTTTAGAAGTTTATCACTTGGTTCACTTTCTCGTGTGCCTTGGGAGTACCTTCCACACACACTCACTGTATGCACCTGAAGGAATCGTCTGGCAGGGCTTTTTCTTTTTCTTTTTGGTGGTACTACGGATCAAACTCAGGACCTTGCGCTTGTGAGGCAGGCACAGTGCCACTGAGCTAAATCCCTGGTCCCCGACAGGACTTTTTCTGAAGTGGCATCTGTAGCTCTGCCTACTTTGGACCAAGCACATCTCTGCTCAGGCCCAAACCATCTTCTCTCAAATTACAGCTGACCCAGCTGATCCATTTATTGTTTTTTCTTTACATTTCACTGTTTCTTTCTTTCTTTCTTTTCTTTCTTTCTTTTTTTTTTTTTTTTGGTACCCGCTATCAAACTTGGGACCTTGTGCTTGCAAGGCAGGTGGCAGAACCACTGAGCTAAATCCCTGGCCCTTTCACTGTTTCTTATACAGATGATATTTTAGTACATTTCTGCAGAATTCTTTATATCATCCTAGTAACAGTTTGAGGTTTTTTACATAGTAGATCTTCAGATATTTTGCTAGTGTGCAAATATTTCACCCGATTCGCATAAGAACGAATGAGAAGAAACATGCCTATAGATCTTAGCACCTTATAGTTATGACTGTCTCTCCATTAATATTGCATGTTAGTCTTAAAAGAATCAACTCAGGCCGAGCGTGGTGGTGCACGCCTGTAATCCCAGCACTCAGGAGGCTGAGGCAGGAGGGTTGCTGTGAGTTCGAGACCAGCCTGGGCTACATAGTGAGTTCCAGATCAGTCTCAACTACATAGTGAGACCCTGTCTCAAAAAAAAAGAATCAACTCAGTTTATTCATATTTCCCCTTAAATATTTTTTTTCTCAATAGTAAACTTGATTTTTTTATAAGAAACACATTCTCAGACCAAACATCACAAAAACTATGAGCTATGATAAGTGATCTAAAAATGCAGTTAGATTCCTTTTCATATATCAGTTCTAAAATAAAGGTTCAAACCTTTGACCATGCCTATGAAGCCTCAAGGTCTAAGATATATTAGTTCACATCATCATTTCTACAGTACGACAAAAACTAGAGTGCAGTCTGAAGTGTGCAGGGGAGTATCATTAAAATTCATTGCTGCAATGTTTAATTTCCTCATAATTACTTGAAAATTCACACCATATCATCACAAAATGTTGCTAATTATGAAAGATGTAAAATTACAATAATTTCATTTCATAATGATTATACTAATATTCATATTCATTTATTCCTAATTAAATTCATTTTCAACTACCTGATTTGGAGCTTGAGGTAACTGCATTGTGAGTCTTTTGCTAGGGAAATGGTATGGTTCAAAGTACTTTCTGAAGGGCCAGGGATTTAGCCCAGTGGTTCCACCGCCTGCGTAGCAAGTGCAAAGTCCTGAGTTCGATCCCAGGTACTAAACAAACAACAAAAAAATACGATCTGCAGTATTCGATTAGAGAAGGAAGTAACAGTATCATTATGTTGTTTCCTCACTTCTCATAAACTTTTAAAAAGTCAACCATTTTTTAGTGATAAAAATACAGTTCTTATGCAAATTGAAACAATGCTGAGGGCCTGGCATTTAACTCAGTGGTGCTGCCACCCACCTTGAAAGCACAAGGTCCTGAGTTTGATCCCTGGCACCAGAAAACAAAACAACATTAAGGCCAGGCATGCTAGTGCATGTCTGTAGTCCCGGCACTCAGGAGGCTGAGGCAGAAGGATCACCTCGAGCTCAAGGCCAGCCTGGACTACGTAGCAAGACCCTGTCTCAAAACAAAGCAAACAAACAAAAAACCCCTGAGATTCCATTTCACTCCAGAAAGAATGGCTGCTATCAAGAAATCCACCAATAACAAATGCTGGAGGAGCTTGTGGGGGAAAAAGGAACCCTTCTTCACTGTTGGTGTGAGTGCTGCCACTGTGGAAATCAATGTGGAGATTCCTCAAAAAACTAAAGCTAGAGGATCCATTTGACCCAGCTATACCTCCCTACCTTGCTATACCCAGCAAGCACAAGGTCTGGAGTTCAATCCCTGCTACAAAAAAAAAAAAAAAAAAGCATCCTACCACAGCGATATATGTACACCCATGTTTATGGCAACACAGTGTATAATAGCTAAGTCTTGGAAACAGCCCAAATGCCCATGAATTGATGAATGGATAAAGATGTGTTGTTTTACACAATGGAGTACTACTCTGCCGTAAGGATGAGCTTCAGATAGTTATAGCTAAGTAGATGGACCCTGAGACCATATGCCTAAGGGAAATAAACCAGACACGCATGTTTAAATACCACATTGTTTTTCTGATGTGAGAACTGAAAGTGGAAATAAGGACCAAAATATATAGTAGATATTAAAAATGGGAAGAAAATGTTCAAATGGGAAGGGGAACAAAGGAGGAGGGAGGGAGAAAGGAAGGAAGGGACATGAAAAGAGCGAAAATAGAAGGGAAAAGCGGAAACAAAGCTTTTGTACATAGGGAGAGGAAGGGATTGAGGGAGGAATGGGATAGAATAAAATAACATTTATTTATTTATTTTTAAAATTATTATTATTATATATATTTTTTTGGTACTGGGGCTTGAACTCGTCCTTTCGCTTGTGAAGCAGGCGGTGGAACCACAGAGCTAAATTTCCGGCCCCAACATTTATTTTAAACATAAAGAAGCAAGAAAGTCTCTGGAATAATACTACCTTTATTTTTTGGGGAAAAAAAACAGTTCTTGTGTGAGCATGGACACAGTACATGGAATCTGTTTCTTTGCATGAAAAGTGCAGTCATAGGACCTTGTGCTTTCGAGGCAGGTGGCGGAACCACTGAGCTAAATCCCTGGCCCCTGTTGCTACCTTCTGGTTAACCTGAGTAAGAATGTTCATAACCTCAAGCTTGTGTGCGAACAGTTTTGGCACAGCACAAAGTGACTGAATGAATCACGATCCGTCCTTTGAATTTCCCCCGGAATAGTAACCTGGTACTGTGGTATTTTCGGGCACGCCATACCATCATCAATGCCACTGTCTGCCTCAATGCCATGGTCCAGTTCTCTACCCCGGCAGGCCGGAATAATGAAAACTTTGGATTTTCCAGCTAGACTTCTGCACACATACCCTCTGAAGAACTTCATTAATTTTTTCAGGCCAACAGGTCCATTTGTCCCCAAAATGATTCCTTCTTCACTGTGGTTTAGAATTACACAAATTCAGCTGCTCCTTTTGCTATGATCTTTTTTAGAAACATTGCACATCTGCCGGGCATTTAGCTCAGTGGTGCTGCTGCCTGCTTTGCAAGCGCAAGGTCCTGAGTTCGATCTCCGGTACCACAAACAAACAAAACACTGCACATCGATCCCACAATTTCTTGACGTGTAAGATCATTTTTTATTCCTCATTTTGTATTTCAAGTTCACAAATATTTCTCTGAGGTTTGCTGCATCTACATCTGTATCCGACTGAGCTGCCATTCCAGTGCTTTTATGAAAGTTCTTATTATTAATTATTATACATAAACCCATTTCAGGGCCGGGAATTTAGCTCTGTGGCGCTGTATCTGCCTCACAAGCACAAGGTCTTGTGTTCAATCCCTGATACCAAAATAAATAAACCCATTTCAGGATAATCCATTTTGTATCTTTTGTCCAAGGATATTCTGAAGTCCATTGATTTGCTTTAGTGTATCCTCTTTGTCTCTAAATTTTTATTTTTAAAAATTATTATTTTTATTATTTTTTGGTACGGGGGATCGAACCTGGGACCTTGCACTTGTGAGGCAGGCAGTGGCACCACTGAGCTAAATCCCTGGCTCCTGATAAACTTCTTTTCTGTCGGGCAAGGGATAGAACCTAGAGCCTTGTGCATGTTACAAAAGTGCTCTACCACAGAGCTATACTTCCTGCCCTAGAGTGATTTTTAAAATGTTTTCATCTTTATGCTTTTCTGCAGGTTTTTTTTTTCATTTTCGTTATGAGCAGCTATTAGTAATTTTTTACCAAAACAGTAAGGTCAAGATTATGCATTTTGTTCAAAGCCTATACTGATGTCCTGTGTTGCTCTCTGGTAAGGTCTCCCCAAAGCAATCTAGCAGAGCCCAGATCCAGCTACTCCACCCCCACAACCGGGGATTGAACTCAGGACCTTGCTCTTGCCAGGCAGGCACGGCGCCACTAAGCTAAATCCCCTGCCCTCTTCTTCTATTTTAAATACACAAAAAATTAATCTCTAGCTGGGCATGGTGGCACACATGTGTAATCCCAGCACTCTGGGAGGCTGAGGCAATAAAATCACCAAGTCCGAGCCTAGCCCGGACAATTTAGAGACCCTGTATCCAAATAAAAAAAGAAAAATTAGGACTGGCTAGGGATGTAGCTCAGTGTGAGGGCCTTGTGTTCAATTCCCAGAAACACACACACACGAAAGAGAAAAAAAAAGGGATTTAGCTCAGTGGTGCTATACCAAAAAAAAAAAAAAAAAAAGAGAGAGAGAGAAAGAGAGAAAAGAAAAGAAAGAAAGAGGGAGAAAGGTAGTTGCATAAAGATGAAGCCTGTGGGTGAGCTTTATTTATTTTATTAAATTGGGGAGAGCTTTTTCTTTGTTTTTTTGAGACATGGTCTTGGCAGACTGGACTTGAACTTGCAGAGATACTCCTGCCTCAGCCTCCTCAGTGCTGGGATTTCAGCCATCACGCCTGGCTGGATTTTTTTAAAAAGCAGTGGCGAAATTTATTTGAAAAAAGTAAAAGTGAAGAGTGAAGGAGAAACTGACTCTGCAGAGTGATCTTGGGCCAAGTAAAAGAGGAAAAAGCAAGATAAAAGTACACTCTAGAGAATACAGTGTGGGCTATTGTACGGAAAGCCATGATAGCCATAATAATTTTTTTTAACAGTGACAGTCTCACATTTATTAAAGGTAGAAAAAAACCCAGAAGGGTGGGGGAAAATGGGCTCTGTAGAGCAAGTTTGAGCTGAAGAAAAAGGGGTGGAAAAAAATATATACCCTAAAAAAAAATCCCCCCTACATCCAGGTGTGGTGATGCATATCTGCAATCCCAGCACCAGGGAGGCTGAGACAGGAGGATCACTGCCGGTTCAAGGCTAGCCTTGGCTATATAGTGAGTTCAAAGCCACCCTGAACTACATAGTGAGACCCTGTCTCAAAAACAAAGCAAAACATAACCAAACCAAACCAAACCAAAAAACACCCTACAGCATATGGTGGGCTACCATAAAGAGGGTACTCTAGATTTTAAATTTCTTTTTAAAGTGTAATTTTTTTTTTTTTTTTTTGTACTGGGGATCAAACTTGGGACCTTGTGCTTGTGAGGCAGAGAGCAGAACCACTGAGCTAAAATCACCTGCATTTTTTTTTGTATCGGGGATAGAACTCAGGACCCTGTGCTAGCGAGGCAGGCACGGCATCACTAAACTAAATCCCCAGCCCCCAAAAGTATAATTTTTAGCTGGGTGTGGTGGCACATGAAGACTCTAAAGTCTCCAGTACCACAAAAAAATAAATAAAAATAAACCAACAAATGAATAACAATAAGTCAGACATGGTGGTGGTGCTGGCCTGCGGAAAATCCAGTACTGTGGGAGGCTGAGGCAGGAGGATCAAAAGTCCAAGCCCAGCTTGGGCGATTTAGCGATTTAGCAAGTCCCTGTCTCAAAACAACAACAACAACAACAACAACAACAACAACAAAAAAAAAAAAACCCGGGCTGGGATGTAACTCAGTGAGGTGGCCCTAGTATCACAATAAATATTTTTTTAAAAATTAAAAACCATTGTAATGTAGCTAAAACAGCCCTAGGTTTAACCCCCAGTTTGCCGAAAAGTATAATTCTTCATACTACTAATTTCCTTAGAATTTTAACAATATAATACACAACACATTTAATATCTTTGCTTTGAGATTACTCCCCACCACACTCCCACCCTATGCTAGGGAGTGAACCTAGGACCTGGTGCATACCAGACTATTGCTTTACCACTGAGCCACATCCAGCCCTCATAGTCCTGGGATTGTTTTTTGTTGTTTTTTTTTTTCTTTTTCTTTTTTTTTTTTGGTACTGGGGATTGAACTTGGGACCTTTCACTTGCAAGGCAGGCGGTGGAAATACTGAGCTAAATCCCCGGCCCTGAGATTTTTTTTTCTTTTCTCTTTTTTTGTTTTTTTTGAGACAGGGTCTTACTGTGCAGTCCAGGATGGACTTGAACTTATTGTGTAGGCAACGTTGGCTTCAAACCATGGTGATCATCCTCAGCCTCCCGAGTGCTGCGATCACAGTTGTGTGCCACTATGCCTGGCTGAATTCCTTTCTGGAAGATAGCCTTGCTTTATTTGGAGTCTTGTTTTTAGATTTAAGTATGGGAATGTGTCACAGATATGACCCCTCTGTTCTCAAGCAAAACTAAATCCTTGGGTGTGTGATGTCTGAAATGTTTCAGAGGTGTCTCAAGTCTACAAGGTGTTTGTTATCCGTGTCCAGAGTACAAGATCTGTGAATGATCTTAAATCTTAAGCTGTTTTGGAACTTTTCTCCCAGGGTGTGAGGTCTCCAATGTTTTGAATGCCTGTGTTCCTAAGAGCTTGGGGAAGTGTTCATGAAAGTTTAGGCTCTTTGGAATGCTTGGGTGTTATGGTCTCAGAACACTTTGCAGGGCTACTTTTTCTTTCTGTACTAGGAATCAAACTAGGGTGAGGCAGGTGGGGGAACCACTAAGCTAAATATCCAGCCCTACAGGGCACTTCTGATGTTAAGAGTATTTGAGCATTTCCCCCCATTAACAGTGTCCTTTAGGTGGTCCCTCCAGCCAGGATATCTTGTCATTGTCACTTTGTGCCCAAGTCTCTGAATTATTTTGTGGTCTATGTCAAGAGTATAAGATCTGTGTCCAGATTTTCTGTTCACATCCCAGGTCTCTGAGATGTCCAGGGTCTGTGTCCAGGCATGATGTATGTGACCTGTTTGGAGTTGGTGGTCTCAGTGCACCCTCGGAGGTGTTAAGGTCTCTGAAGTGTTGGTAGGAGCTTGTGAGCAGAGTGAGTTCTCTGAGCCCATGGTGCCATGTCTCTGGCCTGTTTTGTCATGTGTCGAAAGCATGAGATCCCTGAACCATTATGGACCCTGTGTCACGTAGTGTGAGATCTCTGGGTTCTTTTGTGCTGTGTTCAATGATATGAAGTCCCTAAGCCATTCGGGGTCTGTTTTCAGGAGTTTCTTATAGCCACCTGCACTCCATGGCACAACAGGGACCATCTTTTTTCATTTGTCCTTTGTCCCTAAACATTTGCCCCTGCCATTCTGTACATGTGTATGTGACTACGTAGGGTTTTTGTTTTTGTTGGGTTTTTTTTGGGGGGTTGCCTTTTTGAGACAGGGTCTCGGTGTGTAGTGCAAGCTGGCTGTGAACTCACTATGCAGCCCAGACTGGCCCCAAACTCATGGCGATCCTCCTGCTTCAGCCTTCCAAGTGCTGGAATCAGAGGTGTATGTCACTGCGCCCAGTTACTATTTACTTAGAAACAAATACAGAAGTGGAATTGCCAGGCCAAGGGACTCAATATTCCACAAACACCTTTCAAAGCACCTACTGTGTGCAGGGAAGTTTTAGGTGCTGGGGAGATCTTGAAGGCTTAGAGATCACATATTCCTACCCTGGTGATGCTGACATTCTACTCCGGTGTGTGTGTGTGTGTGTGTGTGTGTGTGTTGGGGGGGTATGGGTGCATTTTATCTGATAAATGCTGCCGCACAAATGCACACTTCCACCAGCAGCCTCAGAGGAAGGACTGCCGGGCTCGCCAGCGTCGGGGTCTGGGACGGTCTATGGGGGGGCGGGGCGAGGCAAACGAGCCTATTCAGCTGCCTAGGGTGAACCGAAGCCTGGGCGATTCACTAGATCACGTCACTTCTAGGTTGCGCGCACAAAGAGAGGGTGGGTGGGAATTAAGAGTTAACGACCAAGTCGAGACCGCGCGGCGCTGGGAAATGGGACAGTCCGCTCCTGGAGGTACCAAGGAGGCGAGGGGTCTGGTATTTTGAAAGATACCATTGTATGTGTGGAGACAAGAAAGATTTCCACAACCCGTGAGTGAATCAGCCACTACCCGAGACAGAGGGGAAAATGGCGCTGCCCTGACTGACCCCGACCCCAGCCCTGGGCAGACCTCATCTCACAGCCCTAACTTGTCCAAAGTTGCCACCGCCACCTCTTAATTCGAATCGAGCGGGCGGGTGGAGTGGTGGTGAGTGAAGGGAGTGGTGATTGGCTCCAGGATAAGTAGGGCGGGATCAAATCCTGTCTTGAGCTCTGATTGGTTATCGCGAGACAGGCTACAAAAACTCTTCCAGGTAGCAAGGTTTTCCGGAACCATTCAGAGGAGATTAGAGCCGGGTTCTGTGACTCCGTGTTCTCATTGGCTGCTGGTTGGGTTCAAGCGCTAGGGCTCCTGGGTTGGTGTTCCGGGATGCAGAGGCAGGGCTTCAGCTGTTGTAAACCGTAGGTTCGAATCCTGTTTAGGAACTTCAATTTGAAAACCTGTAAACGAAACTGGCATTATGGCTTGTTCTCAAGGGCTGGTGCAGAGCGTATCGGGTAATCTTTTTCATTCTCTTCTAGCTAGTCATTATCTTTTGTTTGTTTTGGTTTTGGTACCAGGGATTGAACTCGAGACCTTGCACTTGCGAGGCAGGTGCGGTGCCACTGAACTAAATCCCCAGCCCCATCATCTTTTTTTTTTTTTTTAACAATGCTTATTGCATACTGTTATATTGATTTTAGGACCCATTCACCATTCACAACATTAAGCAAAACTTCTACAGGGTCCTTGGCATCTGTTTTTCAGGCTACCTATAGGTCAAGTTGAGCAGATAAGGTTCAGGACAATCTCATGATCCTCCCCTGGGCCAGGACTGACTGGGGTGTGAGGAGGTGAATGTGGGAGGAGTGAGCTGTCTGAGTGGATCCTAAATGACTACACTTTTTGATGATGGGATTTTGAGCAGGCAGGAAGTTCTGACAAGCTGCGTGCACTTTGGAGCCCTGTGTGCAGGATGGCAAGTTTCTGGGCTGTTTGGGAATCTCAGCTTGGGATGTAACATTTATGAACAGGCTGTGAGGTCTCAGTCATTCCACTCTCTGGGCATCAGGAGTTTAGCTTTTTGAGTTATTTATGGGTCCCTCTTCGAGGACATGACATTTCCAAGCCATTCATGAGTCTTTGTTCCTAGATGTGCAGAATTTTTTCCTTAAAAGTGAATTTGTGTGTGTGTGGGGGGGTCTTTACTATATTGTCCAGACTGAGCTTGAACTCTTGTCAACCATCTTGCCTCAGCCTCCTGAATGCTGGAATTATAGGCATGTGTCCCCATGCCTTGCTTATTGGTATGTTTGTGATTGCTAGAGAGACTTAATGTGGTTCTTTGTGCTTGTGAGCAAGATTTATTTAAAGTTTTTATTATTTATTTTATTTTTTTTTTTTATCAAACTCGGGCACTTGCGAGGCAGGCACCAGAACCACTGAGCTAAAATCCTCCCAGGCCAAAGTTTCCATTTTTTGAGGGAGGGGACTGTGGATTGATCCCAGGACCTTTGCACTGAGCTACATCCCAAGATTGTTTTTATTATTTACTTATTGGCTGTGTATGTGTGTTTTGTTTTTTGAGAAAGGTCTCACAGCAATACCCAATCATAAAATGGGCCTCATTTTCTGGCAGCATCCAATCTAGAGTGAGCCCCCACTTCCTTAGACTCTTTCTTACCCGAGCCATTCAGCCAAAGTCCAGCTGCTTTAATCAAGTCAGTTACCCTCAGATGAACCATCACACAGTACCCCACAGCAAGCATTTTCTCTTGCTGCAGTGAGTAATAAATCTAGCATATTGAGGGCTGGGGATTTTGTTCAGTGGTTTCGCCACCTGCTACAGTGTGTTCCTGTGGAGGGAGGGCCTGTGGCAAAACCACTTAATGCCCGCTACCCTCCCCACAGCACAGAGTTGTGATGACCAGCATGTCCTGGGTATTGCCAAGTGGTCCCTGGGGCTCTACTAATGGCCTCTGCTTGAGAACCATGGGTCGAGACTGACTGGGGGTCTTTGTGGTGAGTGTTTTCTGAGAGGTATTTGAGTCTGACTCAGTGTTTGGGGCTTCTGTCTCAAGCTTTGAAAGCACTGAGCTTGTTGGGGGATGCTGTATCAGGATGGATGACTTTGTCAAACGCGGAAACTGAGGAACCTGTGGTCCCCCACTCGGGGGGCCACCTTAGAAAGGCAATGAGAAGTGTGGTCCAGGGTTGTGACACTTCCTGTGTAGTCCATGCAGTAGTGGTTACTTCCCTCCTTGTGAGCCCGTCCCTCCTCCTGTTCTGAATGTCAGTCTCCACAGACATGGTTGTGAAGGTTGTGTTGAGGCAGGCATTTTGTCTGTGGTTCCTGACAACCCATGTGGGGTGGAGAGCCCATTTCAGGACATGCATTGCTCAATGGCTGTTGGAGTCTGTCCGCCCTCAGGCCTTAGTCGGACCTGTATTAACTCAGTATGTCTGCCAGGCCAACCCTACGAAAGGCCTGGAGCCCCCAAGCCTGCCCAGGTGGAAGGAGAATAGCTAGAAAGCAGAAGCATCATGTCTCTAATTTTTTTTTTTTTTTGTACTGAGGACTAAAGCCAGGGCCTTTGCCCAGAGCTACATCTCCAGCCCATTTTTATTTTATGCCAAGGCCTTGCTCAGCTGCCACCGAGGCCTGCCTTGAACTTGCAATCCTCCTGCCTTGTGCCCCCCAGAGTGCTGCAGTCATGGGCATGCGCCAGTGTGCTCAGCTTTTCCACACCTTCCCCTGACCTCTGGGGTTCTCTAGGGCTGAAGGGAGGCAGCAGGGCAGCTCCCAGTCCGCACACGTGTCGGCAGCCATGATTTGGGCACAGTGTGCCCGCCAAAGGTGCGCATGTCAAGAGGCTGGGTTCTGGTGTGCTAGGGTTGAGAGGGTGGAGCCCTCAGTATATCAGGGCAGCTCTGCCCTCATTTCAGGTCAGGCCTAGTAGGAGCAGAAAATTCCACTGAGAGCCGCTTCTGAAAAGAGGGGGCCTGGCCCCACCCTGCTCTCTAGCTTCCTTGCTCACACACATGCCCCTTCTATGTGCAGCTGGGTCCTTTTCTGCTTGTCATGTTGTGACACACTTGACGGGCCTCTGCCAGGACGCTGTCCCCATGCTGTCTGGATCCTGCAGCCACCAGAATCATGAGCCAAATCTACCTCTTTATAAATTAGCCAGCCCCAGGTATTTTGTTACAGCAACACAGAATGGACTAAGACACCTCCCCATTTAAGCCCCTGCTCCCTCATCACACACTGCTTTGAAAGCAGCTTTTAGGGCTAAAGGAAGGGAAGCAAGCAACCCAGGTAAACGCTACCTCCAGGAGCTTCCGAATAGCCAAAAATGTGGAGGTTCTTGGAGGGTAGTGTGCCCAGAGAGGGCCTGGAGACTCTGTGCCTCTTCCTCCATACCTTGCCCTGTGCGTCCTTTACAATAAGCCAGCAAGTGGGCCAGGCATGGTGGTGTGTGACTAGTTCTGACACTGGGGAGGCTGAGGCAGGAGGATCACTTGAGTCTAGGAGTTCCAGACCAGATTGAGCAACATCGTGAGCCTGTCTCCAAAAAAACCCAAAACAAAACAAAAACAAAAACAAAAAAAAACAATTTTTTTTCTGCCATCTCTGGCCAGGGTCCAGTGTGGGCCAGAAACTCTGAGTTGGTACATAGGAGCCATGTAGGCAGATCATTCAGTGTCGATATGTGTTGGGTTCAAGAAACTGTAAACTCCCGAGTCGTGTGTTTATCTCTTGTAACCCTCCCCACCATTTCACATCAGCACTTCTTGTCTGAACAAGCATCATGAACAGCAAGAAAAAGCAGTTGAGTCTGGTTTGAGAGTCGGGCTCCCACACTGACACAGAAGGGAACCTACGAGCTCTGCAGGAAGGCTTTGCAGGGGGAGGTCAGGACCTTGGGGAGTTATAAGTCTCAAAAGAAAGAAAAAAGGAGTTTGGATGAAGTGAAAGTAAAACTCAGGCCAGGCGTTGTGTTGCATAACTGTAATCCCAGCACCAGAGGCTGAGGCAAGAGGAATGCTGTGAGTTAGAGACCAGCCTGGACTACATGGTGAGTTCAAGGCCAACCTGAACTGCATAGTGAGACTCTGTCTTGAAAACTGGAAAACAAAAAAAGAAGTGAAACTCACCTAACTTTTGGGCTTCAGTAAAGCAGCACTTGCACAGAGAGGAACTTCACAGGCAGTGTGATCTCTGCCTCTCCTGCTCTGATTATGTGCCCTGGCAGCGGCTCACAACCATGTTGGGAGGACATTGGTGGCCACAAGAGAGGAGGGCCTGAGACACTCCAGCCCTAAGCCAGGACCCCCTTGCCGGCCCGGGGAGCCGTCCAACCTACAGTGAGAGCACCAGACCCCAATCAACCCCTCAGATGACCCAGCCTGAGGACCCAGCAACAGGACCACCCAGCCAAGCTGCTTCTGAATTCCTACCTCCCAGAAACAGTGGGAGACAAGGAATGTTTAGTGTTGTATTAAATCAGTAAATTTTGGGGGTGATTTGTTATAGATGATGTTTAAACACTGTTTTCAGGGCTTGTGCTCCTGCTGTGATGGCTGGGACTTAGGACCGTCCTGGGTTTCACATTTTGAGGCCTCTGGTCTCTTGGAATTCTCTCTAGGTTTTTTAACTCTCTGAACTCTTTGGGGGTCCATGTCCCCAAATGGGGAGGAGGGTTCTGGGCTGCTTTTCTCTTCACATCTAGTACATGATGGTAGCTGTTGGGGACCCTTATCCCAGGGTATAATGTCTTCAAGATCCTTGGTACTGAGCCCAGGGTTCAAAGTCTCTGAGCTCTGTGTCAGTCTTTGTTATGGATATGAGGTCACTGAGGTGTTTGGGAGTTCATATCGCAGGTTTCACAGCCCTGAAACTTTGTTTAGTTTTTGTTTTATTTTGGTTTGGTGGTTTTTGTTTGTTTGTTTGTTTGTTTTGTTTTTGTACTGGGGAATCCACTGAGCTAAATACCCGGCCCTGGTTTGTTGTTTTTTTGTTTTGTTTTGTTTTGTTTTTTGACACAGGGTCTCACTATGTAGTTGAGACTGGCCTGGAGCTCACTATGTAGCCCAGGCTGGTCTCAAACTCACAGCAATCCTTCTGCCTCAGCCTCCTGAGTGCTGGGATTACAGGTGTGCACTACCACACCCGGCTCCTGGTTTGTTTTTTTGATACTGCAGGTTGAACCCAGAGGTGCTCTACCACTGAGCTACACCCCTAGGCCTTTTTATTTTAAATTTTGAGAGAGGATCTCACTTAAATTGCCTGGGCTGGCTTTGAACTTGTAATCCTCCTGCGTCCCTCTCCTGAGTAGCTAGGGTTATGGGTGTGCACCACTGTAGCAAGCATCTTTGAACTCTTTGGAGGACTGCACATTGGTTTTGTGTGTTCTTTGAGGTGTGTGGGTTTTTCAGTCAATCCCAGAAAGCGACATTACCAAGGTAACTGGAGCCTGCAGCCGTGACATAAGGCGTCAGGGGAGTTTGGGACACTTCGTCCCTGGACATGGACTCTCTGCTATGTGCGAGTCTGTGTCCAGATACTGGCATTTTTGAAGGCAGAGGAAATGTGTTTCCCAGGTAGCAGCTCTCTGAACTATGTATGTGTATATGTCCCAGGAGGTGAGCTCCTGAGTTGTCAGTGGTGTCTCTGGCATGATCATGGCTGTATGTCACAGTACACAGTGTCTCTGTTAATGGTGTGTGTGCCAGGATGTGAGGTAGCTGGGCTTTTTTTTTTTTTTTTTTGAGGTTTTTTTTTTTTTTTTTGAGACAGGGTCTCGCTATGTGGTTTAGGCTGGCCTGGAACTCACTATGTAGCCTGGGTTGGCCTTGAGCTTGTACTGATCCTCCTGCCTCAGCTTCCCCAGCGCTAGAATTACCGGTATGTGTTACCACAACTGGCCTCACTGGGCCCTTTGAGTATGTGTGTCCCACACAGTGAGGTCTCTGATCTGTTTGAGTCTATATCTCCTAGAATGAGAGATTTCTGATTTGTGTCAGGTCTCTGAGCAATTCGTGGGTATATTTCCCTGGATGTTATTTTCTTAGTTGTTGTGGTTGTAATTTCTAGGAATGTGAGTACTGTGATCTGTTTGTTAAGTGCTATGGCTATGGGAGTATACGTATCTCCAGGTGTGCAGTCTCTGAACATTCGTGGGTGTGTTTTCCAGGATGTGAGTGCCTGTCGCAGAATGTGAGGTCTCCCATCTATTCCTGTCTATCCTTAGTATGTGAGCTTGTAAGATGTGACTTTGTGGGTGTATGTCATGGATGTAAGACTCTCTTTCTCTCTCTCTCTCTCTCTCTCTCTCTCTCTCTCTGATGTTTCAGACAAGCTCTCACCATGTAGTCCAAGGCAGACTTGAATTTTCTCTGTAGCCCAGGCTGACGTTTACCTTGTGATCCTCTTGCCTCAGTCTCCCAAGTGCTGGGATCACAGGCACACACCACCATGCCTTGCTCAAGAGTATGAGACCACTAATATTTTGGGGGTTTATGCTCCAGGGTATGAAATCTCTGACCTGTCTGGGGGTGGAGTTTACAGAGTGAGTTCTCACATCTGTTTGTGGATCTCTTCGTGTGTGATCTCTGAGCTCTTTGTTGGTATAAATCCAGAGGTGTGAGTTCTCTGGTTGCTATAATTCCCTGGATATGAGGTCTCTGGTGTGTCTCTTACTGCGTTCCATATGTAGTGTGTAAATCTATCTTCATTAGTATATGTCAGTGCCAAATTGTGGGTATGTTTCTCTGCGTATGAGGTCTCAGATCTCTTTTGGGGGTGTATGTCCCAGAGTAAGCAGTTTGTGATCTGTACTTATATGTCTATTAGGTCTCTGATCTGTTGGTAGATGTCCTGAGAGTTCAAGCACTTTCCTCTTTTTATGGTTGTAATCCCCAGGCATGATGACTGTTGCATTTGTAGCTCTGTGTCCTAGAATTCAAGGTCTCTGGGCTGTTACTGCAAGTATGTCCTAGGACATACTGTTCTGCCGATGGGTGTAAGTTCTAGGGCTTCAGGTTGAGGCCTCTCATCTGCTTGTGAATGTCTTTTCCAGAGCATGTGATCCCTGGCATGCTTGTGGTATATGCCTGAGTGAGTTACTGATCTGTTTGTGCAGATGCATCCCAGGATTTGAGCTCTGTGATGTGCCTGTCACTGTGATTATCATTACAGGAGGAGTCTTTCACGTGGAGACAGCAAGAATAGAAGTTCTCTGATGTGGCTGTGGTTGTCGGTGCTTCAGTGAGGGATCTGACCTGTAAGTGGGTGTGTGTCTCAGTGTCTAAGGTCTAGGGAGTCTTTTGGGGGTATGTTCTGCATGGTGTCAGGTACCGGCTCTGTTTAGGGATATATTTACCAGGACATGAGGTTTATGACCCTTTATTTTGGTACTGGGGAACGAACTCAGGTCCTTGCGTTTACAAGGCAGGTGGCAGAACCACTGAGCTAAATCCCCGGCCCTGTGATCCTTTTTCATTGTGTGTCCCAGGGATGTGCAGGCTGCCTAGCTGTCACTGTGTCTTCCAGTGCACGAGATCTCTTTGATGGGTGTGTGTAAAATATGTGAGGCCTCTGGTCTGTATGTAGTTAAATGTCCCTGGGGGTGAAGCCTCTGAGCAGTTTGTGCACTTAATTCCTAGAACTGGACACTGCTGATCTCTTTGCGAGGTATGTCCCCTAATACATTGGTGTGACGTCGAGTGTTATGTCGTCTTTTTCTCAGTGCACTCTCAAGTGTGAGGTCTCTTGCATGTGCGAGGGTGTATATCCTCTGGTACGAGGCCCCTATATTGAACATATATTTCTCTTTTGGGTGGTATGTCACAATTTGAGAAGTTTGTGTTTCATTTCTCAGTTACTTTCCCCATGTGTGAGGTCTCTGATCTGTTGTGGTATAAACGGAAGAATTTGAGTTCTCTGTTCTGTCAACACACATATCTTTCAGGTTGTAAGGGTTTTGGTCTCCTTGTGAGTGGGTCTGTTTATGTATGTTATCAAGGGTGATACGTCTGACCTGATTGGGTGTATGTGTCACGGGACATAAGGACATAGCTGTTCGCAGGTATATATCTCAGGTTGTGTGAGTTGTCTGGTTGTGTGTTCCAGGAGGTGAACTCACTGATCTATTTGGATGTGTCTATGCAGGTGTGACTTTTTCAGTACTAAGGTTTGAACCCAGAGCCTTTACTCCCTAGCCCCTTTTTGTTCTTGTATGTATGTATGTATTTATTTATTTTTGCACTGTGGATGGAACTTAGGACCTTGTGCTTGAGAGGCAGGTGGTGGAACCACTGAGCTAAATCCCCAGCCCCCTTTTTTATTTTTTATTTGTGACAGGGTCTCACTATATCATCATTAAGTCCAGTATGGGCTGGACTTGAACTTGTGATCATGCTCCTGCCTCAACCTCCCAGAATTCTGGGATTAAAGGTATGTGTTACCCCCCCACACACCTGGCAAGGTATAACATAGCTAATCTGACTTAGGGTACATATCCCAGGATGTAAGATCTCTGACCATTTGTGAGTCTATGTCCCAAAATGTATATCTCTACATTTTGTGACTGTTTATCTCAATATGTCAGTCCTCTGATCTTCTGGGGGAGGGTTTCCAAGATTTGAGGTTTTGGATATGTTTGTGAGTGCAGATCATAGAATATTTTTTCTGGTTTTTCTTTCTTTTTTGTTTTTTGTTTTTGAGACAGGGTCTCTCTATGTAGTTCAGGCTGGTCTTGAACTCACTAGGTAGCCCAAGCTGGCCTCAAACTTGTGGCAATCCTCCTGCCTCAGCCTCCTGAATGCTGGGATTACAGATGTGCGCCACCACACTCGGCGTTATCTGGCTCTTTCTGGGCATGTGCCAACCTTTGCGGCTCTCACAAGACATGTATGTCCTGGATGTACACACACATAATCTAATCTGTTTAGCTGTGAATGTCTAGGGCAGTGATGGTGAACCTACAGCACGCATGCCACAGCAGACTGTATCCTTGAAAGCTCTAAAAGGTTCACCATCACTGGTCGAGGGTGTAGCATTTTAAAGAGCTTATTGCAAATATATATTCTTTTTACTGAATCCTCCTATTTCTTTGTGGGTGTGTACTCCTGATTAGCTCTGTAACCTCTTTGTGGGTATATGTTATAAAGTATTCGGTCTGTGATGTATGTCTAACTCTTTTTCATGCGTATCTGATTTCTGACATGTTGGTTTGAGATTTCTGCTCTGTCAGTGCTATCTCTGGTTGTATATGGCTTGTGATGTGTTTTGGAGATGTGGGCTCCCCAGTCTGTCTGTTGGTCTGTATCTCAGATGGTGAGGTCTCTAATCTCTTTGTGGGTATATGTTATCCGGTTTGTGGCCTCTGACCTGTTTGTGCAGGTATACCCAAAGGTGGGTGCTCCCGGATCTTTTGCAGTGGGTATGTATGTGGCCGATAGTGTGAAGATTCTACTCTTTTCTGGTAAATGAACCAGATCAAGAGGACTCTGATGTGTTTGAATGTTCTTTTTCTTTGTTTGTTTTTGTTTTTTTACACAGGATCTCACTATGTAGTTTAGGCTGGCCTTGAACTCACCTACTGTATAGCCCAGGCTGGCTTCAAACTTGAGGCCATACTCCTGCTTGGCCTCCTAAGTGCTAGGATTACAGGTATGTACCACCACATCTGGCTGCTGCTCTGCTCCTGGTTTGTGGTTTTTTTTTATGGTGGACGGGGTGGGGTGAGGCAGGGTCTCCCTTTGTAGTTCAGGCTGGCCCTGAACTCACTGTGTAGCCCAGGCTGGCCTGGAACTTGCGGCAATCCTCCTGCCTCAGTCTCCCAAGTGCTGGGATTATAGGTATGCGCCACCACACCTGGCTCTGCTTCTGAATACGTGTCCTAGGATGTAAGGGCTTAGAGCTGTTTATATATATACATCCCACATTTTCAGCTCTCCAATGATTTTGGTGTTATTTTCAAGCATATGAAATTTCTGGTTTGTAGGCTTGCATATATAATGGATTATGAGGTTTTATATATATTGCAAGGTACGAGGTTCGTGAGACCTTTGAGGATATGTATCTCTGGGCAGATATCTCCGATCTCTTTGCAGGGGGATGCCCCAGAATTGGAGTGTTCGCCTCTCTTTGTAGATGTGTACCTCAAGATCCTAAGTGTCTTCCATTTTTCTGGGTATATTTCTGAGGATGTGAGGTTTCTTGCATGCTGTGGGTTTTCATCGCAGGATATGAGATCCCTGATCCCTGATCTGTTGTGTGTGTGTATCATAGTATCTCAGTTAAAAAAAAAATCTCTTTGGGGATAGGACTGTGACCCAGTCATAGAGCACTTGCCTAGCATAAGAGAGACCCTGGGTCTTTTCCTCCACACCAAAAGCCAGAAAAATCTCCCACTTGCTTGTTGAGCATAGGAAGTCTGTTTTGCTTTGTGGGTATTCATCCCAGTTTGTGAGGTACAGGACCTGTTGGTAAGTGTGTGTTTTAATATGTGGGTGTATCTGCTCTTACATGTGTGTCTTAAGGCAGACGGAAGGTCTCTATTGCTCTCTAGATGTGTGGCTGGGAAAGAGTGTGTGAGGTATTTGTGGTGTATGTCCCGCCTTTTGGGTCTTTGAGCTTTATGGAGGTGTGTGTTTTGTGCCAGGAGATCTCTAATCGTGGAGTGTGTCTGTGTCCCTGCTCTGCCAATTTACTGCCCTGTAAAGATGCAGAGCATCTTGTCCTAATTGGAAACTGCATATGTAACCTTGCATGTTAAAAGGATACTTTGCAGATGTGATTAAATTAAGCATTGTGAGAAAGGAAGGTTGTTGTTTGTTTGTTTTGAGATTGGGTCTCACTGTGTAGCCCAGGCTGGCCTTGAACTCACAGCGATATCCTCCTGCCTCAGCCTCCCTAAGTGCTGGGATTACAGGTATGTGCTGCCACACCCAGCTATTGGATTCTCTAGCTGTGCCCAGTGTAATCAGAGGATCCTTAAACAGGACAGGGCGGTTATTTTCACTGAACATAATAGAATGAAAGGAGCTGAGTCAGAGACGGCACTGTATGATGGAAACGTTTGTGAGTGTGTGCCCTTGTGCTGCTGAGGCAAACGGATTGATGCTGAGAAGTGAAATCTCTAATTCTTTGTGCATGTGTCTATGGTCAGCCGAATAAAGGTTCCCCAAAGATGACTAATGAAGAAGATGTGACCCAGGAGCCCAGATGAGGGAAGGAGATGAGGTGACTGGTATGTGGTCAGAGAAGGAGACACAAGATGCTATCAGCTTTGAAGGCGGAGGGCAGGGAAGGGATGAAGGACTGCAGGTGTTTCTAGAAGCTGGAAACAGTCTTCCCTAGAGACTCCAGAAGGAAGATAGCTCTGTTGACACCTGATTTTTTAAATTTGTTATTGTTATTTTTAAAAAATTATTATTGTGGTAATGGAGACAGAACCCAGGGCCTTTGCGCTAAGCCACATCCGAAACCCTTTTTTATTTTTATTTTTTTTGAGGCAGGGTCTCACTAAATCATTAAATTGCTCAGGCTGGGTTCAAACTTGTGATCCTCCTGCCTCAGCCTCCCAGAATACTGGTATTACAGGTGTGTATCACCATGGCTAGATGACATCTGATTTTAGACCTCTTTTCAGGTTTCTGTACAAATGTAATATCATAAGTAAATGTATATCTCTCATAATATCAAGATTTCAGTGATTTGTCACAGTGACGACAAGGAAGGAGTACTGGGTCCTGTGTGCAGTGCCAGATGGCCAATGGAGGGCCAGTGATGCAGGAAGTAAGAAGAGTTTACCAACAAAGAACGTAGGAAAGACAAGTTTATTTAGATGAGTGAGTACACTATCAAGAGGCACAGTGGGTGAATTTCCAAGATAGAATCGCAAGGCAAGGTAAGAGATGGGGTTTCTATAAGGGAGTGGGAGGGGAAGTGTGTTATCAAAAAAGCTTGGGTGTCTCATAAGAATAGTGACGGACAGGCATGGTGGCTCACACCTGTAATCCCAGCACTCAGGAGGCACAGGCAGGAGAATTGCTGCAAGTTTGAGTCCAGCCTAGGCTACATAATGAGTTCAGGGCCAGCCTGAACTATAAAGTGAGACCCTGTCTAAAAAAAAAAAAAAAAAAAAACACTAGGACCTAAGTGCAATCCCTGGTACCAAAAAAAAAAAAAAAAAAAAAAAGCTTGGGTGCTGAGAATTTTAAGCCTTTTGTTATCACACTGCATGTCTGTTGTTAATGGACATCTCAGAACAGGAACCCCTACCCTGCCTGTGTGTGTTATTTTGAGGGAATCCTCTGATCTACATGTGGGTGTGTGAGCCAGGGTGAGAGGTTTCGGATCTGTTTGAGAGCGTGTGTCCCTAAGTTTGTGGTCTTTGAGATTTTGTGTACGTGTCAGGGTGTGAGGTCTGTGTGTGTGTGTGTGTGTGTGCATGTGTGCACATGTGCGTGTCCTAGATGTAAGGTCTCTTGTCTGATCTGGGTGATTGTGTTCCAGCTTGTGAGCCCTCTGAAGTATTTGTTACGTTTAGGTTATGTCTCTGATATTTCCCAAAGTGATTTCTGATGCACTTGGAAATTCATGTGTGCATTCACACACACACACACACACACCAGGATGAGATGTGTTAACGTGTGTAGGTGCATATGTGCTAGGATGCGATTTGGAGCGCATTGTGGGTATATTGTGTATGGTTGAGATTTCTGGTACTTTTGAGGGTTTATGTGCCAGGATACAAACCTTGAATACTTTGCGGGTATGTTTTGAAGATATTAGGTGTCTTATCAGTCTCCAGTTGTTTTTTCTTACAAGAGCTCTTTTTGCATATGGGTATACATCCCAGGAATTGTGGTCTTGTATCTGTGTGGGTATGTCTCAGATGAGGTCTCCATTCTGCTTATGGCTTTATATCACAGTCTTTTGCCTTCTTCATATGCTGTGGTTTTGATATGCTCTGTCTCCTGAAGGTTTGTGTGCTAGAAGCTTGGTCCTAAGGGTGACAGTGCTGAGGTAGTAGACCTTTAAGAGATGGTACCTAGCTGAGTGCAGTGGTGCACACCTGTGAGCCCAGCACTCCGGGAGACTGAGGCATGTGGATCACAGGTTTGAACCCAGCCTGGGCAATTTAATGACTTCATGAGACCCTGTCTCAAAATGAAAACATTAAAAAAAGGGCTGAGGATATAGCTTATTGCAAAGGCCCCAGGTTCAACCCCTAGTACAAAGAGAGAGAGGGGGAGAAGGAGAGAGAGAAGGAGGGCGAGAGGGTTTAATGGAAAGTAATTAGGTAATGGAGCTCCACCCTCAGGGATGGATTAAACCTTCTGACAGGAGGGGGTCAAGTTTCCAACTGGATTAATTCTTTCAAGAACAGGTTGTCATAAAGCTAGGCTTGACCCTCTTTTTTATGAAGGCTGCTGTACACTGTGTCCATTTCAGATACTAGTGAGCATTCTTAGGCTTGACCCTTTCTGTCCTCGGCTGGTTCCCTGTCCATCTCTCTGCTGTGTTGTGACACAGCCAGAGATTCCTGCCAGGACATGAGTGCTGTGATGTTAATAACCCTTTAGCCACCGGGGTCCTGAGCTAAATAAATCTCTTTCCTTTGTAAGGCACCCAGCCTATTTCATTATAGCGACATAAAGCTAAGACATCGTGTGTGTTTGTCAAGGGCATGAGGAGTCTTCTCTTTGGCATTGTATGTGGCAGTTTGTAAGATCCCTGCCCTGTTTACAGGTGTATGACAAGGGATGTGTGTTCACTCTTTATTTATTTCTTTCTTTCTTTTGGTGCCAGGGATCGAACTTGGGTCCCTGTGCTTGCGAGGCAGGCAGTGGCACCACTGAGCTAAATCCCCGGCCCTGTTCACTCTTCTTGGGGATGTATGTCCAAGGGTGGAAGGTCTCTGATCTCTTTGGAATTGTATGACATAGGATGTGAGCCATTGAGCTACTTATGGGTATGTTTCTCGGATGTGACATTTTTAATTGTTTTAAATATTTTAATTGTTTTAAATATTTGTGGTTGGTGGAATGCAAGTCCCGGAAGATGTCCATGTCTTAATCTCTGGAACATCTGAATATGTGTCCTTTCCTGTTAAAAAGTGCTTCGTTCTGCCGCCTGCCTAAAATGCAAGGTCCTGCATTCAATCCCCGGTAACAAACAAACAAACAAACAAAAATGGCCGGGCGTGGTGGCACACGCCTGTAATCCCAGGACTCGGGAGGCTGAGGCAGGAGGATCGCTGTGAGTTCAAGACCAGCCTGGGCTGCATAGTGAGTTCCAGGTCAGTCTCAACTACATAGTGAGACCCTGTCTCAAAAAACCAAAACAAAAAAAAAAGTGCTTTGCTGATGTGAGAAAGTCGTCATGTTGATGTGAGGTCTGTGAACTGCTTGCATGTGTGGCTCCAGTAGCAAATGATAACACGCCGAAGATGTCCGCTTTTTAGTCCCAGAGAGTGTAAATGCTAATTTACGTGGGACAGGGCACTTCGAAGTTGTGACTGCAACAAGCATTGTGAGATGGGAAGTTACCCTAGACGATTGAGTGGGTCCAGCACACTCATCATCGTGGGTGTCCTTATCCAGGGGAAGCGCGAAGGTGGGAGTCAGGGAAGGCCGCAGAGCTTATGTCGCATGCGTGGGGTCCTGGGTTTGATCCCTAGCACCAGGAGGGGAGGGGGGGTAACAGAAGCAGAGTGAGTAAAGATGACATGATGACCCAGAGATGGAAAAAGAGGGAGAGATAGAAACAGAGGGATACAAAGAGAAACAAAGACAAAGCGGGGAGAAGGATTTAAAAGTAAAACACTTCTGGCTTTGAAAGTGGAGGAAGTGCAAACATCCTAAAAAAACCAGATGCTCCCCGAGGAAACTCGAGGCAAGTCTGCTCTGCCAACATCTTGACTGCAGAAATATGACAGGTCGGGTGTAGTGGCACATGCTAGTAACCTCTACACTGGACAGGCTGAGGTGGAGGATTGCCACAAGTTTGAGGCCAGCTTCACTTACATAGTTCAGGGGCAGGCTGCACTATGTAGCGAGACCTTGTCTGTTTTTTGAGGTGGGGAGCACTGAGGATTGAACTCAGGACCTTGAGCTTGTGAGGCAACCATAGCACCACTGAGCTAATTCCCCAGCTCAATGAGACCTTGTCTTGAAAAAAAAAAAATTTAAAAATTAAGACAATAGGGCTGCAGATTTGGCTCAGTGATTCCAAGGGCCCAACTTTGATCCCTGGTACAAAGACAATAAATTTGTTTTTTGATTAAAAAAAAAGATTGTGGTGGTTTACTGTAACAGAAAACCGATATGATGTCCCAGGTGTGGGGCATTGGCCTGGTGTTGATGCACCAGGATGCGCATCCCATGGTAACACCATAATCTACCTGCAAGTGTGTGTTTGAGGGTGGAGGTCTTGAATGTCTGTGGGATTATGTGGGCCAGAAGCATCGCTCTTGTGTGCTGATCTGTTTGGTGATGTGTGTCCCAGAGTTTATGCTCTCAGCTTTTGTTGGAGGGGTGGTGTCCACACTGCTTTGATATACCTGTCCCAGTGTGAGTTCTCTGATCTGTTGAGTTGTGTGTGCCTGGGATGTGAGGAGTCTGAGCTCATTATAAGTGTGTTTTCGATTTGGGGGGGTACTGGGGATTGAACTCAGGACCTTGCATTTGTGAGGCAGACATGGTGCCACTGAGCTAAATCCCCAGACCCCTATCAGTGTATTTTCTTTTGCTTAAGACCCCTGATCTGTTTTTGTCCCACAATGTGAGACCGTTGTCCCTGTTTCATGGTGTGGAGCTCAGTGTAATCCCAACGGTCCCTACAGGAGAGAGGCAGGACAGTTAGAGGCAGAGAAGCCGGTGTGATGTCTGAGGCGCGAGTCAGGTCCCTGTTCTTTCTGAGTGTATGTGTCCCAGATGGTGGGTTCTCTTATGTGCTTGTGTTGAATTCTCAGTAACTGAGGACTCTGAGCACTTTGGGTGTATATCCTAGAATGCGTATCTCTCTGCTCTTTTTGGATGCTTGTTAGCGTAGGAGGTGTCAGTGATTTGGAAGACCTCTGAGCTCTCTGTGTGTGTGTCTTTGGAGATTGCGTAGCAGCACTGCAAGGATGTCCACATCCTGGTCCCTGGGACCTGTGATCATGCTAACTTGCAGTTTTGATTAAGCTAAGCACCCTAAGACAGTGAAGTGACCCCGGATGACCTGGGTGGGCCCAATGTATTCACAAGTGTCCTTATCCAAAGGAGACAGAGGTGAGTCAGAGCAGGCGATATAGTGAATGGAAGCAGTGTGAGAAAAGAGGACATGACAACATAAGCAGAGATGGAGGACGCAAAGGAGGAGCGATGAAGGCAGAATGCTGCTGACATTAAAGATGGAGAAAGGCAGTGTGCTGGGAATGTGGGCCTTGTATAGAAACTGGATTCTCCCCAGGGAACTTCAGTTCTGCCAACACCTTGACATTAAAAAAATTCTTGAAGCTGGGCAGAGTGGTGCACACCTGTAACCCCAGCACTTGGGAGGCTGAGGCAGGAGGATCGCCATGAGTCTGAGGCCAGCCTGGACTGCATAGTGAGTTCAAGGCCAGCCTGAACTACATAGTGAGGCTCTGTCTCAAAAAACCAAAAACAAAGAAAAAATTCTTTTGTGGCTTTAATGTTTATCTTCAGGTCATTTATACATAAGATAATGCAACATATTCTGTTCTCAGACTTACTGTTTTTTTTGGGGGTTGAAGAGGTTGGGGTCTCACTGTGCTTGCTGGGCTGGTCCTGAACTATTAGACTTAAGTAATTCTCCTGGAACTATGGGTATGCACCACCGAGCCTGGCCAGCACCTCAGCTTTGACACTACAAAATTCCTTGTTGATCCTCTGATATGTGGAAATATAAGATAATAAATGTGTTTTGTTTTATGACAAAAATATATTGATGTTTTTTTCTGCAGTAGTACAGAAGCAGTATGATACCACCAACTGTGGAGGCCGTGTCCAGCGCCAGTGCGCATCCCAGCATTGAGAACTCTGTGAGCTGTCTGTGAATGTCTGACAGCAGAGCTCTCTCATCTCTGTGCTGGTGTATGAAGCAGCACAGGGGCTTTCTGAGCTCTTGTGGGTCTCTTTGTTGCACATGTCAGGTCTAGGATCACTTTTTGGTTGTTTTCCTGGACTCTGAGGTTTCTCACTTGATTGTGGTTGTGTGTTGTGGAATTTGAGGTCTCTGATCTATGTGTGAGTGTGTGTGTGTGTGTGTGTGTGTGTGTTACAGGGGGTGAGGTCCCTGATCTTCCCGTTATGTATGTCCAGGATGTGAGGTCTCTAGTTGTGTAGTTGTGTGTGTCCAGGATGTGAAGTCCCTGCACAGCTTATTGTATGTCCAGGATGAAGGTCTCTGTTTGGTTGTGTCTGTCCCATAATTTGAGATCTCAGAATTATTTGATGCTTAGCATCTAGCACATTAATTTTCTGAACTAGACATTGAGGTCAATACCCTAAGTCTCAGAAGGATGTCTGGGCGCTGAACTCAAGGGCTCTGAGTAGTTTCTGGTTTGCATTCCTGGTGGTGAGTTCACTCAGCTGTTTGGGTGATTGTGTTTACGTTGTGGGGTCACTGAGATGTTTGACCGCTGGTGTCCTTGGATGTGTGGCCACTGAGCTCTTTGGTTCTGGAGCTCCTTGCCTTTTTATGTTCAGGTGGGAAGACCTTTCTTTTGGGAGGTCTAAGTCCCAGGGCGTGATACCTGACTCATTAGGGGTTTTGTCCAAGGTCAAGGGCCCTGTTAGGGAGTCTTCTGGGTGGTGTGCAGGCCTGTGCTGCATTTGGTATGTGAAGTCTCTTCACTGTGTGGCCTCTGCGCAGGATTTTTTTTTTTTTTTTTTTTACTGGGGATGGAAT
>NW_022900951.1:42750734-42765955 GCF_012274545.1 Fukomys damarensis | reverse complement strand
TTTTTGTACTGGGGATGGAATTCAGGGTCCTTGCGTTTTCGAGGCAGGTGGTGGAACCACTGAGCTAAATCCTCAGCCCCCTCTGCACAGATTTTGATGTCTCTGTGGTACTTACCCATCTCTCTTTTCAGATATGAGGTGTTGGGGACACTTGGGTATTGGAGCACAGCGAGTCACTCCTCTGAACTGTTTTGAGCCAGTGTCTCTGTGAACAAGTCTTATTGTGATGCTGTGGGTTTTGTCCTAGGGTTGGTTTTGCTGAGCAGCTTCAGGATGTGTTCCCAGAGTATGATGGCTTTTATTGTGTCGTGCGTATAAGGTGCATCACCCTGTGTCTGATTGGAAGATCTCAGATTTCTGTACTCCTTGGTGTTGAGGATCCTCAACTGTTGGGTTACATTTCCAAGAGTAAGGCACTTCCCATTGGGGGAGTCTTGATCCTAGGGTATGAAGTGTCTGACTTATTGGGGACCTCTTTCCAGGGTTTGAGGTTCTGTTACCAGTTTCTGGTGTTTCTGTGTTTGGGGTGTCTGTGCCCCGGGGCCTTTATAGTTTGTCAACTCTGAGCATTTTGGCACTGTACACCTGCTGTGTGAGGGCCAACTGTCCAGGTCGCAAGGTTAACTCTGGGAGTTTGTGTACCATCGTGAGGTGCCTGAGCCATGTGGGCATGTGTAACTGGGCTGTGATGTCTTGGGTGTTCCAGGTCTGTCTCAGGTTAGAAGTTCTCTGAGCCTGTGTGTGTGATTTGAGGTCCATACACTGTTTTGAGTCGTGTCTCAGTTATGGGACCAACTTTGCACAGAATGTGATGTTTCGGAGTTGTCTCAGGATCTGTGTCCATGACTGTCAGGGATCAGAAATCCTTCCAGATGTGAACACAAAGTACAAGTTCCAGGAATGGTTTGGGAGGCTAAGCTAGGATGTTATATTTTGGAATCACCTGGACGTTATGGGTTAAGAATGGCACACTGGGGAAGCTGAGGCAAGAGAATTGCCAGGAGTTCCAGGCCAGATGAGGTTACATAGTGATTACAAGGCCAGTCTATGTCATGAGACCCTGTTTCAAAAAGAATAAAAAAATAAATATGGGACGATTCTGAACTGTTTGAGTATCTAAGCCAAGGATACGAGGTTTCTAAGCTGTTTAAGGTTTGTGTCCAGGCTGTGTGAACAGAGTTACACAGGAGCTATATCACAGCATAAGGGTGTGAGATGTCAAAACTGTGTAGAGGGTCTTTGTCCATATTTTCATCTCTGACCTCTTCTGTGAACCAGGAGTGTGAGGCTTAAAAAACAAAAAACAAAATAAAACAAACAAACAAACAAAAACTGGGGATGGAACCTAGGATCTTTGCACTGAACTAAATCCTTAGCACTTTTTTAAATTCTTTGAGAGAGGGGGTCTTGCTAAGTCACTAAGTTGTCCAGGCTGGGCTCAAACTTGCAGTCCTCCTGCCTCAGCCTCCCAGAGTGTTGGTATTATAGGCATATGCCACCATACCTAGCTGAGTCTGTGGCCTTTGAGCTGTTTGGGGAGCTATGTCTAAAAGCTGTGAGGCATGTTTTGGACATCTCAACAGGGAACTCATATCTAGGGCGTGAGGTCTTAGCTTAGGTCGGTATTCCAGCACACGTTTTGCAGCTCTCTCTTAGCAGTGTACACAGGGCATGAGGTCTCTGAGCTCTCTGGTAGCCTGTGAGACCTCTGAACTACTTGTCCATCTTCATCTCCGTTTGTGAATTCTCTGAGAAAGCGGTAAGGCTTTACCCAAACTGTGAAGTCTCTGAACTTCGTGGGGGGCCCTTTACTGAGATTGCCAGGACCTGAAGGAGGCTGTGGAGTGTCCCAACTCCTAACTATTCAGGGTTCTGTATCAAAAGGTTCCTAAGCTTCATATAGATTGGTTCCCCAGGGTATGAATTCTGAATAGTGTTTCCAGGCTGAGATCTCTAAATTTTTGGGATCTGTGTCTAAGTCCGAGTTGTGGCACTAGGTTCTAGAAAGTTGGTTTTCTGGGATGTTTATAGGTATCTCTGAGTAATTTGGGAGGGTGTTCAAAGTATGAGGTTTCAGAACTATTTAGGGAGCCAGGAATGGTGACACTTGCCTGTAGTCCTGCTACTTGGGTGGCTGGGACAGGTGGATTGTTTGAGCTCGAGTTCAAGACCAGCCTGGGCAACAAAATGTGACAAAACAAAAAACATTTACGGATCTACGTTCAGGCTATGAGATCTCTTGGCTATTTGAGCAGTGACATCTCAGCCACTTGGGGCCTGTCCCAGCATGTGGAAGGCAGTGATTAGGACGTGAAGGCTCCAAGTAGTTTGAGAAGTGACATCTCAGGTCATGAGGCTTTTGAGTTGGTTGCTCATCTCTGTCACAGAAGACAGACGATCCCCATGTTTGGGTTCTGCATCCCTGTATGTGAGGGCTCAGCCTAGGTTTCCTGAGGCCTGAGCCTGGGTGTGCTAGCTCTAAGCTATCTGGAGGTGGGTACCCCAGGGTTTGAGGAGCTATTTGGGGGCCGGTGTCCTAAGTGCCCAGTATATGAGGTCTCTGGGCTGTCTGGGACTCCATCACCTGTGTGGAAGTTTTCTCTTTTGAATGTAGTAGGCAGGTTTTATGTTTGAAGCTTGTGTGTGTATGCACGTGCTGGAAATCAAACTCAGGACCTTGTGCTTGCGAGGGAGACACTGTGCCACTGAGCTACATCCCTGACCCTATGTTTAAAGCTTCTAAGAGCTCAAATTTTAGCACATTTCATCACCACCATATTTACTTGTGGGCTAGTTTTTGTTTATGGTGATAATTGTTTATCCACTCAAGACACCATTGGGTTGAGTTTGCTTTTTAAGTGCATGTCAATATGAACATACAAAGCTAGTTTATTTTAGGTCAAGATATTTTGTAGATGGTAAAGTGGGATGCCGTAAGGGTCCAAAGTGGAGGGGTTAGTCAGGTGGCTGAGGCTTGAGCCTGGGCAACTTTAGCTCTTCACCTCTTATCCTCCTTCCCCACCCCTCCCCATCCCCCACACCTGGGTCTGTTCAGTCAACACGCAGTTTATTGGTGCCCATTCCAGGCTGGGTAGGGCTGAGGGGTTTACAAGAGGAGAACCAGCTTCAGCCCATGCCTGAAGGTCAGCCCGGGGGACAAGGGCAGAACAGACATACAGACACATGGATCTGGCTTCTGGTAACAGGCACACAGTCTCTCGGAGGGGCACTGTGGGCACAGGTAGTCAGGACAGGCTTCCTAGAGACTTCCCAGGACTAGGGGAGCAGGGGGGGGCGAGACTTCACCTTCTGTACATTTCAAGACAGTTAAGTTTTGAGTCCAGTAGGACCAGGGTGAATGCAGAGGGCTGGAGGCTGGCCAGGAGGGGCTTCCTTCTTGCCCCACCATATCCTGGTGGGCAAGCTCCCCGCATCATTCATGGCTTATACAGTAAGTCCTTGACTTCTTAAAACAAGTTCTGTGAGATTGTTCATTAAGTCAGGTTCCCTTGTAATACAACAAAGTGAGTCTTATACAGTACACCTGTGAAAGTTCATAACTCAATTACTAAGTTGGGGACTTACTGTAGAGTACTTTGCCTTCTGCCACATGGGCCTTTTCCTGGGAACCACCTCTGTAGTTTTCAAGACTTCCCTGAGACAATCCTGGGGACCAGGTGCTCTACCCAGTGCCTGGCACCTCACCAACTTCTAACCAACACAAATCACTGTCCTAAGTGCTATCTACAACTATCTGGGTCTTAGTTCCAGCTCAAATGGCCCCAGCAGTTATCACACCCAAGGGCAGGGTTCTCAGTACCCTTGGCACTCGAGGGCTCAGGATACCCTCTCTGTGCTCCCTGCAAGCAGAGCTTGGGCCTTGCCCACTTCCGGGCTGATGGGCAGGACTACCTTCCTCTCACTGCTCAGTGGGCCTTAGGCACCCACCCCCCTTCCAGTGGCAAATGGCACCCGCTTCTCAGATGGGCAGTCCTGACAGAGCCTCCACGGGTCTTACTGCCAGTACCAACCAGCCTCAGTCCCCAACCCAGGAGACCTCCATTTCCATCATTAGTACAAAGGCTTTTGTAGTTGGGACAACCAGCTTTGCTGCAGCTGGGAATTCTCCCCTAAGAAGTCTGCCTTCCCTGGGGTTGCTCTCTTATACCCTTGGGGTTGGAGGGAGGCCTGCAGCAGGGCCCTCAGGCTCCAGGCAGAAGCAGGTACAAAAACAAACATCTTTTTATTCTGGCCCTGGGCTGAGTCTTCACCCCCTGGACCTCCACAGTAGGCCCCAATCCTAACTGCAAGAAATCTTATTGTGATCGATGTACTCTGAAGGTGGGTGAGGGTTTGTAAGTGCAACCCACAGAGGGGATGGAACACAGAAAGAGGACTCCTGGACTCAGTTTTCAACGAAGCCTTGACCCTGGAGCAGGTGGGGGCAGGTGGAGGCAGGTGAGAGGGCCGGGCAGTCACTCCCCAACAGGAGGGCAGCGGTGGGGGAAGGGCAGGTGACGTCAGGCCCCCTCAGTCAGTCTGGCTTCAGACTTCTCAAGACTAGAAGAGGTATTTGCGGCAGGACTCAGTCCCACACTTGCATTCAATACGGACCCGCTTCTTAGGGGAGCCGGGGAGCCCAGCCAGGCCAAAGTTGGAGTCCATGCGGGTACTTTCCATGTCCACGGGGTCCACTGTGGAGTCACAGTCAGGGAGCGGGGAGGGGGAAGGAGGGAGAGGACTTGTTAGAAGACTTGGAGGAAGTGTCCTGCCACCCTTTACACCAGGAGACCCAGAGATCTTGGGGGCTGGGAGTAGGCCTGACGCCTGAGTTAGGAGGAAAGTGAGTGATGCTGCTGGGGAGCGTGCATCACCAGAGGGGTGTTCAGACCACAGGTTGAGGGCTCCTGGGGAAGTCAGGGAACCAGAAGGGTCAAGTGCAGGTCAGGAATAGAGGGCCACCTAGGCATCTAGAGGCGCAGCTGAACTCTCCTGTATGAGATCCACCCTCAGTGCCTGAGACATGACTGGTTTGTCAAAGCAGGCACTGGGTGGAGGTCACAAGGGTGCCCAGGGGCTCAGAATGGGGAAGCCCATAGGGAGCTGGAGTGAGGAGGGCCTGGGGCAGTTCAGTTCAGATGGAGCCCAGAGGGCCTTCGCTCTCTAGCAGCCAAACACCTGCCCCCAGGAGCCCTGAGAAGCTAATGTGAGTAGCTCAGGGTTGGGGTTCCGGGGTTGGGAATGTGGGCAGAAGTCCTGGAGCCCAGACAGGAGGGTGGGAGTCAGGAGGAGCACCTTAAAGCTCCAGATGGAGTTGGCCTTGAATCTGAGTGACCAGGGTGCCTTGGGGTGGGGTCCTCACATCCCACATCACGGTTTGCCCCTGTTCCTGGGCCCTTGCCACCCCCACCTTGCATGTTGTAATCAAAGGTGAGCTCCTCGCCTGCCCGGATGGTTCTTGTGGCAAAGAAAGCGATGCGGGGCAGCCGCTCGTCAAGGTTATCTATGAAGACGTTGTATACCTGCAGGTTGGGGTCACACTAGGCAACAACAACAACAAAAAAAAACAGTACAATAGTGAGGAGGGGCCCTGGCCCGCCCCTCCCAACCCCCTGCCAGCCTGCCAGGGGTACCCACACTATGGTTGACAAAGTGGGAGATGTTGCCATAATAGGCGGCATCCACAGTATACACGTCCTCCACATAGTCCAGGTCAAAGAGGTAGGTGGCACCTTGACGGTCGTAGATCTGGCCCCGCCGCTCTGCCTCCTCTGAGGTAATGATCTGGGGAAAGGAGAAGGGGACAGGTCACAAAGGCTCAGGAAAGCCAGCACTACTTCCAACCTTGGTCTGTCCCCAGGGAAGAGAAATGGGAGCAGGAGGAACCCCTTCCCCATGGACATATGGGGACAGCGACGCATATGGTCTGTCAGCCTTTTCAGGGGATTGCCCTCCACCTATCCCTCCCCACTAAGGCCTATGAGTGGCAGGAGTCTCGAAACAGGAGGAGGCTGGCTGTAGTTACAATGAAAGGAAGGGGAAACCCCACCTCCTGCTGCCCTGTGAGACTGCCTGAGATGTTCCACAGCCTCTTGTGCTCTTGGGACAGAGCAGGAAGGGAAAGAGACAGACTGACACACACAGAGACAGAGATAAAGGCCTTGAGGAATAGCAAAAAAAGAATGAGAGCCAGGGCACCACTGGGAGAAAGACAGGGAAAGACTGAGCCAGGGTGAGAGCTGGAGCCAGCCAGAGTCTGAAATAACACAGCCAGAGACTAATGAAGAGCTAGAGCAGAGACCAGGTTAGAAACAAATCTTGCTATGGAAGTTCAGTCCAGAGACCAAGAGCCCTGAGGCTGCGATGGCCAGAAAGAGGCTGAGGCCAAAAGCTTGAGACAGAATGACAGAGAAAGGAGGGCAGAGCAAGAGTATGAGTGAAAGAAAAGAAACCAAAGGGGAGAGAGAAGCCCTCCCTTGGTGCCACCTCTGGGGCCGGAGGCAGCACAGACACCTCCCATGTCCCCCCACCATCCTAGTAAATGTGAAGCTGCTCCACCATCCCAACCATGACCTATCCTTGTCCCCCAAATGCTGTTGATGGGCTTCACCCCACAGATCTTTTCGCTGGCCCTGTGTCCCCTCTTCCTCCAGGGACCAACAACTATAGCCTCTGGCAATGACTAAGTATGGCTGACCACACCCTTCTCTAGGCGAAGGTCCCACTGTGCACAAGGCTGCTTCCTGCTAACCCAGGATGGCCCCACTCTCAGGCCTCCTTCCACCCCTTTGCCAAGCCCTTAGAGACAAGTGCTAGAACAGTGCACAGCCCAGAGGTGCCATACTTGCCCTCTCTGCAGCCCAACATCCACTGTCTCCCTCATCCCTTCTTCCTTCCCTTTCCCTGTCACATGGCCCACCCTCTCGTCCCACTGTCAACAAGGGATATAAACCCAAGACCCAGCTAGGATGCTCTCCTCAGGCCCCAGAACCACACTCTTCCAATTTTCAAATCCATCCCCTTCCAGGCTTAATCACCCTGTGTTATCTACTCAAAAGGGCCACACAGGTCCTCACCTGCCTGCCTCTGCTACCATCACCTCTAGCCTATGCTCTGTGCCAAGTGATGATCAGCAGTACCTTTATGGAACCCAGATTTACCCCTGGCTATAGTGCTTACTACTCCAGCTCCAGTCCTAGAGGAACATAGCTCCTCCATACCTGATTTATTTATTCATTTATTTGGTGAATGTATTTGTTCTTGCTGTGAGAGGAATAGAACCTAGGGCCTCACACATGCTAAACACATGTTCTGCCACTGAGCTACACACCCCCAACCCATTCTGTGGATTTGTCTTGAGGATTGAGGCCTACCTTTCGCCTGGTCTCAACTTGCAGGGTTCACAGTTCGGTGGGGAGAGACAGGACAGGCCTGGCCCTTACCCTCAGGGATCATAGAGATGTCGGAGTTGGAGTCAGACACCCACAGTGCAAGATGCTAATCAGAAAACACAATGCTTAGAAGGAATTTGAGGGGGAATACAAGAGATAATAGCATCTAAAGCAAGCTGGAGGTCATAAAAGGCCACCAGCCAAAGAGCAGAGGCCCTCTCCTAGGAAGAGCCACAGGAGCATCCTGAGGTGGCGTATGTTGAGGCCAATCTCCTTCTAGCTCTTGGAGAACACACTACCTCGTGGTATTAGCTCAGCCAGATGGTACTGCTCTGAGCTTCTGCCTTTCCAGCCCACCTCAGAAGCCCTGCAATCAGAGGGCGGCTGCTCCGATCATCAGTGTGAGGATTCACATCTGAGCCATCTTTCTAAGTGGAACCCTCCCCATGCCAGGGGTAGGCCCACATCCTCCCGCTCCATCTTCCAGTCTGTTCTGCCCCTACCTGCTCCCCCAGTCTCACCTGGAGTGAGTCATTCCACAAGCCCTCCAGGGCACAAACGGTTCCTTCCCTTTTGCCTTCCTTTCAGTCCCACTCTGAAATGGGTGGTCTACCCTGAAGACCTGGGAACAAATCCCTGTGCCTTAGCAGTGCTGCAGACATTTGGGGGGGACAGCCGAAACAGGAACTAGAAGCCTCAGGGGAAGCTGCTACTCTGCCCCTCCTGGATGTGAGATCCTGAATGTTCTTTCTCTGTGCCCGTTTCCTCAACCAAAAAATAATAAGGCCAACAGGCCTGGCAGAGCAGCAGTTTTAGACACTTGGGCTTCCCCCACCCCATTTTACTAGCTTTGTGACTCTGAGCAAGTGATTACATTTCTTTGGACCTGTTTTCTCATCTGTAGAATGGGAATTTCAGTGACAGAAGTCCAACCTGACAGGGGCTGTTGTAAAATCCCAAGGAGCTCATCAATGCAGAAAGTGTTCTTGTTTTGGTTAGGAACAGAGCAATGTAATGAGTGGTCATGCTGGATCTTGTTGAAATCTGGGATGCACCCTTATGTATGTAGTTACCCTTTACCAAGAGAGGAAAACTGCTAATTAAATATATTACCACCTAAGAACACCAATTAAGATCTCCTTCATTTCAGAGATGGTAAAATGTGAAGAGAACATGTGTTTCAGAATGGATAAAGCAGGCCAGTATTCTCTGCTGGGTGAGATAGAAACGTTCTGCAAAAACATAAAAGTTCAAATGTGAAAGGGTACAAGGAGCAAAAGGCTGCACAGGTGGCAGGAACTGTCACTGCAGACTGTCAGTGTCTCCGAGGGGGGAAGGACAGTGTGGCATCTAGGTATGGGGAGTACGCCCTCAATTATATAACACCTTGGAAGCGTGTGGGACAGCACCATATAATCAAGTAAATTAGTATTTTTGAGATGAAATATGTGAATATTCATCCTAAGAAAGACTACAAATAGGCCCATAATCAGGTTAGGACAGGGTTTACAGACAGCTGGGTACCAAAAAAACCTTTCACTTTCTGAGCACTTGGACTTTCTGACTTTTGGACAGTAATGTTTAGCACTTACCTGAGACTTACTCTGGAGTGCACTGTTCAAGTGCTTCTTCCAAGTGTTTCCCACGAAGTAAATGCTTCTAACTAGCTTAGGAGGCAGGTGCTGTTATTGCTTCCATTTGCCAGATGAGGAAATGGAGACACAGAGAGGTGCAATGACTGCTGCTGAGCAGTGGCACTGGGGTACAAGCTCTGGCAGGCAGGCTATGGGGCCCACGCCACTGCTGGCTACTTGGAAGCCAGGTAGGAAGATGAGTTTGGCTCTGGTAGTGTTTGGAGACCTGTAGCACTATCAGGAGACCCCAGGTCTGAGGGTGCCAGAGCAGGGTCTGGAAGTCACCAAATATGGCAGCAAGAAGGCCAAGAAACAGCATGGAAGAGTAGAAATGGTGAGGAAGGGGTGAGAGGGCCCCATCTTGGAGGAGTATAGACATTAAACCCAAAACTCTGAGGCTGCCTGTGGGCTCTGTAGATGGCCAACATCTCCAGACATCAGGACAATGAGGCCACGCTTCCTGCTTGGGACTGCCGGGGTCCCATGGGGACTGGACACCTTCCCCTTCAAACTGTCAAGAGGCTTCCAGGGTCAGAACACATTGTCTTCTAGATAGGGTCCCTCTGAGGTCTGGCCACTTCCTCTAGCCTGCCAGTGTTCACAGGTATAAATATCACCTCCAAACTCTCCAGATCCCTCTGAGGGTGAGGACACTTCTTTCGCCTGAGCCCAGGATGGTGCAAGTGTGGACACTTCCTAAGTCAGGGCCCTCTGGAGTGCAGAGAGCTTGAGCTCTTCCTCCAGGTCACTGGGTCACTCTGAGATGGGGACATCTTTCCCCGCAGTTCCCCAGGATTTCTTCTCTTGCTGATGTCAGGAACCCTCTGGGTATGGACACCTCCTCTTTCCTCCAGATTGGCTGGACCTCTGGCATGGGGACATTTCCTCTGGCAACCCATCTGGGGTATGGCCATTCCCTCATCCAGATGGCAAGTCCTCTGTTGCAAAGGCTATTCTGCCTCAAAACTGGGCCTGCCTCTCTGGGGTCTAACTCCTTCTGCTCTGTAGTTCTTCAGAGAGGGGACCTCTCATCATCATTGTCATTACTACAGTGTGGACCCCCTCAGGCCACTCTTCATCACTTCCTTACCATATCACACCCCCAAGAAGCCTGTGGAAATATGGAGGTATCTGGGGTTGTCACCAAGAATGAGGCACATTCATAGATTTAGATGGTCATGGTCTACAGATGTTAAATGTCTCCTAAAGGGAGAGGCCATTTTATGTAAGTGAACTGTTCTACTCCAAATGCCCACCACATCCTACCTTAGGATGTGACACTTCCAGTTGCAGACATTTGCCAATTACTCATTCAGACCCCTTCTGTTTTGCACCTGGGCACACAGCTAAAGCACCCCCCTTCCCTTGCACTGCAGTAAAGGCCAGTGACTCAGTGCCAGCAAACAGAGCGTAGGCAGAAGTGATGTGTGCTCTATTCAGGCCTGATCCATTAGAACTCTTCCTTTTGGTCCTCTACTCAGCCTGCCTGCCAGGCAATGCTGAGGATCTGGTGGCGACTCTGAGGCTCTAAAGCACAGAAAGGCACAAGAAGGAGAGAACGTGGGTATCACAGACACTGTGTGAAAGGATGACTCTATGAACACCCACACTGGACTGGTCATGAGTGCACAAGTCCCAACCTGCGAAGTCACTATGATATGGCGGCTCATTCATTACCGTGGAGGCCTGCCTCGTACACCCAGCTCTTCCCCCAGGGTGACTTCAAAGTCTAGAGAAGGTGGGCAACCTTAGTCTAAGCAGGCCTACATCTATTCCAGACTGTAAGATGGCCCTTGTGGGATGAAAAGGGAAGGGAGAGGCCTTTTCAGGTGCTACAACCCTGTGCTCTTGAACCACATGACCTCTGAAGGGATTGCTTCCCACTTCCTTCCTTCCTTTTTTTTTTTTTGGTACTGGGTATCCAACTTGGACACTTGCGCTTGCGAGGCAGGCGGCAGCACCACTGAGCTAAATCCCCGGCCCCCCACTTCCTTTCTTGCTAGGGACCCTTAGGAAACCACCCCAGTCCAGAAATACATCAGTGTTCTTTTAGCCACCAGCATGCTTGTGCTGGTATGTTCCAGCCTGGAATAGTAACCCCTGCCAGGAGATCCCTATGCCACTCAGACCATCCATCCAGACTTCTCCCACAAGGAAAGCAAGGATTTTTCAGGCACGCAGGGCAGAAGCTGAGCACACATGGTAGGAACAGCTGCATAACATGCCAGGTTCCATCTCCCTACCTCTCCCACGTATTCCATGACAAAGCTGTTCTTGCGGATCTTCTCAAGTGTGCGGACACCCCAGCCGCGCCCATCATCTGTGCGGAAGATGCAGAGGTCATAGCAGATGCCCTTCTGTACTACACGGTTGGGGCAGTCATAGCCACAGCGGCAGCGTGAGTTGCACTCATAGATGGGGAGCCCAGCTCGCAGCCGCACCTGGCCCTGGTTGTTATAGGCAAACTTGTGCAGGGATGCTCCAGGGCAGCAGCCTCCAGTGGGTGCCCAAAGACAGTCCTGGCACTCACAGCCCACGGCCACCTGGTTGAGAGTGATACCCTCACCAACTCGGTACTCATTGATGTACACAAATGCCCGTGGGGGACCATCCAGGTCCACCTCATTCTCCACTGTGATGCGTCCCAGGTGGCTCCGCTTGGCATTGAGCTCTTGCTCCCAGCGCTGAAGCGCCCGCCTCTGCTTAGCTTTCTGTACCAGGTAGTTAGCCAAGCTTGGGTCCAGGTGCCGGGGTGGCTTTGACCGGTGGTGCCGCCGGAGCAGCTCCCTTTCTAAGTCTTTGTGGAACTGCTTGAGGATGCGCACACACTTGAGATTCTGCCGTGGCTCCCAGGTGCTCTCTGTGTCAGGGTATCCACGCCACTTTACCAGGTAATACTCTTGTTCCTGTTTGGATGCAGAGGGATGACAGTGTCATAATGATGAAGCCCTTGGGCTAATGGAGAACCCCTACCTTGCCCCACTCCTTTTCTGGAATGCTTAGAAACCATGGGCTCTGGAGACAGAATTCCTAGGTTCAACTCCCACTCTCCCCCTTACTGTCTCTCCAATTTCTACTTTTCATTTGTCTCTCAAACCCACTCTCTCCCATCTTCCTCGGCATCTGCTCCCTCCTAGCTGTTCCAGCCTACACTCCCAGAGTCATCCTTCATTCCTCTTTTGCTCACACTCCCCACGCCCACTCTCAGCACACCTTGTTAGCCCCACCTTCCAAGCACATCCAGAACCTGACCTCTTCATACCACCCAACCACAGTCACTGCCACCACCAATGAGGCTGCTGGCCCCTGGCAGGAGCATCCTTGCTGGTCCCCCACCTCTGCCCTCAATATTCTCTGCACAGCAGCCAGAGGGAGATTTTACTGTTGGGAGGCAGTGATAGGACGGTTTCACAGCACAGATTCTAAAGTTAGACACCTGGATACAAGTCCTCAATCTGGAGCTCTCTGGCTGTGTTGCCTTAAGTAACTTATTTAACTTCGCTGGGCTTCAGTTTCCTCTGATAACAAAGAAACAGCTAACATTTTCCTAGCATTCATTATGAAACAGTTACTGTTTTAAGGAAGTTCTTTCCTTTTTTTTTTTTTTTTTTTTTTTGGTGTGTGTGTACCAGGGATAGAACTCAGGACCTTGTGCTTGTCAGGCAGGTGCTGCTCCAATCCCCAGCCCTTGGAAGTGCGGTGTACTAGTAACAAAGTCACTCCCTACAACTCTATATGAGCTAGCTACTACTAGCTCTCCCCATTTTACTGACGAGGAAAATGATGTTTTGAGTTTAAGGAAGCTAGGCTTATACAGCCAGGATTTAAACCCAAGCATGTTGGCTCTTTATAACTGTCCTTCCATTACATCCTCTGGCAAAGGCAATTGTTGCCACTCACAGCACAGTATTGTGGGGGTGGGGTGGGAATGTTAAATGAATTCCTGAGAGGAAGTAACTGTAACAATAGTTATCCACACAATTAGTAACAGTACCTATTCTCATCCATACTCCTGGGCTCTGGTGTTTCAATCTCTAACCAGTTTGTATTGCCAGGGAGATGGGAAGAGACATTTGGGGATTCATTTGGCTCCTGATCCCCTAAGAAACCCACTTAATTTTCCCACCTATAAAATGGGGATAAACAGGTCTATTCATCCTTTTTTTCAGGAAGGATCAGAGGAGAAAACTCCCTTTGGAAACAGATGTGGGCAGCAGGGGTGGGGAGAGTGACAAGAGGCCAAATCCCTTGAGACCTGCCCCCTCCCAGGGCATGGGTCACTCCAGACTTACGCGGATTTTCTTGTAATCACACAGGTACTCGACTTCAAAGTCATAGAGGTTCCTCTTAGAGACGCCAAGGGCAGGGCAGGAGAGCCTGGCCAGGCGGCACAGGTCCTGCAGCTGATTCCAAGAGGACTTGCAACACACACTGCAGCCTGGAACAAGGGGGCCGGAGTGAGCCATTACTGGGCAGCCTGACCAGGTCAGGGGCCAAGCGGGACCCCAAATCCTCTCTAGGCCATCCCAAGGGCAGCATAAGAGTCAGGGAAACTTAATCCACAGGTCTTCCCCAATACTGAGACCCTTCTGCAACAGGAATGTGCTACTATGAACTCCTGTGCTGTGTCAAAGGCTTCCTTTGGAGCAGTAGGCTTAAAGTAGGGTTTGCTGTGTGGATGGTCACAAAGGAATCTATTACCAGAGCCTCTAACTCCCTGTGCGCCATCCCTTAAACTGCCTGCAAACTTGCCTCAGGTTCAAGACCTACTCTCTTGGTTCTCTATTTTGCAAAAGAAAGAGCACAACCCCCCCCACCTCAGTAGGGTGTATTGCCCTGAGGGGGTTGGGGACGGGATTAAAACCTCCAGGGCACCAAACAAAAGCATAACTGGAAAGACTGGTCTTCAATCGCTTATCTGAAACTACCAGGGCCAGACATGCTTTAGAATTCAAAAATTGGGGGTATTTTACAAGTGTAGCTCTAGGTGTGCTCCCATACATTAAACCAACACCCTGACTGTGATCAGGGACAGCAAGCCATAATCAAACACATGAAGCATTCTGCAGCAAATGTACTAATTTTCCACATTAAATAGAAAGTGTAAGATATATTAATTGCATAGTCCCACTTTTTAATATCTTCGTTTGCCATGAATGGTGCCAAATTTAAGAAAAAGATTTCAGTTTTCAGGACTTATTAGATTTGGGAATTATAAATAAGGATTGTGAAATGATACACATTTCAGGAAGGCTCCTTAAATGATTTGTCTGGGCACCTTAAGCCAACAAGGTAAAAATTTTTTCCCACTGTTGCATTTTGACTTTGTCTTAGCCACATTTCTTTGAAGAATAGAGCTTGTCCAAAGGGCCATGTTCTGAATTCAGGAACACACAAACCTATATAGGTTAGTGACATCAATTCTTTTAAGTATACCCAGAATGTTTCTGAAGCTACCAAAAACTTTAAGACACGGATCAAAAAAATATGTATTTCTTATTCAAGACACATCTATCATTAATGTGCTTTAGAAGCCATTTTATCAAATCATGTCAACACTTGATTCCAGTCCACGTCCTACTGCATCTTTTAAAAATGTTCAACATTTTCTACTTCCCATTACAAAAATCAAACTTACTTAAATTCATAATGAGGTACTCTAGATGTCAACCTAAAAACAGAGGAGCTTTACAAAATTAAATCTCCCTCCCCTGTTGGGCAAGGCCCAGTGGAGCCTGAGCCCGTGCTTCCCTCTCCCTAAGATGCCTCCCTCTGCCCTTAACTTGCTTCTGAAACCCCACACATGCAGTCCCAACGTCCTAGGCTACTAGCTCTGAATGACAACAGCTGGATTCTTCTGGCCCTCAGAGTCCCTTTCACACTTGTGGAATCCACCCTCCTCGTGGCTTCACCTCACGACAGACAGAGCCACCCCTTTCCCGGCACATGGGGGAGTCCAGATCTCCCATCAGGGAGGCCCTGTCCCCCTCTTCAGGGAGAATCTTCTACTTCAAATCCTTCTCCCACCTCGGTGAGTGGCGAGACACTGCCCCTCAAGAGTCACCTGTCCACCCACTCTGAGAGGGGTCTGACCCCTTCTCTTCCTTCCCCTTCCGGCGTCTCGCGTGGACACCGAAAGGGTAACGGTCAGCAGGGGCCAAATTTTCCCGCGCGCGCAGCCTCGGTGTCCCCGCAA
>NW_022900951.1:42741130-42750129 GCF_012274545.1 Fukomys damarensis | reverse complement strand
CGGGCCTAGCCGGCCTCGCGAGAAGAGAGCTCGCGCGGGCGTGGCCGGGAACGCGCAGCCTATTGGCCGCGCCTTGCAGCCTGCCTCGCCTGGGCGGACCAACCGGCGAGTTTTGACCGAACTCCTCCCCGCCAACCGGCTCGGTCCCGGAGGCTGTGTTCGCCGCACTTTCCCAGAGTGCTTCTGGGTGGCGAAGGCGGCGGTGGCGGCGCGGCGGTAGCTGAGATTGCCTGAGGTCCTGCCTGTATGCCGGTCTGTCACACCGGTAGCCAATCACGTTCTCAGCCAGTCATAAGGGGGATCCTCCGTCCTGTCAGACCCCCAGTTATCTCCGTCAGTCAGTCCGTCATCACATTTTAACCCCAAGTAGGCCGTACTCCCAGGGTGGACTAGCGCCATATATAGCTAGCTGCTCTGTTGGTCTCTCATTCAAATCAGGCGAGTCCATCCATTCTAGACAGGCGTCCATTCAGATCCCTGCCTCCCTATTCATAGTCTCCGTCAGTCAATAGTAACATCCACTTGTGTCCTCCGTTCTTGTGCTGTGAGGGAAATACGGTATTGTTAGCCAGCCAGCCTGCCGTTCCCTCAAAGGGTGCCCTTCATCATGTCAGCCAGTCAAGCAGCTCTCAGCTTCAAACTACCCTCGCCCTGGGACCAGTTGCATTCCACCCCGGAAGAAAGTTCTCAGGAACAACAGCATTCAACCATCCCCTCAGGCAAGCTGGGATTAGGTCAGGACAAGTAGTCACTGTCAAACTCTAATACAGCCCTGTCAGATGCTAATCCTGTTAGGGGCAGTCACATTGTAGAATGGTCACAGCAGTTCCCTAAAGTTTCTCAATACACACCCAGCTAGGCTCTCTGAGCAAATAATCCGAGCAACCAGAAATAAAATGAAACCTCCTGGCCATCTGTCAGTGAGTCAGCCAGGGTGTAAGGCCCGAGTACCAGAACCCGCTGCTAAGGTGAAAGGTGGCAAGGTCGAAGAAAGAGACAAATCCGTGATTTTGCAAAGTGAACTGAAAGAAACAGATCTTGAGTGGCATCAAGACCAGAGCATTCAGCCGGGCGTGGTGGCGCACACCTGTAACTCCAGCACTCGGGAGGCTGAAGCAGGAGGATCGCTGTGAGTTCAAGACCAGCCTGGGCTACTTAGTGAGTTCCAGGGCAGTCTCAACTACATAGTGAGACCCTGTGTCAAAAAACAAAACAAGAGCCGGGTGTGGTGGCGCGCACCTGTAATCCCAGCACTCCGGAGGTTGAAGCGGGAGGATCGTGAGTTAGAGACCAACCTGGGCTACATAGTGAGTTCCAGGTCAGTCTCAACTACATAGTGAGACCCTGTCTCAAAAAACAAAACAAAAAACCAAAAACAAAACAAAAGAAAACCCCCCCAAAAGACAGGAGCATTCTCACACCCCAAGACAACAAGACAAGAGGAAGGGGTTTATTTTGTTAAACTAGACAAAGATGGGTGTGGCTGAGCAGAATATACATGTGCTTTTCAAAAACCAAACTATTAATATGTCAAATGTCACTAGCCAGCATGTAATGCTCATCTGACTTATCTTAATTACTTTCTTTACCCTATAGTGTTTGGAATGCATCCCAGGGTCATTTGGCTGACAAGAGGTTAGTTACAACCAAGATGACTGCCTTCATGTCATTCTGGATTCTTACAGCTTTTCTGTCATTTCTCAGGCAACTCAGTCCCACCATGGATCAAATTAGTCAAATTGTGTGATCTGTTAGGCCTCCCAGAGAGGCTTGGGATCTCTCAGGGCAAACAGTCTGTAATCACTTATAGCCAGGGTCAGGCAGCTACATGGATCTTGCTGTGAATCAGCTGGCCTGTGACTTGCTGAGTCTACCACTCATCTTGTCAGCCAGCCAGGTGGTTTTATCTATTTATTTATTTATGGTTTTTTGAGACAGGGTCTCACTATGCAGCTCAGGCTGGCCTTGAATTCACTGTGGAGCTCAGGCTGGCCTCGAACTTGTGGCAATCCTCCTGCCTCAGCCTCCTGAGTGCTAGGCTTATAGGTGTGCACTGCCATGCCTGGCCAGGTGGTCCTTTTCAGCACCCCTCAACCCATACCATGCACGAGCACTCAGTCAGTATACTCAGCCAGGCTCTCAAGCATGGTGCAATTCAGTCAGATACACTATCAAGTGGGCAGCTACACACAATGATGAGTCATTCTGAAATTCCCTCCGTTTAGTCTTTCCTCACCCAGAGCCAGACAGAATGATATCCAGACAGTTCCTCAGGCCAGGAGCGAGTCACAGCGAGTCTTTCATTTATAACACCCAGGCAGGCACCCACTCCGGCAGGAGCACCATGGGTCACCAGTCACCCAAGCCTGTACGGCCCTCAGGAGGCTGCCTATTTTCTTCACTGTCAGGCCACCAGTCCAGCCAGTCCTAGGTGAGCGGTCATTCAGTCGGAAGTTCAGTGCTTCACAGCATCAGGAAACTGCTCTGTCAGTCCCTCAAACTGCCCCCTCTCTGTCACTCTGTGAGCTACAGTCAACCCAATGGTCATACAGTTAACCAAACAGATATTGTATCTACCTTTTATCCACCTGGAGAAAATGGCTGGTCACTCTGAGGTTCATTAATTCCTGCTGGCCATGTTCAACTGTGTCAAGTCCACTATGCAACCTTTCCTTCCTGTCTTACTTTTCTCTCATCGCAGAGACAAAATAGCCAACACCCAAAGTTAAAAGGGAAAGAGGTTTATTTAGCTTACAGTTCATAGAGGGTTCAGTCCAAGGCTCCAAGGCAGGGTGGCAGAAGATAGCAAAGGCAACAGGGGACCTTAGCGGGTTTTCCTGCCCCTTTCATCTTATCCAGACTACTTAGAGTGGGCAGCACTCACACCCTTCATCCTAGTGCCCTCAGGACTAGCAGTGCCCCATGAATCAATCACACGCTCTAGATTTAGCCACTTCCAAAATAGCAGGAGGGTTTGAGGGGACATATAAACACATGCCATAACACTTCCCTTCCTCTTTGTAGAACAGTAGGATGCTGGTCCTCACTCACTCCCAGCCTCTCTAGCAGGTACTGAGTTCCTTCTCCTAGGAGTCCCAGAGACCGTCCAAGCCAGGGGAATGATTGAAGACAAGACTTCTGCCTGGCTTGATGTGGAAGGAAGGTGGAGGACTCTGCAGGTGGTGGGGAGAACCCTTGGCCTTGCCCAAATAGTGTGATAATATAATGAGGGCAAAGGCCTGGATTCTGGAGCCTGACCACATGCTCCACATTGACTGAATTGTGTGGCCTTGGGCATTTTCTTCATTTGATGAATGGATCAATCTCAACAATTTGGAGAGTGAATAGCACCTTTTTCAGGAGACCATACAATAAAAGGCCACTCTGTCACAATTATGTCTCACTCCCAGCCACGTGTCTTTTTGTTCAACATTAATGAAGCACGTACTGTAGGTTCTGCTCTGCCCAATGCTAGGGACAAGACATGGTTTTATCCATCACAAGGTGCACAGGTTTGTTTTTTTTTGTTTTGTTTTGTTCTTTTTGTACCAGGGATCAAACTCAGGACCTTGTGCTTGCAACTCAGGTGTGGTGCCACTGAGCTAAATTGCCGGCCCACAAGGTGCAAAGTTTTGACCTGTTTTGATGAATGGAAACTGCATATTGAGCTGTGTCATACATACAGAAGGGTATAGAGACCACGGGGACACAACGTGATGAGTTTCACAAGGGAACAAACACCTGCAACCAGAATGCAGAGATCAAGAAACATTTCATTTTTTAACAACTCTGAAATCAGCCTACATCTGCCAAAGTCCTAGTGAGTCATAATTTAAATGGCAACACTTTTTTCTCTTTCTTACTGATACATAAAATAATGATACATTTTCCAGTCGATGGTGATTCAGAGTCAACAAAATCCAGTATTAACGGTAACAACACAACAATGATAATAATAGCTACCATTTATAGCTGCCCACAAGGAGCCGGGCACTTTGCTGACATCATTTATTTTAATTATTCTCCCCCCATCCCTGGAAGGTAAGCATTTTATCCTCATTTGGAAAACTGAGGCCCAGAGAGGTCAAGAAACTTGCTCAATTTGGTTTTCTTTTTCCTTTCATGGTAGTGAGGATGGAAATTAGGGCCTTATGCATCTCAGGCCAGTGGTCCACCAGTGCCACACCATGAGCCTGCCCCTGGTCAGGTCTGTGCTGGCCCTACCCAGTACTCAAACACATTCAAAGCTTGCACAGGGGAGGTCTTTCTGGGGCAAAGCCTGCCAAAGAGGTTCCCTAAACACGAATTTCTAAGGTTTTTGTGAACCACTGGGATGGAGAACAGGTGCTACCTACAGGTCCTTCTTGGACTCAGTGCCCACCCACCCAGGGACCTGATCTCTGTGGAGAGTGGAGTAGGGATAATCATGAAAATTCAGGGAAAGCCCAGACTCCTTCCCTCTCTAGCTCTGGGAGAATTCTCTCTTCTTCTGGAAACCCCTGAGGAGCAATGCCAGCTCCTGCCCCTTACACCTCCTCCCTAACTACTCCATCTGCCTGGTTTCCTCCCTCCCCCCAACACTCCACCCCACCCAGCTTGATTGTTCAAAAAGTCTTCCACTGGGGCCAGGGATTTAGTATAGTGGTCCCGCCACCTGCTTCAGCACAAGGTCCTGAGTCCAATCCCCGGTAACTCCCCCAAAACAAGCAAAACAAAACAAAACAAAACAAAAAAACAGTAGCAAAAAACAAAAACTCTACCACTGCTAATGCAGCCCGTTCTTGATTCCCACCTCACAGACTTGGGGTAAAAATAGCCTATGAGGGCTGGGGGTATAGCTCGGTGGTAGAACCCTTGTTCAGCGTGCAGAAGACTCCAGGTTCCATTCCCAGTGCAAAAAAAGAGGGCTGAGCAAGTTGCCTGACTGTGCACTCTGACCTCTATTTCTTTTATTTTCTTCAGGACTGGTGGCATGCTCTACCTCTTTTTGTTTTGTTTTGTTTTTTGTTTTTGAGACAGGGTCTCGCTATGTCGCTCAGGATGGCCTTGAACTCACTATGTAGCCAGGCTGGCCTCAAACTCTCAGCGATGGAATGTTTTACCTCTGAGCCACATTTTATTTATTGCCTGGGCTGGTCTCAAACTTGTGATCTTCCCGCCTTGGCCTGAGTAGCTGGGATTACAGGCCTGTGTCACCACACCCAGCCTGATACCTGAGGTTCTGAATCCGCCAGATTTCAGAAACCGGAAGGATAGAGGCCTCGGTCCTAGGCTTTGGTAAAGCAAGAGTTTCTAATTATTCCCTCGGAAAAAGCTTTGAATACTAGAAACAGTTTTGAGTTACTCTTTTTCTGAAAAAAAAAAAAAAAACAAAAAACAAAAAACAAAAACAAAAAAACTCCTGGAAGAGGAAGAGGGATGACCTCGTGGGATCCCAGTTGGAAATCCATTACATAGTTATTGGGCCGAGGATTTAGCTCAGTGGTTCTGTTGCCTATTTGAGTTACTTTTTCTGAAAAAAAAAAAAAAAACAAAAAACAAAAAACAAAAACAAAAAAACTCCTGGAAGAGGAAGAGGGATGACCTCGTGGGATCCCAGTTGGAAATCCATTACATAGTTATTGGGCCGAGGATTTAGCTCAGTGGTTCTGTTGCCTGCCTCACAAGCACAAGGTCCCAAGTTTGATCGCTGGTACCAGAAAGAGAGAGAGACAGAGACAGAGAGAGAGAGAGAGAGAGAGAGAGACCTCCTCCTCCTCCTAAAATATCAATAAAATTTCTTTGAGAAACCATTAGTTATTCCCTCTACATAGATGAGGAAACTGATTCTGAAGTGTATTATTTGAGTTCTAGAGCAGTTCTGTTTTGTTATTGTCTTAAAAAAAAAACAGGTTCTCACACTAGGCTGGCCTCAAACTCGCAGCAACCCTGCTGTCTCTGCCTCTGGAGTGCAGGGATAGAAGAGTACCACCACACCCAGTTCACTAACTGATTTCTTATTCCTTGTCTGTATCCTGCGGAACGCCCATTCTACCCTAGCCCCTAAGATAGCACCTGGAAGTAAATGTTTGTGGAAATGCTTGAGCCTGGGAGTTCAAGGCCAGTTTAGGCAACACGCCAGAACCTTTCTTAAGTGCGGGGGGGACGGAAAAAAGAGAAACAGACTATAGGGGTCAGGGATTTAGCTCAGTGGTGCCAGGCCTGCCTTGAAAGTGCAAGGTCCTGAGTTTGAGTTTGATCCCCGGTACCCAAAAAAAGCAAAACAAAACAAAAACAGGCTAAATGACTTAGAACATAAAGGAATAAATGAATGAATGAACATATACATGTGAGGCTAGATAAAAGGGCTAAATGGATAAAAGGGATCTTTCGGGGGAAAGGACCCCAAATTTCCACACTTGCAATGTAAGCAAACCTAGATTTACAGAGACAAAAAGACAATTATTTTATTTTTGTTTAAAAATCCTTGCATGAAGAGAACTGGGAAATGTTGTACAAAAAGGGCCCCCAGCACTGCTAGGGTGAGTGGGGGGACAGCTGCAAGGTGACAGCACTGGACTGGTGCCCTGGGAGCTGCAGTGGACTTAGGTCAGAGGCAGGGGCACATGGGGAGCCACAGGCCTGTGGGGACAGCTCAGTCATCCCATTCATCATCTTCATCCTCATCGCCAGCCTGGTCCTCACCTTCGTCTGGAAGGAGAAGAGGGGTTGAGGACTCAGCCTAGGAGGCTCAAGTCTCCCACTAGAGGGAGAGCTGTGGGCAAGTTAGGGATCACAGTTGGGGTCTGGGTTCTAGTTAGAGTTGCAGCCAACAGAGCATTGTAAAACAAAAAACGGTTAGTCAGGCTATTATTGTCACACAAAGAGTTAATAGTTAAAAAAAAGTCAATGGTAACCCTCTGCCACTTAATGGGGCAAATTTAAATATCAGCAAAGGTGGGGTGATTTATTATTGTTTCATGAATTTTTTTTGGTACCGGGGATCGAACTCGGATCCTTGAGCTTGTGAGTCAGGCCACTGAACACTGAGCTAAATCCCCAGCCCAACTTTTTTTTTTTTTGAGACAGGGTCTCACTATGTAGTTGAGACTAACCTGGAACTCACTACGTAGCCCAGGCTGGTCTCAAACTCATAGCGATCCTCCTGCCTCAGCCTCCCCAGTGCTGGGATTATAGGAGTGTGCCACCATGCCCAGCTTCATGACATGTTAATGTGAACACTGTTGGCCCATAATGGGGTTAATGGTAACATCTTTGTCAAAAGATGAGATTTGGCCAAGGCATGGTGACGCAGGCTTGTTATCCCGGCACTTGGGAGGCTGAGGCAGGAGGATCACCACGATTTCGAGTCCAGCCTGGACTACACACTGAGTTCAAGACTAGCCTGAACTACATAGTAAAACACTGTCTCAAATAACAAATAAACAGGGCTGGGGATTTAGCTCAGTAGTGCCACACCTTCCTCAAAAGCACAAGGTCCTGGGTTTGATCCCCGGTACCAAAAAAATTAATTAATTAAAAGATGAGATTTGTTAACAATATTGTCATGTAGTGGATTCATATTGATCTTAGGGGCACACTGCAGGGTTAATGGTAATATTATTGTCAAAGTTGGAGTTAATTATATTATTGTAACATAATAAATTGAGATTAATATTAAGTCATATAATGGGTTAATGATGATATTGGTACATTAGGAGATTAATGCTAACATTATTATTTAAAAACTGACTTATTGGGTGGGGATTTAGCTCAGTGGTTTCGGCGCAAGTGGCAAGGGCCCAAGTTTGAGCCCCAGTACCAAAACCCAAAAACAAAAGCTGACATAATATTATCATCAAATAACAAGTTAATGTAAATGTGTCGACACAGTTATTAGCTGGGTGTGGCTGCACACACCTGTAATCCCAGCACTCTGGGAGGCCAAGGCAGGAGCATTGTAAATTTGAACCCAGCCTGGGCAACTGAGTGACATATTAAGACCCTGTCCCAAAATTTAAAAATTACAAAAGGGCTGGGATGTAGCTCAATGCAAAGGACCTGGGTTCAAACTCCAGTACCAAAAAAAACCCCAAAGTAATATTACTGTCAAAGATAGGTTCTTTAGTCAGGCATGACGGCATATGCCTATAATCCTAACCCTCGCTGAGAGTTCAAGGCCAGCCTGAATTACAGAGCAAGACCCTGTCTCAAAAAAACAAAAACAACAATCAATATAGGGTTCTTTAATGGGGCCAGGGATTTAGCTCAGTGGTTGCGCTGCCTGCTTTACAAGTGCAAGGTCCCAAGTTCGATCCCCAGTATCAAAAAAAAAAAAAAAAAAAAAAAAAAAAAAAAAAAAAACACATTATCATGGCACAGTGGGCTCAAGTTAATAGTACTAAACATGTGGGGTTAATGTTAAAATTGTGGGTACACTTTGTGATTAATGCTATTATTGTCAAAGACAGGTTATGTTACTGTCCCACAGTAACGTTATCACTGTAAAAGATGGGCGTGCTAGGCAAGTGTTCAGCCGCCAGCGGCACTTAGGGTGTTTTCAGCCAGGGCTTGCCCGGGAATCAGCCCACATCCCAGCAGGACAGGCTCACCAGAAGAGTGGATGGCCCGGCTTCTCTTCTGCATCACATGCATGAGGGCACCCACCAGTCCCTCTGAGCTTTGAGGTGGGGGCTGCAGGGCTGAGCTCTCGATGGCTCCAGGGGTCTGCAGTAAGCAGGGTTGGGTGCAGAGGGGTCAGGCTTACCAGAAGAGCATTCATTTCTCCTTCCACACACTCCAATCCCTGGTGAGGTTCCCCACAAATCTTCCAACCCTATCACTGAACCCCCAAAGTATACTCCCATCAGTCTTGGCCTCAGCCCCCCCAAATCCTGACTTGCACAGAACACCCTGGAGTCCTGGACCCCCAGTTCATCCTGCCTGTCCTCACCTTGTTCAGCTGGATTCCCTGCCGAATTTGATCCAAAAGTGCCCCCCGGCCTCCACCAGGGGCCAGC
>NW_022900951.1:42733134-42740916 GCF_012274545.1 Fukomys damarensis | reverse complement strand
GCAGTGGACCAGAACGACCCTTGTTACCCCCCACAACAGGGGGCCGGGTGGGCGGGTTCCCTCCTCGGCATGGCGGTGGGGGTGGTGGCAGTGGCTCTGTGGGAGGAAAATAACACACAGCTGTGAGTAGTGGCCTTTTCCACGGAGCAGTGCAGGGCTTTCCACGAACACCAAGGGACTTCAGTATGTCTGAGGTACCGACCTCCAGGGCTATGGAAGGAGATCTGGGCTTACCTTGCCTCCTCATCTCCTGCCGCACTGCCTCCAGCCCGCCTTGGTCCTCTATGAAGTCATAGATGAGTTTGGAAGTCTCTGCATCTGTGAGCTGGGCCTCACTGATTCCTGCCCTGGAGAAGAGGCTCCGAAGATCTGGGTCTAGGTTGTTTACCTGTCCAGGACAAAAAAGGCCAGGCAGGGGTAGAGGAAGAAGGCACAGAGGGAGGGGCAGGGTTATCATGGGCCAGCCCAGGCAGGGATCTAAGCAGTGGTCTGCGGAAGGGCAGGACGAAGGTGAATGGGGTGCAGGGGCCTTTGGGGTTACTCACATCAAATCCATTCTGGGGGTCCCAGCCCACGTGGCTGACATGTCTGGAGGAGGGAAGCGAGTCCAGTGAAACCCACTACCCTCCCCTCCTGACGAAGCCCTCTTGCCCTCTCCTGCCCAGGGGCACTCAGGAGCCAGCATGTGGGCCTGAGTCCAAAGGAGGAAATGAGTGCAAGCAGTCAGGGGATCAGACGGGGCCCAAAGTTTGTGGCCCCAATATGTCTGTCCCTCTTGCCACCATCCATCCACTCCATTTTTTTCTTCACCTAACCATTCATAGACCACTGATCCCATACACCTGTCCCTACGTCCACCTGCTCAAACATGTCTGTTTACCCCTTTGTCCATCAACCTGATTTCACAATAGTCCATTTATCCACCTATCTACCAGCCACATGCCCACCTTTCCATCCATTCACCCAACCCCATACTTCAACCAATACATTCACTCACTTGCCTGTTCATCTGTCCATTCGCTCACCCACCCACACGTGTTCCTATCCCCTTCCACCGCCAGGGGCCCACAGGGGAAGGGCTCTCACTTGAATCCGCTGGGCGCACCAATATCAGCCTTGCTGATCTTCTTCTTCCCTGAGCGTTTCTTATCAGCTGGGCCGGGGCCAGGGGCTGGGAGCCCACGATATCGTGAACTTGTGATGTCAGGGTTCTGGATGTCCACTGTAGGTAGTCCCAGGGACAGTGGGACAGCTGGTGGACCTGTGAAGAGCACAGGGGAATGGGCCATTCACTCTCCTCCCTACTGGCTAAAGCATAAGGATAAGAAATGGGATGGAATTAATATGAGAAAATGAAAAAAAAATGGAAACAAAGTCTGTTAATAGGGAGGGATGGAGCGATTGAAGGGAGGGCAGGGCAATGGGGAAAAAAAAAGAACCAAGATGGATCATGTAAAAGTGCAAATTCCCAATGATGAATGTCATTATAGTGTATACCTAAAATGTACCACTAAAATTAATTTAAAAAAAGAAAGAAAGAAATGGGAAGGCTGCTGGGGATTTAGCTCAGTGGTGCCACCGCCTGCCTCACAAGCACAAGGCCCTGAGTTCAAACCCTGATACCAAAAAAGAAAACAAGAAAGAGAAGAAGAAAGTAAGTGTTCGATGGTCATGGAGAGAGGGAGTGAGGGTTCCAAGGGCTTGTGTAGAAGTGGGCAGCTACCAAAGACCACTCGCGCATTCATGGATTCATTCATTTATTCATTCACTCCTGCTAATCATTGAAGTATTTATTCATCCATTCCCTGATTTGACTGGTTCATTTGGTAAATTGTTTACTCAATCATTCATTTAATCCTTTTTTTCTTCACTGGCTGGATTATTGTCATATAAACACTGTGCATTCATTCACTCAATCATCCATCCATGTATTTATCCACCTTCACATGCCCCTATTTACCTATACATCTATTTCTACTTTCAATCTCCCATCAGTTCATCCTTCCACTTAGCCATCTATCTGCTACCAATCTATCCACCCACCCATCCACACACCCAGTACCTGTTCATCCATCCGCATACCCATCCATTTACCCAATCATTCATCCACCCACCTCTTCACCCACTCATGCATCCACCCACCTACCCATCCATCTAGCCTCTCTCCACCAACCCATCCATCAAGAGATACTGGAAAGGGCTGGGGATTTAGCTCAGTGGTTCCGCCGCCTGCCTGGCAAGCACAAGAACCCGAGTTCGATCCCCGGTACAAAAAAAAAAAAAAAAAAAGAGAGAGAGAGAGACAGAAAAGAGTCACCACTTACCCCCTTGGTCCCCACCTGGATGTGGGGGCAGAGGTGGGAGCCCTCCTCTTCTCTCTGGGAAGATGGAATGGGTCAAGAATTGTCACAACCCTGCCACAGGTTCCTGGGCCAGCCCCTTATTGCCCCTGTCTGAACTGAAGGACTCACCTTCATTGGCTGGCACTGGCGGTGGTGGTAGCTGGCGTCTATCTGTGGCTAGACAGGTGGATTCAGAGCCATAAGAAGGGCTTCTCTAGCTCTCCATCCACACATTCCCTGTGCCCAACCACTGTCCTCCACCAGAGCCTCCTCACCTCCACTTTGCCTCTGATTCCTTTTTTGTATCTTCTCCTGCACCAGGGCCTGGAAGGCCTGGGCCTCGCCCTCATCTGCAAAGTTCAGCCCCACCTGGCAGTCCTGCACATGCCTTGGGTTCAGCAGCGTTCCAGGCTCCTTGCCTTTCCCCTCTCCTCCTCACACCCCAACCAAGGCCCAATGGACCGTGGGCCACTTACATCTCCAGCAAAGGTGTGGAAGAAGCTTGTGGGAGCTAAGTAGACCAGCTGTGAATACAGCTCCTGTTCCCAGAGCAGCCGGCCAGCCTGGAGAGGCAGGGTGGGGGACACACCAGCACTGAGACACACACGGGGGGGTGCGCCTTTGGTACCTGGCCAGGGACTGTGGTGTCCAGATTTTGGGCCCCAGGCTCTGATCTGGAGATTTTCAGATCAGCATCAAAGAGTTGGTGGTCTAGGGCTCAGATGTCTAGGGTTGGAGTTGGTATGGAAAGGCTTTACTTTGTGACCCTAGATGTGGAACTTGGGGGCTCAAATTTCAGAATTTAGAATTCCAGTCCCAGGTACATTTAAAATGGTGAATTTGAAACAGATCTCAGGTTGAGGCATAATTACAGTATTCCTTGTTTTCTTTTTTTGAATCTGTGGAACAGATTAGGCTTAGGAGTATATTACTATTTGGGTACGTGAAGAGATCTTGCCAGGGAGACCTGGAGTAGGTTGTCTCAGACCTAGAAAGGTGAGGCAGAGTTTGGGATCTGGGTGGCTCCTTGGTTCTGGGGCTCAGGGATTCACTACCCAACTGAGGGCTCAAGGTTATGGACACAGATCTGCTGGTGCGGGTGGAGAACTGGCTTGCTCGTCCAGTGGGCCATGGGTCACCTGAAGGCCATAAAGGCGGATGAAGTAGGACTTCTGCGGGTTGTCCTTCACGAAGCACAGGGCCCCACAGTGTTCCATGGTCCAGTGCTGGGCTCCACGGGGCAGCGCCAGGTACAGCTGAACAACTGCAGTGGCCAGTGTCTGGGGAGAGAGTAAGGTCAGTGGCGTCTGCTCAGTGATAGCCTGAGGGTCCAGGAGCCAGGCCTAGGCCTTCCTTGCCCATGGCGATCATTGGCTTGGAGGTAGAGCTGCAACCAAAGGGAAGGTGAGTAGACACGGAGATCTTCCTGGTATGGGGGACAGCTGGTAAATGGGTCTTGGGAAATGGGATGAAGGACGGGGAAAGAAGTAGGGAAGGATGAGAAGAAAGAAGAGGAGCAGGGAGGGATGGGGAAGTGGAGGGGGCGGAGCGGAAGAAGAGAAAAGGGAGGGAACCCAGAGGGCCAGGAGATTGAGCCCCAGCTCACCAGGCATTTCCTGCCGAGCATCTCGAAGAGGCGCTGGTTCTCATGGTCCTGCAGGAGGCTAGAAGGAATGTTCTGCTGGGCCGCTGCTCCCCCACGGCCCCCGGCCCTGCCTCCTACAGGGCCCCCACTCATGGTTCTTCTGTTCTCCTCTCTGCCTGGGTTCTGAGTGCAGGGTAAGAAGAGGAACTTCCGCAGTGAGCAAGGGAACAGGAAGTGCAAAAAACCACAAGGGAAACAAGTCCTCCCGGGCCCTGCAGTAGGCCTGGCCTCTGCCTCGCTGGGACAAGCTTGAGCCCTCCTCCTTCAGGTTGGGGCTCTCCTCCGCTTGACTGGCTTATTCCATCTTCTTGACCAGCTCCAGCCTCCCTCCTCTTTCTGACTCTTTGGGGCTCATCTTCCTCTGCCGGCCTCAGGTTCGCCTCCTTCTGCTGGCGGTGAGAGCTGAGCCGTCTTGGGCACTTCCGTAGGCTGACACCATGGGGAGTGGTCATGGGGTGCTCAGCCTCTTTCCTGCCCCAAGGACCCAGGTAGGCTAGAGTCAAGTCAGGAAAGGTTGCGGCAGCAGTTTCGCCTGTTAATTACAGATCCCCAGGAAGGCGTGGTGGTGCATGCCTGTAATTCCAGCACCCTGGAGGCTGAGGCAGGAGGATCACTGGGAGAGGCCAGCCAGAACTATATAGTGAGACCTTGCCTAAATAAATAAATGAATAACAGAGCCCCAGGGAGATCCATCCCTCTTCTGAGCCCCAGACATTGCAACAGTGTACAGTATAGGCTGGAACTCAGGGCCTCATAGCACATCCTTGCCTCCCTGTAGTTCCCAAATGAATGAATGAATGAATTTCTCGATTTCTCCCCGCCCCCGCTGTGTTTCTCATAGTACCAGAGATTGAACCCAGAGCCTACACAAAGAGTTACATCCCCAACAATTTATTCATTAGTTTGCTTTATAGTACTGAGACTGAACCCAGGGCCTTCTTACTGTGCTATGTTTCTAACCTTTATTTTAATTTTTAAAATTTTGGGACAATAGAGCCGGGGATTTAGCTCAGTGGTTCTGGTGCCTGCCTCGCAAGTGCAAGGGCCCAAGTTATATCCCTGGTACCCCCCCAAAAGGGGGGGGACAAGATCACTAAATTGTCTGGGCTGAGTTCAAACTTTCCTCTTCTTCTTCTTCTTCTTCTTCTCTCTCTCTCTCTCTTTTTTTCTTCCTGGTACTGGGGATCAAACTCAGGACCTTGCACTTGCAAGACAGACATGATGCCTGACCCTCTTTTTTTTGAGATAGGGTCTGGCTATATAGTTTAGGCTGGGCTTGAACTTACTATGTAGCCCAGGCTGGCCTCAAACTCTTGGCAATCCTTCTGCCTCAGCCTCCTGAGTCCTGGGATTACAGAATGCACTACCATGCCTGGCTTTTATCATCACTTTCATGATATGTTACCCAAGCTGGCTTTGAATTCACAGAGATCCTCCTGCCTCAGCCACCCCAGTGCTGGGTTTATAGGCTTGCACAACTACCCTAGCTATAATCCGCTTTCTAAAAGAAAGAAACTTTGTAGCGTGTATGAATGTTGAAACAACATCTTGCTTCACTTTTCGACTTTTGTTGTTGTTTCAGACAGGGTCTTGCTATATACTTTAAACTGGCCTTGAACTCCCTATGTAGCCCAGACTGGCCTTGAACTCATGGTGATCCTCCTGCCTCAGCCTCCCAAGTGTGTGCCACTGCACCCAGTACCATCATGTCTCCATATTACAGATGAGGGAACTAAGAGCCTCAGAGTAATTAAATGATTTTCCCAATAGCATCTAGTTAACAAGCAGAGAGACCTTTTGTTGTTGTTTTGTTTCAGTGTTTTTGAGACAAGGTCTCACTATATAGTGCAGGCTGACCAGCCTCCTGGGTGCTGGCTGCAGAGAGCCTGATTGCAAGCCCAAGAGAGATGGGGTGTACTCCTATGTGCCCTCTCTCCTGTCTCTACTGTGATTCCTGTTTGCCTGTAGTGGTGGTTGCCTCTTGTCATTTCTCTGTAGCGTTCCATGCTTCAGCGTGTCTCCTGCTAGCGGATCTGGGGCTGTCTGCGGTGCTTCTGTTGGAGCAATGTGGCGATGTTGGCTGCCACACCCATCTTGCCCACGTTGACCTGCATGATTTCAGGGGGCAAGCGCTGAGTTACAGGGTGTGCAGTGCAACTTTTCCAGATGATGCCAAAATGCTTCTCCAAGTGAGTGCTAGCTCAGTCCCTGCCTCTCTGGGCCTCATTTTTCCTATTCATGATGCAGGCTATTTGGAGACAGGCTGCTCTCAGGTCCAGGGCAAGTGGTCTGGTTGCGGAGCAGATCTGGGTTGTAACTGACATGATCGGCTTCCTAAACAGACTCCCCAAAAAGACAGTATGGGGGCTGGGGATGTAGCTCAGTGGCTCTGTGCCTGCCTTGCAAGTGTAAGGTCCTGAGTTTGATCCCTAGTACCAAAAAAAAAAAAGAAGAAGAAGAAGAAGAAGCAGCAGCAGCACTGTGGGCTGGGGATGCAGCTCAGTGCTAGAGCACTTACCTGACACGTGTGAAGCTCTGGATTCCATCCCCAGTACCACAGAAATAAATAAACAAGTATAAAATATAAACTTACACTTTTACAAAGCCATTGCATGTGCTCATTTGCACACTGCTCATTAGGAAGTCTCTCTGCCAAGCCTATGAAAAATATCTGGCACAAACCAGACACGCAGCAGTGTGTTGAAGGTAAGCATGAAAGATTAATAATGATGTCTTTTTTTTCTTTTGTGCAGTGCTGGGGATGGAGCTCAGAGCCTTGCACATGCTAAGCAAGTGTTTCACCATCGACACATCCCCAGCCTTTTTCATTTTATTTTTTACTTTATTTTTTCCAGCCCTTTAAAAATTCTGAGCCAAGGTCTTGCTAAATTGCTGAGACTAGCTTTGTACTTGTGATCCTTCTGCCTCAGCCTTCCAAGTAGCTGGAATTATGGGTGTCGACAAATCATGTCTTTGTATTTATTATTATTGTTGTTGTTATTTGTGGGGATTAAACCTCTGGTCCTTTGTGCTGAGCTATATCTCCAGCACCAATCCTCTATTTTTTACTTTTTATTTATTTATTTGTTTGTTTATTTATTTATTTGATACCAAGGATCAAACTTGGGACCTTATGCTTGCGAAGTAAGTGGTGACACCACTGAGCTAAATCCCTGGCCCTACTTTAAAAAAATTTTTTTAAACCGGGTTTCCTGGAGCCAGGGATTTAGCTCAGTGGTTCCGCTGCCTGCCTCACAAGCACAAGGTCCTGAGTTCAACCCCTGGTACCAAAAACAAAACAAAACAAAAAACAAAAAACAGAATCTCTTTATGTAGCCCAGTTTGGCCTTGAACTTGCAGCGATTCTCAGCTTCCTGTGTGCTAGGAACACAGGTGTGTGCCACTATGGCCAGCCCAGTTCTTTCTATTTATTGTTCATGGGCTGGGGATTTAGCTCAGTGGTTCCGCTGAGTGCCTCGTAAGCACAAGGACCCAAGTTTGATCCCCGGTACCAGAAAAGCAAACAAACAAACATAAGCATTATTTATTATTTGTTTATTTAATTTTGAGGCAGGGTCTTGATAAATTACTAAATTGCCCAGGCTGGGCTTGATCTTGTCATCTTCCTGCCTCAGCCTTTCAGTGCTGGGATTACAGGTTCATGTCACTGTGCCTGGCCAATATATCTAATTTGATTATTTTTACCAAAAAAGGCAGGGAGGGGCTGCGGATGTGCTCAGTGGCACAGCACCTGCCTGGCAAGTGTGAGGCCCTGATTTGATTCTTGGTACCAAA
>NW_022900951.1:42727655-42733040 GCF_012274545.1 Fukomys damarensis | reverse complement strand
ATAATAATAAATAATTTGATTGTTTTCTCAATTTTCCCACTTCTTAGCCCATTCAACATGCAAAGGGGGACCTCATCGGGTGAGCACAACTCTTACCCCAGTTCTCTGGTGGGGAGGCTGAAGCCCAGAGAAACTGGGGTAACTTGCCTCAGGTGCCACTGCTTGGAAATAGTGCAGTGAAGGCCACTTCTGTGAGAAATGGTCTCCAAACTGTTAGGTGTCACACAGGGGCCAAGATGAAATTGTTCTGAGCCTCCTGTGTCTTTTTTCCTCTGTCTCCATCTACCTTTCTCTGCCCTCAGCTTGGTCCCCTTTAAGTCAGCATCAGGGGATGGCAGCCTTTGCTACATTTGCAAGTTGTCTTTTTAAAATTAGCACGGAAGGGCCGGGGATTTAGCTCAGTGATTCCACAGCCTGCCTCGCAAGGGCAAGGTCCTGAGTTCCATCTCCCGTACCAAGTAAATAAATAAATAAATAAAATTAGTGCTTAAAAGATGAATTTCCTGCTGGGCATGGTGCCACACCTGTAATCCGGCACCTGGGAGGCTGAGGCAGGAGGATTGCTGTGAGTTCAAGGCCAGCCTGGACTACATATCAAGACTTTGTCTATAAATAAGTAAATAAATAAATTTGAGAAAGGGTCTTGATAAATCGCTAAATTGTCCAGGCTGGATAGGAACTTGTGATCTTCCTGGTTTGTCTTCCTAGAGTGTTGGGGTTACAGGTGTGTGCCACCATACCTAGGTCCAATGCTTCCTTTGAATAAAAACCATTGTGGGGGGTCGGGGATTTGGCTCAGTGCACCGTGCCTACTTCAAAAGCACAAGGTCCTGAGCTCCCTAGTACCAAAATCGCTAAATTGTCCAGGCTGGATAGGAACTTGTGATCTTCCTGGTTTGTCTTCCTAGAGTGTTGGGGTTACAGGTGTGTGCCACCATACCTAGGTCCAATGCTTCCTTTGAATAAAAACCATTGTGGGGGGTCGGGGATTTGGCTCAGTGCACCGTGCCTACTTCAAAAGCACAAGGTCCTGAGCTCCCTAGTACCAAAAACCAAAAACACAAAACAAAACAAAAAAAAATTATGGGAGGTCTTTTTACCATTCTTAATGTACAAGTCTTGGTGGTATGGGGCTGTCCCCCAGCATCAGGGCCCCGTCAATTCAACGTCAAAGCACCAAAATCTGCCTCCCAGGAGTCTCCACCCCCTCGCCACTGGCCAGATAATAACAGAACCCCTGTCAGTCCTGTTCACTTCAGCACTGTGGATAAAAGAGCTATGGTATCATCCCTTCGACCCAGCAGCCTTCTCCCAAGCCCCTTGCTACTCTCCTGCAGACTTTGACAGCCTACCGCTGACTCTCCGTGTACCTCCAACTTCTGTAGCCTCGGTCCTTGTGCCTAAGGACTGTGCTCAGTCAAGACTGTGACTCTAGTAAGGGAGAGGACAAGGGAGATTGATCTAATCAAAATATAGTGGGAGTGGGCCGGGGACTTAGCTCAGTGGTTCTGCTGACTGCCTTGAAAGTGCAAGGTCCTGAATTTGATCCCTGGTACCCCAAAAAAAAGCACCTGCCTTGAAATTTACTGGGGGTGCTGGCGCACACCTGTAGTCACAGCATTTGGGAGCCCAAGGCAGGAGGATCATTGTGAGTGTGAGGCCAAACTACAGAGGGAAATGCTTATCTCTAAAAAACAAACAAAAATACAAATTGAAATTCAATATATTATAAAATTAATAATAATAATAACAACAACAACAGGAAAAATAAAATGTAAAAAGAGCCAGGTGTAGTGGCACATGCCTGTAATCTCAGCACTCTGGGAGGCTGAAGCAGGAAGATTGGATGTTCAAATTCAGCCTGGGTAATTTAGTGACCTATTGAGGCTCTGCCTCAAAACAAAAAATAAAGAGCTGGGAGTGTATCTCAGTGTTAATGCCCTGGATTAAATCCCCAGCACTGACCACAAAAATAAAATAAATAGCCAGTGGAAATTATCACTGGCTGTTTGAGATTGTGAGTTTTAATTTATTTTACTTTTTTGGTCCTGGGGATTGGGAGTCCTATTTGACTCAGCCATCCCTCTGCTGGGCATCTTCCCAAAAGAATTGAAGAATCATACCACAGTGACATATGCTCACCCATGCTTACAGCGGCACAGTGTGTAATAGCTAAAACTTGGAAACAGCCCGATTACCCATGAACTGGAGATTGGATAAAGATGTGGTTTTTCTATAAAATGGAGTACTACTCAGCCATAAAGAACAAGAAACTAGAGACATTTATAGCTAAACGGATGCACATTGAGGCCATACTCTCAAGTGAAATTAATGTCACACATGTGTAAATACCGAATCATTTCTCTGCTCTGTCAAAAACAATTTTTTTTTTTGGTTTGAGACAGGGTCTCACTAGGTAGTTGAGACTGACCTGGAACTCACTATGTAGCCCAGGCTGGACTAGAACTCACAGTGATCCTTCTGCCTCAGCCTCCCAAGGGCTGGGATTACAGGCGTGCACCACCAGGCCCTGCTCTGTCAAAATTTTTAAAAATATTTTTTAAAGGGCTGGGGATGTAGCTCAACATGAGGTCCTGGGATCCAACTCAGGACCTTGCACTTGCAAGGTAGGTGGCAGCACCACTGAGCTAAATCCCCAGCCCTCCATGCTGGCCTTTAACTCACTGTGTAGCACAGGCTGGCCTCGAATTCGCTAGTGATCCTCCTGCCTCAGCCTCCTAAGTACTGTGATTACAGGCATGCTCCACCACTTGGCTAAATTCACAGATTTTAATCATTTAAAAAATGACTCATGATATGAGAATATGCTATATTTTATTTATTTAAGTGTGTGGGGGGGGAATATAGGAGCAGAACAATGACATATAGTGGCTTAGTCATTGACTCATGAACAGAGTCTTCTGGGTGTTTCTGTGGGGTTTTTTTGTTTTTGTTTGTTTTTTTGTTTTGTTTTGTTTTTTGTTTTTTGAGACAGCGTCTCACTATGTAGTGAGACTGACCAGGAACTCACTATGTAGCTCAGGCTGGTCTCTAACTCACAGCGATCCTCCTGCCTCAGCCTCCCGAGTGCTGGGGTTACAGGCGTGCACCACCATGCTTGGCACTAGGATACATTTTGAAAGGCAGAAAATAAGTTTTCTATAAATGTAGGCTTAGTTTTAGGATGTATTTATGCAGTAGTAACTACCAGAAGGGGGGAAAAAGCGTGACATTCCACCCTGGGGCCGCCCCCTGCAGAGGCCACTCTAACCCTGGCAGGACCCACGCGGTGGGCGACGGCACTCAGGGCCACTCCAGGACAGGACGGGCGGGGCGGGGCGGGGCGCGGCGGCCATCTTTGCCCAAGCCATGCTGCTCATGGGGGAGGAGTGCGCTGTACGGAGAGGGGATGCAGCGTGCTGCAACGCGGAGCAGCCTGATTGACCCAAGATCCCGTCCTCTCCTTCCTCCTCTCAGCCGTCTCGGGCGGATCTCACTCTTCGGTCTACCACTGGTCTCTTTCACATTGGCGTACTTATGCTCGCTACCCCCAGCCCCTCCATTCCTCAATTTTGAACCAGCTCTCAGCGAACTGGAGCAAGTAATTGGCTCAAGGACCGACGAGGTGGCTCTGATTGGTCAACGACTGAATTCTGGTCTCTGTTATTCTCCGAAGTTGCGTGGCTTTGGGAAACACATAGTCCCGCCTCTGTTTCCGCATGCGGGGTTCCCATTGGTTACCGCTTCAGAGCCCGAGTACCGGGCGGCAGCTTCTGGCCCCGGCTGCCCCGACGATTTCGGGTAGTGTGTTAGAGCACCTCCCCAGGGTGTAGGATTACTTATCTGTAAAGGAGCAAATGACAGTGCCATCTTTGGAAGCAAGTGATGTCTCACACCAGGACCTGGCATTTCCATCGTAACTTATGTGACAAATCCAGCAGGGCTTTCCTGCCTGTGCCCAGCCATTCTTAGATTCATTTGCTCTCTAGTTTCTTAAAGTGTTGTTTTGCGTTTGGATTTTCCGGATGGGACAGGCACAGTGTTTGATTCTCCCAAACACCATAAATCTCAGAGCAAGTATCCTGTGGTGTTTAGATACAATGGACTAAGATAATATTAAATTTTGACAAAATAGATAAGAAATTTATAGCAGTTAAAAATGCACCCCTGGCTGGGCATGGTGGCCTACGCCTTTGTTCTCAGCATTCAGGAGGCTGAGGCAGGATTGTTAGAGGCCGGCCTGGGCTACATAATGAGCCTGAACTCATAGGGAGACTTGTCTCAAAAATGAAAGAAGAGAGCTAGGAGAGATAGGAGAGAGGGAGAGGACATGGGCCCTTCGGGAAATGACAGGTGATGACAGTGCGGGGGTGGCGGCGTGAGTGATGCTGTAAAATAAGCCCAATGAGGACACCTCAAGGACTCTGCAGCCTGCAAGGGGCCTCCCTGACCTCAGGCTTCCAATCTCCAGCACCACAAGGAGTAAGTTTCTGTGGTTCAGAAGCCACCCAGTCTTTAAGACTTGGTTATAGCAGCCCAGCATGACTAAGACAGACAGTGGGACCAAAAGTAGCAAGTGTTGTTCTAACAAAGACCTAACAGTGTGGCTGGGGCGTTGGAACCTTGCAGTGAATGGGTAGAGCTGGAAGAATCTGGCTGTACAATGTAGAAAAGGCCTGTGGGGCTGTGAATGGGTTGTTGAAGGTGATTCTGAGAAGACTCAAGAGAGAAAAGAGGAGGGCTACAGAGAAAGCTTCTGTCTTCCTTGAAAATACCCAGGTCATCATGAACAGATTTCTTGGCAGGAATGTGGATGGCTAAGGTCATTCTAATGAGATCTTGGGAAGAAATGGGGAACATGTTATTGAACAATGAAGAAAAAATGAACCTTGTCATAAAGTGGCAGAGATAGGATGGGCATGGTAGCACATGCTTGTAATCCCAGCACTCAGGAGGCTGAGGCAGAACAATCACTATGAGTTCGAGGCCAGTCTGGGCTACATAGTGAGTTCAAGCCCATCCTGAACTATATAGGGAGACCCTGTCTCAAAAAAAATTTTTTTGATGACTTTTTTGGTACCAGGGATCGAACTCAGGACCTTGTACTCTCGAGGCAGGCACAGTGCCACTAAGCTAAATCCCCAGCCTTAGAAATGATATTTAGTAAAACAATGTTGAAGGATTAGCTTGGTTCCTCCTGACTGCTTATAGTAAAGGTGAAACATGAATTAAAGACCAAATTGTTAAGTGAGACAGGTGTGGTGGTGCACACCTGTGGTTCCAGCACTCAGGAGGATGAGGTAGGGGGATTGCCATGAGTTCAAGGCCAGCCTGGGCTACATAGTTCATTTTTTTTTTTTTTTGGTACCAGGGTTTGAACTCGGG
>NW_022900951.1:42719948-42727570 GCF_012274545.1 Fukomys damarensis | reverse complement strand
TTTTTTTTTTTTTTTGGTACCAGGGATTGAACTCGGGTCTTTGCGTTTGCAAGGCAGGCCACCAAACTGCTGAGCTAAATCCCCAGCCCAGTAATTTTTCTTTTCAAACACCATATTTAAGGCCCCTACCGCAACAGTGGGTGCACCATTCCTGGAGCTACTGCAATACCAGGTCAATGTGTGGAATGGACAGAGCAAGCTCCCATTCCATCTCCCAGCTCCCATAATCCATTTACAATATTGTCCTTGGATGGACGATGTGCCGTGTGTTAAAATGATAAGAAGACCTGACCCTTGACCTTATGGGAAAGCACAGTTGGACAGTGATCTCCCAGGCCTCCACGCGCCCCCTTGTGTTGGAAGGGTGCGTGGCCATGCTTCATTACTTCATTGGCATCTCTGCAAATAAAGTGGATCTTCTGTGCTAGTCAAGTAACTTAATAGTAGATGTTGCTGCACCTGCTTTAAATCAAATATATATTAGCAACTGATTTAATCTTCACAGCAGTGCTATGTGGTAAGCACTGTTACTAGCCCAATTGTGAGATGAGTAAAGTGTGGCAGACACGTTGAATTACTCACAACTGGTACCCACCAGAGCAGAATTCAAATCCAAGCTGACGGACTCTGGAACCTGCCTCTTTCCCACCACATTGCCTCTGTAGATATTTTGCTCTGTTTGTAAAGAAACATTTGCAAATTGCTAAGTTTCTTTTAAAAACACGTCCTATATCCTGACCTATGCTACTCAGGAGGCTAAGGAAGGAGGATTTTTTGAGCTCAGTAGTTTGGGGCTGGTCTGGGGAACACAGAGAGGTCTTGACTTAAACACAAACTGGAAAAAAAACAGGATCAAAAAGGAGCTGGGTGCCGGGTGTAGTGGTGCACACCTGTGATCTCAGCACTCAGGAGGCTGAGGCAGGAGGATCACCATGAGTTTGAAGACAGCTTGGACTACATAGTGAGAACTTATCTTAAAAAATAAATAAAATAAAGCTGGGCATGGTGGTGCGTGTCTGTAATCCCAGCACTTGGGAGGCTGAGGCAGGAGGATCACCGAGAATTCAAGGCCAACGTATGCTGCATAGTGAGTTCAAGACCAGCCTGAACTACTTATGGAGACCCTGTCTCAAAAGCAACAAAAAAATCGGGTGTTCTGGTGCACCTGTTATCCCAGCACTTGGGAAGCTGAGGCAGGAGGATCACAATGAGTTCAAGGCCAGCCTGGGCTACATGGTTCAAGGCCAGCCTTAATTACAGAGTGAGACTCTGTCTCAACAAATAAGTAAATAAAAGATAGATGGTCAATATTATATATTATTAGATTGCAATGTAAAATGTGTCAGGCGTGGTGGTGCATGCTTGTAATCTCAGCATTCAGGAGGCTGAGGAGGATCACTGCGAGTTTGAGACCAGCCTGGGCTACATAGTGAGTTCAAGGCCAGTCTTCACTACATAATGAGACCCTGTCTCAAAAAACCAAACAAAAAATAAATACAATAAGAACGATGTACCACTACACACCTCTTAGGGTGGGGAAAATCCAAAATACTGAACACTAAATACTGGTGAAGTTGTTGAGCAACAGGAAGGCTCAGTCCCTACCTGTGGTATAGCTGCTCATTACTAAGCCACAGAACAGTTTTGCTACTTGGTTTTTACCCAAATGACCTGAAAAGTTATGTCCACACAGAAACCTGTAGGTTAGTGTTTATGACAAGTTTAGTCATTATTCAGTGTTTATGCCCAAACTTGGAAGCAGCAAAGTTGTCCTTCAGTAGTTGATTACATAGATAAACTATTGTCCATTCGGGTAATGGGTTATTATTCCACCCTGGAAAATGAGCTATCAGGCTATGAAAAGACATGGATATTACTAAATGAAAGCAGCCAAAAGGCAACATAGGAATATGTAGGATGTCCTAGAAAAGGCATAATTATGGTGACAGATGATATATGCACACCCATGTTTACAATGGCACAGTTTGTAATAGCTAAATCTTGGAAATATCCCAAATACCCATCAACTGATGAATGGATAAAGATGCGGATGTTTTACACAATGGAGTACTACTCTGCCATAAAGAAGGATGGACTTCAGACATTTCTAGCTAACTGGATGCACCTTGAGACCATTCTCTTAAGTGAGGTAAGACACACGTGTTTAATTAACTACCTCCTTGTTTCTCTGGTGTGAGAACCGAAAGTGGAAATAAGGACTAAAATGTATAATTTGGGAAATGGGAAGAAAATGTTCAAATGGGAAGGGGAACAAAGGAGGAGGGAGGAAGAAAAGGACAAGAAAAAATAGAAGGAAAAAAATGGAAACAAAGCTTTTGTACACAGGGAGGGGAGGGGCTTGAGGTGAGGGGAAATGGGGAAAAAGGAGGTGTAGCATGTACGGTGCAAACTCCCTGGGATGTTACCATTATGCATGCCCAAAATGTACCAATACATGTTTTGCTATTAAAAAACAAAACAAAACTGGTGGGCCAGGGATTTAGCTCAGTGGTTCCAGCACTTGCCTCGCAAACCCAAGGTCCTGAGTTCAATCCCCGGAACCAAAAAACCCCCCCAAAACCAAACCAAACCAAAAACTATGGTGAAAGTGAAAAGATTGGTGGTTGTCAGGGGACAGGAGGGATGAGTAATAAAAGCACAGGTGTTTTGTTTTGTCTTTGCAGGGCTGGAATGGAACCCAAGGCCTCTTGCATGGTGGGCAAGTGCTGGGCCACTGAATAACATCCCCTGCCATTTTTCAATTTTATTTTGAAGCCACAGTAATCCCAGAACTCTGGGAGGCTTAGGTAGTATGAGCCCACCTTGGGCAATTTAGCAACCTAGTGAGGCCCTGCCACAAAATAAAAGAATAAAACCAAAAGGCCTAGGGATGTAGCTCAGTACAAAGGCCCTCGCTTCAATCCTCAGTAAGGTTAGAAAAAAAATGTAGGCGAATCAGTCAGAACAAATGCCACTCTGGTGGGAAAGGGTGCCTATGTGGCAGCAGGCGGCACAGGGGACCCTGCATCTCCTGCTGTGTTGCCATGAACCTAAAACATAGACCAATGTCTATTTCTAAACAGACTGATGTATAAAATAAAATCTTTTCTTAAGAAGTTATTTCAAAGCAATGATTCCATAGTTATTTTAGGCCCGTTAGCATTGTGAGATTGTAGGTAGGGTTATAAATGAGATTATCTATAAAGTCACAGAAGGGGTTATGACACACAAGGTCACGTCCGCACCAGTGGATCTTGGGCTCTGCAGGCTGCGCGGGTGGAAAGGGTTCATGATCCTGGCCCGGCCTGTGAGGTGCGAGATCAGTGTGGGGCAGTGTGGGGACGGGGCCCCTCCTCCAGCGCTTCCCAACTGAGGGCTGCTCTGCCATTGTCCTCCAAGGCATTTGTTTGACACCATTAATTCTGGTTCCAAGCGTGGGAACAAAGAGAACTGGGCCTGGCCCTGTGAAGCTGCTAGCGATGGCTGAACAGCTGGGAGGCCCCTGTGGCAGCCTGCTGTCCCCAGGGCACCCCGTAAGGAGAGGAAGTGAGCGGGGCCTCCTCGGTTAGCTCAGGTCACAGGGACCTCTTCTGAGACCTCCCTGGGCAACGCCTGGGCAACAGGAAAGCCTGCTGCCGACACCCTCTGGGAAAGTAAGGCCTGAAGGTTTCCGCCTAGAGGGACATCGAGCTCCTGGAAAGTTCATCCTTTCAGTCAATTGCCTTTTATCAACCAGGGCATTGTGTTTGGAATTTTCACAGTAGAAAAAGGAGACCCCATGGCCACTGCATTCTACCATCTTTGCTTGGTTGTGGATTCCAAAAAGATTAGAAATGGCTTTTCAAAAAATATTTATTAAGTGCCTCCTTGCGCGCGGCACTTTGCTGGGCAATATGTAAGAACGATGAAGTAGACTTGGCCTTGCTCTCCTCTCCAAGGCAGGGAGGGGAGGCAGGTTGCCCTTTTAGACGGTCTTCTTTCACTTGGTAATACCCTCACCCCTCTCCTCCACAAAGGCATAGAGGCACAAGAAAAAGACTAAAGTTGGACCAATACAGATAATGGAAAGCTATTTCCCCCTTAACATATTTCAACCCAAGGCATATACATTTTATTTTATGTGTATGTTTTTATTTTTGGGGTTGTGAGACAGTCTTGCTATACAGTTCAGGCTGGCCTTGAACTCTTTAGCCCAGGCTGGCCTGGAATTTGCTACAATCCTCCTGCCTCAGCCTCCCAAGTGCTGGTATTACAGGCATGCCCCACCACACCAGGCTAAGACATACACTTTATTTTTTACATTTTACTGATACGCTTTTGATATACATGATGATCACATTTAGCAAAGGGAATTTGTATTTATCCATAATATATCTTGAGGGCCAGGGATTTAGCTCAGTGGTTCCGGTGTCTGCCTTGCAAGTGCAAGGTCCTGAGTTTGATCCCTGGTACCAAAAAAAAAAAAAAAAAAAGTTAAATTCACATAATATATCTTGATTCTTTTTTCCCCCACACCCCCCTGTACCAGGAATCAAACTCAAGACCTTGCGTTTGCCAGGAAGGCAAGGTGCCACTGAGCTAAATCCCTGGCCCTTTCCCCTTCCGTCTTCCCCTCCGTATTTACAAAATCTTTGTTTCCATCGAGACATATATTTTATTTATTCATTTATTTATTTTTGGTATTGGGGATCTAACTCAGGACCTTGTGCTCACAAGGCAAGTGTGGTGCCGCTGAGCTAAATCCCCTGCAATTTTTTAATTGAAAAAAATGGGGGGCTGGGGATTTAGCTCAGTGGTGCAGCCTCTGCCTCCCTAGCACAAGGTCCTGCGTTCAATCCCTGGCACCACAAAAAAATAAAATAAAATAAATTTTTTTTAAACACGCCTGCCTGGCAAGTGCAAGGTCCTGAGTTCAATTTCTGGTACTGAAAAAAAAATAAATTTTTGAAACATTTATTGGTATTTTTTCCAGTACCATGGATCAATACATGATGCACCAATACATGAGATAACATTCACCATAGGGAATTTGTACCTGTACATGATATATCTTGCTGCTTTTTTCCCCCACTCCCTTCAACCCCTCTTCCCCTCATTTACAAAAGCAGTTTCTATTTTTTCCTTCTATTTTTGTCCCTCTTCCCTTTCTCATTTGAACATTTTCTTCCCATTTCCCAATATCTATTATACATTTCAATCCTTATTTCCACTTTCAGTTTTTCACACCAGAGAAACTAGAAATGAGACATACATTTTAGAAAGAGTTGAGATGGCAGAGAGCAGCCCAGCGTGGTGACACGTACCTGTAATCCTAGATACAAGGAGGATCACAAGTTCCAGGCCAGCCTGGATAACATACAGAGACTTTGTCTCAAAATAAAATGTAAAAGGGCTGGGCATGGTGGAACATACCTGTAATCCCAGCATTCAGGAAGCTGAGGCAGGAGGATCACTGCAAGTTCAAAAGTTCGAGGCCAGCCTGAGCTATACAGTGAGTTCAAGGCCTGTGTGAACTACACAGTGAGATCCTGTCTTTAAAAAACCAAAACAACAAACAAACAAAAAAGTAAAAGGCCCCAGGAGGTAGCTCAGTGCCCCCAGTGTTCAGTCCCTAATACCACAAAATAGAAAGCAAGTAATAGGCCCACCAGAAGTAGTGGTATTAAATTCAGTGTGGTAATTTTTAAAATCAGGATCTCACTATATTGCTCAGTTGGCCTCAAACTTCTGGGGTCAAGTGATCCTCCTGCCTAAGCCTCCAGGATAACTGGGACTATAGGTAAAAAGCACCACCACACCAGCTAGGAAAAACAGGATCTTGATAAATTGCCCAGGATGAGTTGAATTTGGGATCCTCCTGTTTCAGCCTCGCAGACTGCTGTGATTACAGTGTGTTACCATGCCTGGCTGATCTTTCTGTTTCTATAGATTTATCGTTTTGGATATTTCATGTAAATAGAATCGCATCATGTGATTCATACATGGCTCCTTTCACCTAGCATAAATGTTTGGAGGTAACGTTCATTCTGGGGTCCCATGTATCACTATTTCCGATCCCTTTTATTGCTGATAATTCTCCATCATATGGCTGTGCCAGATTTTGCTTGTACATTCACAAGTAATGGATATTTTGGTAGTTTCTAGATTTGAGTTATAATGAATACTGCACTTGATATGTAGGAATAATGAATATTTGTGTGCAAGAATTTTATGGGCCTATTTTTATTCTCTTTGAGTGAAATTTCTGGGTCATATTATTAGTTTATGAATACTTTTTTTTTTTAAAGACAGAGTCTTGCTATGTAGTTCAGGCAGGCCTTGAACTCACTATGTAGCCCAGGCTGACTTTAAACTCATAGTGACATGATGATCTTCCTGCCTCAACCTCCAGAGTGCTGAGATTACAGGCAAATGAATATATTTTCAAGAAAGCTACCAAATTCCTCTGGAAATGGTTTCGCCATTTTTGGGGGGAGGTACCGGGGATTGACCTCGTCGGGACTTCGCAATTGCAAGGCAGGTGGCAGAATCACTGAGCTAAATACCTGGACTGGTTTTGCCATTTTAAATTCCTACCACCAGCAATATATAAGAATTGCAGTTTCTCCGCATCCTTGTCTGCCTTTTATGTTAGAGCTATTCATCATTCTTGTGTTTGTGTGTGGTACTGGGGATCGAACCCAGGCTCTTTGCACTGAGCCACATCCCCAGTCATTTGTCACTTTTTAACTTGCAACAGGCTGTAAGTCTCTAAGATACCCAGACTGGGACTGAACTTGTGATTCTCCTGCCTCAACCTACCAGCCAGTGGTTGGAGCCACTCTTAATGGTGTGTAGAGGCACAATATTATGATTTTGTTGTCTCTGCAACAGCCAGTGATGAGTACCATTTCTTATACATGTCAGCCATTCCTTATCTTCCTTAGTGAAATGTCCATTCAACTCTTTTGCTTATTTTTAAATTGTCCTCATATTGAGTTTTAAGAGTGCTTTGTATTTTCTGAACATAAATCCTTCATGGAACTGGGTGTAGGAAGGAACACATACCCATAATCCCAGTACTCTAGAAGGCCAAGGCAGAAGAATCACAAATTCCTACCCAACCTGGGCAATTTATGGAGATTGTCTCAAAATAAACAATTAAAAAAGATCTCGGGATGCAGTTCAGTGCAAAGGCTCTGGGTTCAATCCCCAGTAAGGGAGGGGGGAAAAAAGTTCTTTATCAGATGATTTGTGGGCCAGGGATTTAGCTCAGTGGTTCTGGCACCTGCCTCGCAAGGGCCCAGAGTTTGACCCCTAGTACCGAAGGAAAGTAGATATGTGATTTGCAAACATTTTCTCCCACTCTGTGGTTTGTCTTTTCATTATTCTTTTTTTGGGGGAATACTGGGGATTGAACTCGGTTCCTTGTGCTTACAAGGCAGGCAGTGGAACCACTGAGCTAAATCTCCAGCCTTATTTATTTTTTTGGTACCAGTAACCACTGTGCTAAATCCCCGGCCCTATTATTATTATTATTGGTACCATGACTGAACTCAGGACCTTGTGCTTGCAATGCAGACACGCTGCCACTGAGCTAAATTCCTGGCCCCCTTAATAGTATTTTTTTTTTTTTTTTTTTT
>NW_022900951.1:42713583-42719918 GCF_012274545.1 Fukomys damarensis | reverse complement strand
GGTCCTTGCATTTGCAAGGTAGGCCACCGAACCGCTGAGCTAAATCCCCGGCCCAATAGTATTTTTTGAAATGCAATTTTTTTTTTTGTACCAGGCATCAAACTTCGGTCCTTGCACTTGGCAAGGCAGGCAGCGGCACCACTGAGCTAAATCCCCAGCCCTGCAAATATTTTCTAATGTTAATGATCCTCAATTTATCAACTTTTTTTCCACAGTAATGGGAATTTCCTCAGGACTTTGTACTTGCCAGGTAGGCACAGTGCTGCTGAACTACATCCCTGACCCACTTCGTTTATATATAGTTCAAGGGTCTACCTGGCAAGCACAAGGTCTTGAGTTTGATTCCTGATACTGGAAAAAAACTGATTTATAGTTCAAACTACTAAATTAAAAAGTAGGTCCCTTGAGCCAGGCGTGGTGGTGCATGCCTGTAATCCCAGCACCCGGGAGGCTGAGGCAGGAGGATCGCTATGAGTTTGAGACCAGCCTGGGCTACATAGTGAGTTCCAGGTCAGTCTCAACTAGTGAGACCCTGTCTCAAAAAACCAAAAAAGAAAACAAAAAGTAGGTCCCAAAGATGCAAAAATACTGTAACAAGATTTACACACTGTACAGCTGCATGGCCAGGGAGTTGGTTAGTTCTAAGTATAAATTTCAAAACTACAAAATATAAGGTTTTGCTTTTCATTCTTCATATATTCCATGATTGCAAACCCAGAAGCCCAGCTGCTCATAGGCCCCTGTAGTCAGGCATAGCACCCCTTGTGCAGGGGATGTCTGAGCCCACAGGGTACTCTTGGATCCCAGCTGTGCAGTGTGTGGTGTGCACATAAAAGCAGGCGACTGAGAACAGCAAGTGTCAAATATAAGGTGGTTCTTTTTATTTGGAAAGGAGTTTCTGTGTTTAATAGGACACCAAAAGAATTTTACTTATAAATAAAATATGTTCTAGATGAACCAAAAAAATTACACTTTATAAACACAGAAATACTTTTATTTGGTGTAATATATCAATCATATCTGCAGATAGAAAACCAAAACTGTATATAAAGTAGTATTACTCATCCAGCAACAAGAAGTACTTAATGGTTTTAATGGTTATTTTTCCAAAAGGTCATCACACACAAAAACATTATAAAACCCCCTTCTGTCTCTCTTAGACAGAAGCTTTCTCAATAAATTTTTCCTACCAAAAAAAAAAAAAGCCAGGCGTGGTGGTGCACGCCTGTAATCCCAGCATTTGGGAGGCAGAGGCAGGAAGATCACTATGAGTTCAAGACCAGCCAGGGCTACATAGTGACTTCCAGGTCAGTCTCAACTATATAGTGAGATCCTGTATCAAAAAAACAAAAACAAAAACAAAAAAAGAAAGAAAAAAACTATTTAAAACCCACTAAAACTAACTTATAACGTATTCATTCTTAACCTTGTCAGCAACTAATACTGCAAAACAGGCTTTCTTCTAGCAAGACAGCTATTTTCTTCATGTTAACTGGTTAAGAATGGACATATTAGGAAAGGAGAACCCATTGATAGTTCAACATGAATCCTAAGTACTTGCTAAGACTATCCTAGGAAACACTTCCTAGAAGGCAAGTTTTGCTTCTGATTTAGAATTCTGCATCTCCGAAATATCTATACCTGGCTCCTTGGAGACAAAGCAAACATCCCAGATCTTTGTATCTCTATATGGGGCAGAAAAGTTGGGGCTGGCTACTACCCTTTTTAGTAGGGGCAAATGGGGAAAACAAACATTATTCCAGACTCTCCTGTCACCCAAATGAACAGAACACAATTCTTTTCGCGAGGCAGGCACAGCGCCACTGAGCTACATCCCAGCCCCACCCAATTCTTTTTTTATACAGTACTAGCCAAAGGAAACAAACAATGAGTTTCCAAGAGCAGTCTAGTGTTTACCACTCCGCTTTTACACTTGTGCGTGGATAAATATAAAATAATGTTTGGACAAAAGAGCTTTGCAATTATCTTAAAGATACAGAACATAAAATCTCCTCAGAAATAAATAGCTGAGATGTTTCTAGTCCTGCTTCCATGGATGAATTACAGGTGAACGTGTTTCAGGCCATGGATGGACCGTGGCAGCTGGGAACCACTGATGTCCCAGTCAGACCAGCTCTAGTGTCTTCCACGCGTGGTTGCCAATCAGAATTAATCATTTTTTCCGTGCAAGTACTTTAACATGGAGTCTACGCCCTGGGCCGAGCCCCAGATCTTCTTCAGCACCTCGCACTCCCTCTTGTTGGCCTGCTCCAGCTCCAGCTTCATGTTACACATCATGAGGGCCTTGGACTCCTCCAGCACAACTGGATTACACAAGGCCAGCTCCTTGATGCGAACCATGACTTCCTGGGCGAAGGACCCCGGCCAAAACACCTGGGAAACCAGGCCCTTGTTGCAGGCCTCCTGCGCTGTCAGTTTCCTCGTGCTGAGCAACATCTCACTTGCAGATGCTCCTCCCATAATCTTGGGAAATGTAACGGTAGAGCAGCCATCTGGACTCTGTCCTAAGGTAGCATAGGGTGTTTCAAACCAAGCCTTTTCACTAGCCCAGACCACATCACAAAGAGCCAATATGGATGCTCCTAGTCCAATGGCTGGGCCATTTACTGCTACAATAATAGGCTTCTTAAACTGAATGAAAGCATTCACGAAATTTCTGACCGCCTCGGCCATTTTAGTGCTTTCTCTTTTCCGGTTATCTGTGAGACGCTGTAGGAAATAATTAAAGTCGAGACCGCAGCAGAAGACGCTGCCGATGGCGCTGAGAAGCACCAGCTTGCTGTCATCGGCAGCGGCCGTGTTCAGAGCACTCTGGACTTCTTTCATGACCTCCAGATTTAGTGAGTTATTCTCTGATGATTTTGTGGACAAGAAGATGTGGGTGAAGCCATCTTGCTTCCTGACGACAATATCTCGATATCTGTAGGCACTCTCTGTTTGCCTCAAACTGAAACGCAACCGCTTGTTACAAGATGGGTCTCTTTTGCCAACAAATTTCCTTTTCTGGGTTGTCGCTCCTTTAACAGATGTCTGTACGTTGGTTGTTTCACTGGCTGTGAGCGCATCTGTGACCTCAGAGGTACCTTGCCCTTCAACAGCCAAATCTGCGGCCTGGGCTGCGGTCACCCGGCCCGGCACCTGGGGCACTAGCGGGTGTATTCGGGACCTGCTCCCCATCCTGGCTCGCTGCGCACCAGGGCCCAACAAAGCTCTCACGGGCTTCTCTGCTGCCACTTTTGGTGCCACCGTGTCCTCGGGACCCTGCTTAATGGGGTCCAGCTTCTCAGGGCCTTTGCTCGGAAAGCCGTCCACGGCAGTCCGGCTTTTAATGGGGCTCGCAGACACAGGGGTATTGATACCTGTCTCTGGAAGATCCGTGACCTCTGGGCTGGACGGGGAAGGTGCTGTACTTTTCTTTAACTTCAGGCGGGCCGCAACCGATGCAAGGTTCTTGGACTCGTGGTCCTTGATCACCTGGGCCTTCTGGGAGGTGTCGGAGAAGCTGCTGTTAGTGGACCTGGAAATCTGCTTCCTGGCATTTTTGGAAGAGGTCCCGCTGGTCTGGGTGAGCGCGCTCTCTTTTTGCTTCTCGGCGTGGTTCCCGTTGAAATCGTGGATGCACTCACAGTTCACCAGGTGCTTCTCCGGCTCCACCATGTCCTTCTCGCTGTTGTCTTCAGTCTTCCCATTTTTGTTTTTCCTTTTGTCAACAACCTTTTCAACCTCGTACAGCTCCTCAGAAGCCATGGCGGAGGCTGGAGCACGCGGACTGCTCTTTGTCTCAGTCGATGGGGCGTGGCGGGCACTTCCTGCTCCCGCCTGGCGCAGGCGCGGTTGCACGCGGGTGCCTCTCAGGGGCGTGGCGGGTTGTGCGCAGGAGCAGCTGTACCAGCGCCTGGGACCCCCCCACCCCGTCGGGAGGGGGCTTGACTCGGCGCTAGCTCATCACGCCCCACTACGGGGTGGGCTGGGGGCTGCGCAGCAAGCTGTGGCGGAGTCCGGGCTCTGCACTCCTGCAGAGTGCAGAAATCTTCCTACTTGCCATGGAGAAACGTGCCCTGGTGACTCATTTTTTTTGTTTTGTTTTGTTTTGGTTTTTTTTTTTGAGACACGGTCTCACTATGTAGTTGAGACTGACCTGAACTCATTATGTAGCCTAGGCTGGTCTCGAACTCACAGCGATCCTCCTGCCTCAGCCTCCCGAATGCTGGGATTACAGGCTTGTGCCACCATGCCCAGCTTGTTTTATTTTTAGACAACGTCTCACTTTGTAATGCAGGCTGACCTTTACCTCACTATGTAGCTCAGGCTGGCCTCAAACTCATGGAGATCCTCCTGCCTCAGCCTTCAATGAACTAAAGGTGTAGGCCTGGGCCAGGGATAGGGATAGGTAAGACAGGCCTTGATTTGAACTTTTTTTTCCCTTCTTTCTCCCCCGCCCCATTTTCTGGTGTTTGTTTTTGTTTTCTTTTCTTTTTTCTTGTTTGTTCTTTTTACATGAGTGTGAAGTTTCTAGTTTTGTTGTTGCTCTGTTCTTATTTTTACTTCTTCCTTCTGTTTCTCACCTGTCTTCATTACCAGTTCCCCAAAGTTTGTATGATCTTCCTTTGTCCACCAGCCTTGCTTTTAATCTTTTCCTCTTCTATTGCTCTGTTTCCCACCCAACCCTCCCCTCCTTTGGTACAGGGATCAAACTCAGGACCTTGTGCTTACAAGGCAGGTGGCAGAACCACTGAGCCCCAGCCCTCCCCCAACCTCTTTTAAATCTTCTCCCCTAAGGGTAAAACTGCCACATTAAGGGCTTTTTTATTGCATACAACTTTCTGGTTTGTTTTATAACCACAAATATAGTTCATATGGTTAAAGGTGGTAAATTAATAGCTACCACAGTTTGTCATTTTCTAGGCTGAGTTTGATGCTACTGTTTTGCCAATTGCATATGTTAGCCAAGGTGACATAATTGTGCTAATCACTTGTTCTTCCTTGTACACCAAGGCTGAGATTGCCCAAGGGTTTTTAAAAAATAACTATAGGCCAGTGCCAAAGAACCAAGGGCTGTGCCAAATAGGCAGAAATTTCTCATTCCCAATATATTGAAGATGTAGGATCTTGCAACAGACTCAAAACCAAAAATCCAGCTTCACCTGGAAGACACTCCTGAAAAACAGTCATTTCCATTTTTTTTTTTTTTGTTTGGTATAGGGGATGGAACTCAGGACCTTGCACTTGCAAGGCAGGCAGCAGCACCACTGAGCTAAATTCCCAGCCTGTAGCAGTCATTTCTCAAGAGTCCCGAATACTGGAAATAAAGGTACTTGGCATAAGCAATTTATAAGTATCAATCTAAGAATTAAACTTTTAAAAAAATAGAAAAAGGGCCGGGGATTTGCCTCATTGGTTCTACTGCCTGCCTTGCCAGCACAAGGGCTGGAGTTCAATCCCTGGTGCCCAAAACAAAAAGCAACAACAACAAAAAATGATAAGACACTTAAGCAAGATGCAAACTTCCCAGACTTTCAGCTCACCAAAGACAAACCCAGGAAGTAATGAGGTGAAATAACCCGAAAGCCTCCCACGTGGACTCTGAAATGATAACAGTGGAAGTAACAAAGGAGGTGAATGAGCCTCTAGAAAAAAAAATCAAAGCAGAAATAAGTTTCTCAGGTAACTACATGTCGCGAGCCGGCGACGCAGAGCACTGTCCAGCAGTGTCTCAAACCTGAAAGAGCAGCGGGGTGGAGATGGGGCAGAGAGAAAGGAAGGACGCCAAGACAAGAGTCTGATCAAGGCGGCGTTTAATGCCGGCAAGCACCGGCCTTTTAAAGCAAAAAAAACCACAAACTATTATGGGATGGGTTTACCATAGTAACTGAAAGGTCACACAGGAAAAGAGCAAACAGGCTCAACAAAAACAACCCACCGTGAGTAGTAGTAACCTGGACAACCACACATCTAAAGGTCAGAGACAAGAAACTGTTAACTTTCAGGAATTCCACAAAGGAAACACTCTACCTGCTAAACTGGAGAAGCTTAACACATATGGAGTTACTAGAGTTAACAATACTTACAACCAATACTCATGATCCCCACAATTCCTCCCTTTTTGTTTTAAAACTTTGGTTCCATAGCAAGAAGAAGCTTAAGAGAAAGTATAGGCATGTCCGAGCCTGTCTTAGGTTGGGAAAAGCATTTGGCTGTCTTACCCGTCATTGGGGTCATCTGTCTTACAGGCCTATAACATGATGAAGATTTAACAGAAGCCCCTGTCTTAGGTTGATCAGTCAAACCTTTTCCTCTTACCCGTCTTTGACTTT
>NW_022900951.1:42705684-42710942 GCF_012274545.1 Fukomys damarensis | reverse complement strand
TGACTCCTGGATGAATATGAAGCCCTTTTAAAATCCAACTACTCCTTCCTAGGATGATCCCAACATTGCCTTTTGGAAGGGGTCCAAATACTCCCGTGGGGAGAGCTTGTGTCCCCATCTGAAGGGTTAACACTATGTAAGCGGAGGTATTTATCTAAGCCTTGTACATCCCTTTTTTGTAAGCACTCATTTATTAAAGACCAGAAAGAAAATGTAATGGCTGGTACACTCTCAGAATTATGACTCCTTAATTTTTCATTTAATTTTCCTCCTACTCTATCCCAAACATCATCAGTTATTTCTTCTACATCACTGAACCAAGGACAAGTTTCATCCACACAATCAAGAAATTGAAACAATGACTTTTTCTTTGCCTTAATTCCTTTCTCCCTGAGTAAAGACTGAATTGCTACGCTGAGTTTTGTCTTAGATCCTATGTGCCCCATTGGTACCTGCTTCTTCCGAGGATTTTCCCCACCGGGCGTTCCAGACAGCGGTGTCCTCCTTGTTTCGGTTTGGCCGAACCCTTTTTGACAGCAGGCTTCACGGATTGCTCACCGATCGCTGCTTCAATTCCAGGTCCCTGTTCGGGCGCCACTTGTCGCGAGCCGGCGACGCAGAGCACTGTCCAGCAGTGTCTCAAACCTGAAAGAGCAGCGGGGTGGAGATGGGGCAGAGAGAAAGGAAGGACGCCAAGACAAGAGTCTGATCAAGGCGGCGTTTAATGCCGGCAAGCACCGGCCTTTTAAAGCAAAAAAACCACAAACTATTATGGGATGGGTTTACCATAGTAACTGAAAGGTCACACAGGAAAAGAGCAAACAGGCTCAACAAAAACAACCCACCGTGAGTAGTAGTAACCTGGACAACCACACATCTAAAGGTCAGAGACAAGAAACTGTTAACTTTCAGGAATTCCACAAAGGAAACACTCTACCTGCTAAACTGGAGAAGCTTAACACATATGGAGTTACTAGAGTTAACAATACTTACAACCAATACTCATGATCCCCACAACTACAGAGATGGTGACCATAATGAAAGACATGCTTAGTGACTCTAGAGCAGACACAGATTAAAAAAAAATGGAGGAGCTCAGGAAAATGATGGAAACCATAAATGCCCAGCATAGGAAAGAAATGGAATCCATGAAATGGATTCAAACAGATATGAAGGAGATTAAAAATTCCACTGAAAGTATACCTAGCACTACCTAGCACTGCCGGGCGTGGTGGCACACACCTGTAATCACAGCACTCAGGAGGCTGAGGCAGGAGGATCTCTGAGTTGGTGACCAGCCTGAGCTACATAGTGAGTTCCAGGTCAGTCTCAACTACACAGTGAGACCCTGTCTCATAAAAAAAAAAAAGAAAAAGAAAAAAGAAAGTATACCTAGCAGAACGAGGCAATGTGAGGACAGAATATCAGATAGAGAAGACAGGATTGCAGTTAGTAGTTATGAAAGAGAAAAATTTCTTAAAAATGGCAAGAGACTTGCTAGTGCAAGGTCCTGAGTTAAATCCCTGGTACCGGAAAAAAAATGGCAAGAGACCAGGAAAAATCAATCTAATAGTTGCTAGATAATGCGAAGAAGAGTAACAAGACTGATTGGAGTCCATGAAAAAGCAAGAGATAGCCCCAACGTTACCACTGTTGGATATTTACCCTAGAGAAATGAAAACTGATGTTCATGCAAAAACTTTTACATGAATGTTTATAGCAGCTCTATTCCTCATTGCCTCAACCTAGAAACAAGCCCAAAAATCTCTCCCCGTGTACACCGATAACTGAGCTGTGGTGTTTTCATATCATGGTTCACACTCTACAACAGAAGGGAACGAACTATATACACCATAGACTGGGTGACACTCAATGTCATTATATCATTTAAAGAAGCTTGTGTGGAAAGGTCACATATGAGGATTCCATCCATATACCATCTGGCTCCATTTATAGGACACTCTTTCTTTTTATTGCAGTACTGGGGATTGAAGCCAGGGCCTTTGCACTGATCTACATTCCCAGCCCCACGCTCACTTGTTCACACTTTGTATTTTTTTTGAGACAGGTTCTCCCTATATAGTCTATGCTAGCCTTAAACTCACTATTTAGACCAAGATGGCCCCGAACTCATGATCCAAGCATGAGGCACTAGGCCTTGCTGCTTATTTTTATTTCCATATTTCTCTCCAGGTATTTCCTATTTATTAAGTTTAAAGATAGGGTCTCAGCCAGGTGTGGTGGTGTGAGCCTGTGATCCGAACACTCAGAAGACTGAGGCAGGAGGATCGCTGTGAGTTTGAGGCCAGCCTGGGCTACACAGTGAGTTCAAGGCAGCCTAAACTACAAACGGAGACCTCATCTTAAAAAAACAAATGAACAAACAAAAACAGAGAAAACAAAATTGGAGCCAGGCATGGGGATATATACCCATAATCCCAGCTACTCCTCAAGATGAAACAGGAGGATCAGGAGTTCAAGGCCAGCCTGGGCTACATAGTGAGTTCAAGGCCAGCATGTACTACAAAGTGAGAGCCTGTCTCAAAAAACCAAAGACAGACAGACAGATAGATAGTTAAAAATAAATATAAAGAGGGCTGGGAATGTAGCTCAGTGCTAGAGTGCTTGCCTGGCAGACATGAGGCTTTGGGATCAATCCCCAATACAACAACAGAAAAAGGAATTTTTCCTTGAACTGACAGCAAAAGATAAGAACTGCAGTATTTTTTTTTTACATTGTTTTTCAGGAGCTGCAGTATGTGTTAACTGCTTTTCCTCTGATGTGTCCAAGCCCCAGGACAATGCCTAGCACATAGCAGACACCCAGTACTTTTTGGTATGGTTGATTGAAATTGTATCTTTAAAACTAGATTTTTAAATTTCTTTTTTCTTTAGACAGGGTCTCACTGTACAGCCCAGGCTGGCCCGGAACTCACAGTGGTCTTCCTGCCTTAGCCTCCCAAGGGCTGGGATTACAGATGTGCACCACCACACTTTTTTTTCTGGTACCAAGGATTGAACTCAGGACTTTACACTTGTGCAGCAGGTGCAGCACCGAGCTAAAACCCCAGATCCCCTCTCCCTTTATTTGAGACAGGGTCTTGCTATATAGTTCAGGCTGGCCTCGAACTCATAGCAATCCCCCTGCCTCAGCCTCCCAAGTTAAAATTCATTTAAGGGCTGGGGATTTAGCTCAGTGGTGCCACCACCTGCCTTGTGAGTTCAATCCCCGGTACCAAAAAAACAAAACAAAACAAAACATTTTTAACTGATACAACAAACATACAAACTTCATATATGAATGGTTTACCTTGTGATGTTTTGGTACACGTACCTACTGTGTGATGTTCCAATCAGGTTAACCCTACTCATCTCCTATTTTAAAATTTTTATTTATTTCTATTTTGGAGATAGGGTCTCCCTTTGTACTTCAGTATGGCCTTGAACTCACTATGTAGCCCAGGCTGGCCATAAACTCATGCCAGTCCTCCTGCCTCCACCTCCCAGGCACTGAGACTTGACATATTTTAATTTCTTTTCTTTTTTTGGTACTGGAGATTGATTTGTTTGTTTGTTTGTTTTGAGACAGGGTCTCACTATGTAGTTGAGACTGACCTGGAACTCACTATGCAGCCCAGGCTGGTCTCAACTCACAGCGATCATCCTGCCTCAGCCTCCCGAGTGCATACGCCACCAGGCCCGGCTGGTACTGAGGATTGAATTCAGGACCTTGCATTTGCCAGGCAGATGCGGTACCACTGAGCCACATCCCTGGGCTGTATTTTCATTTTGTTATGGTGAAAATGTTCAAAACCCTTTTTTCCCCACCATTTATCTATCTATCTATCTATCTATCTATCTATCTATCTATCTATCTATCTATCTATTTAAGACAGCATCTCTCTATGTAGTTGAGGCTGGCCTAGAACTCCCAGCGATCCTCCTGTGTCAGCCTCCCAAGTGCTGGGACTAAGGGTGTGTGTGACCACATATGGAACTTTTCTTCCAGTTTTTAAAAAAATACAGCATTGTGGGCTGGGGATTTAACTCAGTGGCACCGGCATCTGCCTCACAAGTACAAGGTCCTCAGTTTGATCCCAGGTACCAAGACATACAAACAAAAATACAGCATCATTAGCTCTCCACACCCCACTGTGTAATAGCATCTCAGAACTTCTTCCTTAATTGTGGCTTGTACCTATTAACTGCCCTCTCCCACTGTCTCCCTCCATCCTACTCTCTCTGGCCTCCGCTCATCACCACTGTGCTTTGAACTTGTATGAGATCATCTGGTCCTTGTGAAAGCGCTGGGGATGGAAGCTGGGGCCTCATGGATGCCAGGCAAGTGTGTAACCATTGAGCTGCAGCCTAGGCCAGAGCAGCTCAGCCACCCACAGCTCCCACACTCATGTGAGCCCACTCTGATCTCCTCGTCTGTGCCTGGCTTATTGCATTAACATAATGATCTCTAGTCCCAGCTATGTTGTGCTGAGAGGTGGAGTTTCGCTCTTTTTTATGGTTGAACAGCACCTGGTGGTGTACACACACCACCCTTTCCTCACACACTCAGTTCACCACCCTGTCTCGCCAGGGAGAACTTCAGAGTGCAGATGCCTCCTCCACAGAGTAACTTCCTTTCTGTAGACCAACACCAGGTAGGGGGATGCTGCATCTTGTGCTCGTGGATTTGTAATTTTTCCTGATACGGATGATTGAAACCAGGGGTGCTCTACTACTATATCAGCAGCCCTTCTGATTTTTTACTTTGAGACAAACACTGGCTAAATTGCCCAGGCTGGCACTGAACTTGCCACCCTCCTCCCACCTCTTCTGAGTAGCTGAACTGAGATTACAGGTTTGCACCTCCACACCCAACTTTTTTTTTTTGGTACCAGGAATTGAACTCAGGACCTTGAGCTTGGGAAGTGGCAGGCAGCGGCACCACTGAGCTAAATCCTCAGCTAAAAACAGAACAGAATTTTTTTGTTTGTTTAATTTTTTTGAGACCAGGTTTCATTATGTAGCCCAGGCTGGCCTTGAACACACAGCAGTCCTCCTGGCTCAGCCTCCCAAGTGCTAGAATTATGGGTGCACACCACCACGTCCGCCCAGCTCGGCTCTTTATTTATTTATTGTTTGTTTGTTTGTTTGATTTTAGTACTGGGGATCAAACTCAGGACCTTGTGCCTGCAAGGCAGGTGCAGCGCGGTGCCACTGAGCTAAATCCCCAGCCCTAAACTCTTTTTTTTTTTTTTTTT
>NW_022900951.1:42702405-42705381 GCF_012274545.1 Fukomys damarensis | reverse complement strand
TTTTTTTTTTTGGTACTGGGGATCAACTGCGGTCCTTACGCTTTCGAAGCACGCGGTGGCACCACTGAGGTAAATCCCCAGCCCTCTCGGCTTTTTATAATTAAAAAACTTTTTGCAGCACTGGGACTGAACTCAGGGACACTTTTTTATTTTGAGACAAGAAGTCACTAATTTGCTAAACTGCCCAGGCTGGGGTCTAACTTGTGATCCTCCTGCCTCAGCCTCCTGAGTGCTGGAATTATTGCAGTGTGTCACCACACCCAGAACCCAGCTTATTTTCAATATTATTTTCTGATTAGTAATGCTGTACTAAATACTACCCCACCATCAGTGTGGAAGGGGTCCATTTTCCCTACAGCCATATCGGCACTTGTAAAACTAGCATTGAGCCTAGGTCTCCATCACTGCCAGTGAACTTACAAGACTGAAAACAAAGTATAGCTCCCATGAGATAAATAAGGAATCAATTACTACCTAGAGTAAAAAAAAGATGCCAATATAGCCAGGTGTGGTGGCGCACGCCTATAATCCCAGCACCTGGGTAGCTGAGGCAGGAGGATCACTATGAGTTTGATGCCAGCTTGGGCTACATAGTGAGTTCAAGACCAACCTGAACTACATAGTGAGACCCTGCCTAAAAAACACTACCCCACACACAAAAGTACAATGCCAGGCATGGTGGTGCATGCCTGTAATCCCAGCAATAAGACTGAGCCATGAGGCTTTGAAGTTCAAGCCCAACCTACCACATTGTGAGACCCTTCCTCAACAAAGCAAGAGTTTCTACTGAATGCACATCGCATTTGTGCCGTTGTAAAGTTAAAAAACCCTAAGCAAAATCATCATAAGTTGGAAACCACATGTCTATACTCCTACAGAGGACTAACATCTAGAATAAAGAATTCAAAAAATTGAGGACCCTCAAAATAAAAGATCCAATCAAAAAAATGGGTAACTGAAAGGACAATTTGCAGAAGAAGGAATGCAATAGCCAATAAATATGTGAAAAAGGGTCGGGGATTTAGCTCAGTGTTGCCGCACCCTGCCTCACAAGCACAAGGTCCCAAGTTTGATCCCTGGTACAAAAAAAAAAAAAATCCCAATACATGAAAAAATGTTCAGTATCACTGGCTATTAGAATATGCAAATTAAAACAACACTGAGCTACCATCTCACTCCAGAAAGAATGGCCATCATCAAGAAATCAGCCAATAAGAAATGCTGACAGGGTGGGAAAGCAGGAACCCTTCTACACCGTTGGATAGAAAGCATTATGGAAATTCCTCAAAAAACTAAAAATAGAAATCTCATTTGACCCAGCTATTCCCCTTCTAGGTATCATCCCCAAAGAGTTAAAGACATCATATTACAGTGATGCATGCATTCTCGTGTTTATAGCAGCACAATTCAATAACTAGATCTCGGGGCCAGGGGTTTAGATCAGTGGTTCCACCACCTGCTTCGCTCAAGTGCAAGGTCCCATGTTCAATCCCTGGTACCAAAAAACAAACAAACAAACAAAAAAAACAAAGAAAGAATAGATGTTGGAAGTGGTCATCAACAGATAAACGGGTAAAGAAAATGTGCTGTTTATACAGACTGAAGTACTAGTCTGCTCTAAAGATGGGTGAATTTGAGTTGTTTGTAGGAAAATGGATGCACCTTGAAATAAGAGTGTTAAATACGTCAAACACACAAGGTGAAATAGTGTATGGCTTCTCTTTGAGAAACTCAAAGAATAAAGAGCAAAAGAAAAGATAATAGGAAGTGGGGAGTGTGGGGATCATGAGTTTTGGTTGTAAGTATTGTTAGCTTTAGTAACTCCATATGTGTTAAATTGAGCAGGTAGAGTGTTTCCTTTGTGGAATTCCTGAAAGTTACAGTTTCTTGTCTCTGACCTTTAGATGTGTGGTTGTCCGGGTTACTACTACTCACGGTGGGTTGTTTTGGTGAACCTGTTTGCTCTTTTCCTGTGTGACCTTTCAGTTACTATGGTAAACCCATCCCATAATAGTTTGTGTTTTTTTTGCTTTAAAAGGCCGGTGCTTGCCGGCAATAAACGTCGCCTTGATCAGACTCTTGTCTTGGCGTCCTTCCTTTCTCTCTGCCCCATCTCCACCCCGCTGCTCTTTCAGGTTTGAGGCACTGCTGGACAGTGCTCTGCGCCGCCGGCTCGCGACAGGGGAGATAAGACATTTTGCCAATGGGAAGGGGATACAGAGATGAAGGGAGGGTTACAGGAGGGAAATGGAAGGGAAGGTAAAAGAATTAAGACACATTCTATACATGTACCAACTTTCCATAATGAATGGAATCATGTTCTGCAAACATACTAACATAAATAAAATTTTAAAATTTTGTTTTGTTTTTATGAGATAGAGTCTCACTTTGTCATTCATGCTAGTCTTGAACGCATGGTGATCCTCCTGCCTCAGCCTCCCAAGTGCTGAGATTATAGGCATAGGCCACCTTGCCCAGTTAAAAATACAAGAACTAGGCCAAGGATTTAGCTCAGCAGTGCTGCTGCCTACCTTGCAAGTACAAGGTCCTGAGTGCGATCCCCAGTACAAAAAACAGAGACAGGAAGAAGTAAAACACTTTAAAAAAAGAAAGTTTGAGTCAGGGACCAGGGATGTCACTCAGTGGTGCCACGCCTACCTTGCAAGCCCATGGTCCTGAGTTTGAGCCCCAGTACTGCAAAAAAAAAAAAGTGGGCTGGGGATTTGGCTCCGTGGTTCCACCACCTGGCCACGTGCAAGGGCCAGAGTTGTACAAAAAAACAAAACAAAACAAAGAAAGTTAAGTCCTACCTGGGCAATTTAGGGAAACCTTGTCCTAAAATAAGTTAAAGGGGGGGCAAAGCTACGGATATAGCTCAGTGAGAAGGCCCTGTATTCAATCCATGGTACCAAGCCGGGTGTGGTGGCGCACACCTGTAATCCCAGCACTCAGGAGGCTGAGGCAGGAGGATCACTG
>NW_022900951.1:42695296-42702270 GCF_012274545.1 Fukomys damarensis | reverse complement strand
ACTCAGGACATTGAGCTTCCAAGGAAGGCTGTGGCACCACTGAGCTAAATCCCCAGCCCAAGTAATAAATAATTTTAAATGTGGGATAAAGGAAAATGATTTTTTCTTTTTAGGAAAATAATTTTTAACTGTTGTTGTTTGAGATGAGGTGTTGGTATGCAGTCCAGTCTGGCTAGTCACTATGTAGCACAGACTGGTCTCAAACTCTTGGCAATCTTCCTGCCTCAGCCTCCAGAGTGCTGGGCTTACAGGTGTGTGCTACCGCACCCAGCGATTTTCCTATTTATAATTTCTAATTTTTCAAAATTTAGCAAACACATATGCTGATTTTTCTATCAGAATAGCTTACTCTGTCATTTAAAAACATGCTACCAAAATAATAGGCACTTTGAAAAGGAACGTTTAAGGGTAAACAAAATTATATAGGAATGAAATACTGTATATATGATCTGAATTGTGTACAAGGGAAAAGTAATGCATTGTTGCTTATAAATATGTTTACATAGGTGCTTAAATATATCTCGCAAGATGAATATTCTATAAATTAAACCTGTGGATCTGGGCATTTTGTATCCATGCTCATATATTATAAATATAATAGAATGTACCGAAATAGTCTGAAGTTACACACATCAAGCTGATAATAGTGGATATATATATAGAGAGAGACAGACAGACAATCGCACCATGTAGTTTGAGCTGGCCTTGAACTCACGACATGGCTCAGGCTGGCCTCTTCGCTGTGATCTTCCTGCTTCAGCCTCCTAAATGCTGAGATTACAAGGCCTGTGCCACCATGCCTCGGCAAAGGTGGAAATACTTTTTAGAACGTTAGGTAAAGAGTGATTTTTTTTACTGAATTTTTCCACTATAATCCTGTAATATTGATTTTCGATTCTAAAATTGTAAAATGTACATTCACAAGTTACTGGAAAACTGCAAATTATAGTATATCTAGAAGTGAAAGTAGGAAATCCAAAACGCTTTGTACAAATACACCCAGTTTTATTTTTAAAAATACATATAAACATGGGAATTAAAAAATATATATATAGGGGGGACCGGAGATTCAGCTCAGTGGCGCCCGCCTGCCCGGCAAGTGCAAGGTCCTGAGTTTGATTCCCAGTACCAAAACAACAAAAACTAATATGTACATAGAAACTGGTGGTGGTGATGGTGGTACACGCCTGTAATGGGGAAGCTGAGGCAGAAGGACTGCCACGAGTTAAAAGCCAGCCTAGGTTCCATTGCGAGTTCAAGGCCAGCCTGGATTACACAGCGAGACCAGACCCTGTCTCAAAAAAAAATTAAATTATATTAAAAAATATATGTTGTATACACGTATTTCAAAGTACAAAGATTAAAAATTTCTAGGATGTTGGGTTTATGCGTATCACGTATTTCTACCATAAAATTCCTTTTTTTGCCGGGGATTTAGCTCAGTGGTTCTGCCGCCTGCTTTGCAAGCGCAAGGTCATGAGTTTGATCCCCGGTACCGAACAAACAAAATTCCTTTTTTTTTTTTCACACGAGCTGGAAACCGGGCCTCGCACATGCTAAACAGTAAGCCACACCCCTCGTCGTTTCCCTTTTCTGATAACTTGCAATTGGCACGGATGACTTTTCTAGTAAGAAGCAAAAACACTATTTCTGAAAAGAAATTGGTAAGGAACTAGGAAACGGCAAATTATTTACTGGCAAGGCAAGGGGCTCTTTCCCAAAGTAAGCGATAAAACCCTGAGAGGCAACTGCTCTCCCGCTCCCACAGCATACGCTCGCTCGCACGTACGTACGTACGCACGCACGCACGTACGCGCGCAGGCGCGCAACCTCGCAAAGATGCGCGCGCACATGGGCCGACGCGTGCGCCTTGTGTGCGCGCGCTCGTATGACACACGCTGATGAGCGGGTGCGATCCCCGATGGTCTTGTGAACCCTTGCGCCAAACAGCTAGGTCCCTTTGAGGCCCCGGCGCCACTGACGCAGTTCTCACACCTCAGCCCGCAGCGGAACTCCCCGGAGGCCTCCGCAGATGGCACTGGGCCCCGGCTCCAGTCCCCACTCGGCGGGCCGCCGCAGTCCTGAACGCACATTTCTCACAAGTCCTCCGAAGCCCCTGGGAGACCCGCCGAGCTAGGGTCGGGGTGGGCGTGTGGAGAGAGCAGCCTTAGGCTGGCCCTGCAGGCTCGGTCGCGGTGGCGGGAGATGCCCCCCTTACAGGACTTTAGCTTTTGGCCTTTGTTACCAGCCCGCCCATCACCCAACAGGGGACATCTGGGGTCTCACGCGGGGTGAACGAGCGCGAACTCACAAAGTCCAGGTGGAGTAGAAATGGACTTGTAGAAATGAAGTCTGAGAAGAACTCGCAGTTTAGACCTCCACGTGATTTCAAATTCAGAGAAACAAAGTGGGGAGCTGACCGCAGGCAGTCGGTTTCCCGGCAGCCTCTTCCGAGCCCTGACGTTTTTTTCAGACCCGGAGGGCGGGAGCAGAGGATTTACGTTTGGGTGTTAGGTGAGGGCTTGCAGGGCTTTTTTTTTGCGTTTGTGAAGCCACACTGCCACCAAGCGGAACTTTTTAGAAAGTTTCAAGCCATGGTGACAAAATAAAAGGTCCCTTGTGGAGGATGAGCCAGTGGCTCAGGGCTAGAGTATCTGCCCAGTGATGTCGAGGGTTCGACCCCCAGTACCACAATTCTGAGAGCCATAAAAGAAGATCCTACTAACAACAACAAAAAAAAACAAAAACAAAAGATCCTGTCCTGTAATCATAGGACTCTGCGAAGCTGAAGCAGGAAGTTTGAGGACACATACAGTCAACATGGCAAGTCTCTCCAAAAACAAAATAAACAAAAAGAATTCAACTTGGAGATGATCCCGCTGATGAAAGACAGGACCGTTTTACTTGTAGGAGTCCAGCTGGGTTCAAATCCAGAAATTCACTATCGTGTGACCCTTGGCAAGCTACAAAAGCTCTCCGGGCCTCAGATTCTTCATCTGTAAAGTGGGAATGATAGTGCTTTCTTTACCTACTTTTATGGGTGGTTGTGAGGATTAATAATTATGTGTACCTTGTTTAGAACACATCTGCTTGTTTCTGAGTCCAAACCCTCTTTGACATTGTTCTGGAAATGACATAAAATTCCAGGTTGTCAAGTATTTCCCCATATTCTTTTTTATTAGTATGTTGGCAACAATAATGATTACATTTATGGTAGGGAATTGGTATATATACGTAAAACACCTCTTAATTCCTTAATTTTCGTCCCTACCCCTCCTATCCCTCCCTGCTCCTTCCATGTCTTGGTCCCCTTCCCATTTGAAAAAGATTTGAAAAGTGCTTCCTATTTTTCTTTTTATGTTTTGGGTATTCACATGGTTTCTCTTATATGCGAAACCCAAAATATAAAGAGCAAAGTATTAGTCCATATTCTGTTTGGCCAGAAATTATAGGCAAAATCTTGCTCCGTTTTTGCTTTGAGACAGGACTTGCTATGTTGTCTGGGCTGGTTTGGAACTCCTCGGCTCCAGCAAACCTCCCACCTTAGCCACTGTACCTGGCTCAATTTCCTTTCTCTCTCTCTCTCATTGTTGGGGATGGAATCCAGGACCTTATGCATGCTAAGCAATGGCTCTACCACTGAGCTACAGCCCAGCCCAGGCAGGTTCTCGATACCCAGCCACTGTAATCTGGATCACAAGGAACTCACCCCGGCTTCCTGTCTTTCTCCCAGGGTCCAATGTAATTGACAGCCATTCCCAGGCCTCTGGACCTGGGTATTAGGGTCTGTGCAGGAAAGGGTCCAAAGAGCAGGTCCGTGACTGATTGTTTTTTGTTTGCTATGTTTTGAGACAGGGTCTTGTTAAAATGCTAAGTTCCCTCAGCCTACCAGAGTGCCAGTTGGCATCATGGGTGAGTGCCGCCACCACCTGGTTGAGGCTGCTCTTCTTCAAAAGACCTGCTTGCGAAGACTGGCCCTCGACTGGTACTGTACACTGACTTGTGTCTCCCACATTTCGTATGTGGAAGCCCTGACCCCAGCATGACTGGATTTGGAGGTAGGCCCCTTAAGGAAGAATTAAGGATAGAGAGCATGGTGGGACCTTGACTTTGTTGTTTATTTGTTTGTTTGTTGTTTTTCCAGTATCAGTGATCAGATTCAGTACTTTGCGCTTGCCAGGCAGGTGAAGAACCACTGAGCTAAATTCCCAGCCCACGACCTTGACTTTGGGCTTGGAGCCTCTAGAACTCTGAGGAAATAGATTTCAGGGGATTAAGCCCCATAATTACGGCAGCTCACAGCATCTAATACAGCTGGCACTTGGGGTTTAGACTTTGGGAACCTTCCCACCGTCCCCTGAATGCCAAGAGTGGTGCATAGTGCCTAACCTGTGTGTGCATTGTGGTTTATGTTGACCCTGCTCTCCTCCCAGCATCCATATTTTTGATACATGCTAGGCAGAGGGTGCCTTTGTGACTTGGCCTCTGATGGAACCTGCTTGAGAACAATTCATTCTTTCTTTGTTTTTTGAAATAGGATCTCACCCCTGGCCTTCTGCCTGAGTCTCTTGACTGCTGGGGTTATAGGCACGTGTCATCGTACCCCGTGAGGACAGTGTGATATGCTAGAGAAATTGTATCCTGCATGACTCCACTAGGACAGGAATTTTAGGAATTTGCACCTGTTTTTCTCTAGACTTTGCCCCACACGTTTTCCCTGTGCTGAGTTTTGCTCTTGATCCTTTTGCTGTAAGAAGTCATAGCTGAAGCCGGGTGTGGTGGCACATGCCTATAATCCCAGCACTTGGGAGGCTGAGGCAGGAGGATTGCTGTGAGTTCTAGGGCAGTCTGAACTACATAGTGAGACCCTGTCTCAAAAAACCAAAGAAGAAGAAGAAGAAGTCATAGCTGTGAGTTTGACTACATGCTGAGTTCTGAGTCTTCACAGCATATCACTGAACCTGGGGCTGACCTTTTCTACATAGTACCATGCCACTCACTCTCTGTACTCTTTTCCTTTTCTGGTACTGGGGATTGTATCCAGGGCCTTTGCACTGAGCTGCATCCCCGGCTCTTTTTATTATTTATTTTGTGACAGGGCCTCACTAAGTTACCCAGGCTGGCCTTGAACTTGTGATCCTCCTGCTGTCAGCATTCCACAGTGCTGGGATTATAGGCACGCACTACCACACCATGTTTCATGCCACTCTTCTTTTTGAGGCAAGGTCTCGCTGTGTAGTTCAGGCTGGTCTTGCACTCAGTGTGTAGCCCAGCTGGACTCATACACATGGTGATCCTCCTGCTTCATCCTCAAGGTGAGGAAACTTAAAAACTTTAATTATCAAGTATTTTGTTTTGTTTTAAAGTAAAGTTTATTTTATTCCATTTCTCCCCTCAAGCCCCCTCCCCAAGGTGAGGAAACTTTAAGAGGGCTCAGTGGAAGGCCTTCTGCTTGCTGGGGGCAGGTCCTAGCAGGGACAGACAACTGCACCTTCCTGCCCCACCTGCAGCCTTGAAGTGAACACTTGTGCTACACCTACCACCACAGACCTGGAAGCAATAGGGCCAGCCCGGGATGGATGGACACCTCCAAAACTGCGAGCTGCAATAAACCTTGTCTCTTTATACACTGATTATCTTGGGTATTTATTACATTAATGAAGGAGTATCAAAGAATAAGATGTATAATAAAGGACTCCAACTGCTGCCATCCTGACCAGAGACCCCTGTAAACCGCCCCTCCCAGCACAGCTGCACCTGGGACTCATAACACTGTCAGCCCCGCTACTGATAGCAGCCACTACTCCCTGCACCTCCCAAGCCCCATGACCCCACAAAAGACCCCACAGCCTGTAGGAGAGCAGCTGGTCTGGTCTCAGTGCCAGAGCGGTCCCTCTCAGGTTTGTTCTGCAATAGACCTGTCCTGCTGAGCTCGTACCTGTTTCTTCTTTTCCTTTACCCTAACATATTATAAAGCCATCACACTAATATATTACAGCTTAAATTTTTTTTCTTTTTGTTTTGTTTGTTTGGGACAAAGCCTTGCTCTGTAATTCAAGTTGGCCTCGAACTCATGGTGATCCTCCTGCCTCAGCCTCCTGAGCACTGAAATTACAGGCAGATGCCACCATGCCCAGATATTACAGCTTACATTTCTGTAACAATTTCTTCATGAACAATGATATGGAATCTAGTATGTCTCATTTTTTCACTTCTAGGAATCAAATGAGCGCCTCATGCATGCTAGTCAAGTGCTCTGCCACTGAGCTACATTCAGTTCCCCTTAACACTGTGAGTGGACAGACATGCCCTTGGAAGTCTGGTGTGTAGATCTGTGGGGTTGTCCCAGCCTCCATGGCCAGTTCCAGGGAGCAAGCTGCATCCCTCCCATTGGCTGGTGTGGGTTTTTTGTTTTGTTTTGTTTTGTTTTGTTTGTACCAGGGATTGAACTCGGGACCTTTTGCTTGTGAGGCAGGCGGCGGAACCACTGAGCTAAATCCCTGGCTCTGGTGTGGCATTTTTGTCACAGCATGTCATGAGATTGGGCCATCAGAGTGTTGCAGATATGGTGTCTTTGGCTGTCTCTCGTTCGTGCCATTACAGGCCAGGCTGAGGTTACCAACCATCTCCACCAAGCCTTGGACTTGAGTTGCATGCACAGGCCCATGCCTCAGAGCTCTGCAAATGAGCAGCCACCTCCAGTCGAGAACAGCCAGAAGTGGCAGCAGTGGTGGTCCATGTCTTTACCCTGTATGTGCCTCTGCCACTTGCATCCAAGACTGTCATTCCCTCCACCACTTCCATGCCAAGTATCAGACAGTCCTCTGGTAAGGTTGATTCCTATTTAATTATTTTTTTCAGTTACTGTGAACGGGACTGTTTTCCTGATTTCTTTCTCAGTACATGTCTTTGGTGTGCAGGAATACAAATGATTTTTTTGGTGTTGGTTTTCTTTCTTTTTTTTTTTTTTTTTT
>NW_022900951.1:42672515-42695237 GCF_012274545.1 Fukomys damarensis | reverse complement strand
TTTTTTTGAGACAGGGTCTCAAAAGTAGTTGAGTAGTTGAGACTGAACAGGAACTCACTATGTAGCCCAGGCTGGTCTCAAATTCACAGCGATCCTCCTGCCTCAGCCTCCCAAGTGCTGGGATTACAGGCATGCGCTGCCATGCCCAGCTTGTGTTGATTTTCTACCCTGCCATTTTTCTGAATTTATTTTTTAGCTCTTAGAATACTCTGGTAGAGCATTTTGCATCTTCTATGTAAAGAAAGACATCATCTGTTCTCTATCCATTTTACTTCTTTCTTTTTCCTGGTTTCTTTGGCTAAAGTTTCAAGAACTACATTGAATAGGAGTAGTGAGGTTGGACAGCCTGGCCTTGTTCCTGACATTAGAGGGAAAGCTTTCAGTTTTTCCCCTTCTAGTATGATGATGGTTGCAGGTTTTTCATAAATAGCTTTTATCAGTTTGAGGTAAGGTCTTTCTATACCTATTTTCATCAGGGTTTTTTATCAGGACTCAGCACTGAGTTTTGTCAAAGGCTTTGTCTGAGATTATGTGATTTTTGTCCTCACTTCTGTTGATGCGATGGATTGAATTCATTTACTTGCGTATGTTGAGCCATCCTTCCATCCCTGGTATGAAGTTGATTTGGTTATAGTGTATGATGTTTCTACTGATCTGTTGTGGTCTGTTTGCTGGTATTCTGTCGAGAATTTTTGTATCTGTGTTTATTAAGGATATTGGCCTGTGCTTTTTCTTTTCTTTTGGTTGAGTCCATGTCCTGTTTTGGTATTTCTGGCTTTAAGGAATGATTTTGGCAGTGTTCCCTTCATTTGACTCTCATAGAAATAAACACAAATTCAATTTAATATAAAACACATCGACCAGTTTCCCCCACCCCTGCATCAAGTGTTTTTTTTTTGTTTTGTTTTGTTTGTATTTTTGAGACAGGGTCTTGCTGTGTAATCCAGGCTGGCCTTGAACTATGTAGTCCAGGCTGGCCTCAAACTTGTGGTGATCCTCCTGCCTCAGACTCCTGAGTGCTGGGACCCGTTTTCTAAAATACTTCAGAAGGTCAAATTCAAACAGTTTAATCTGGGCATGGTGGTGCATGCTTGTAATCCCAGCACCAGCCTGGATTACAGAGTGAGACACTGTCTCATGCCACGCCCCCATTCAAACAGTTCATTCTTGCAATCACTGCTTGAAAAATACATGCAAAAAGTACCACCCAGAAATAATAAGAGTGATGGAAATTATTTTGAAAGATTTCCATTGGGCACAGGTTCATCTAAAGAAGGCAAGACTCACTGAAAATTCTATACTACTTGGTGACTTACCTTTCTCTCATTGCTGAGACAAAATACCCAGCACCCAAAGTTAAAGGGGGAAAGGTTTGTTTGGCTCACAGTTCATAGAGGTTTCAGTCCTAATCAGCTGGCTCCAAGGCAGGGTGGGATGGCAGAAGGGCAACAGTCCATGGTAGACAGATAGTAACAAAGCAAGAAGAGAGTTTAACAGTGTCTTTCTGCCCCCTTTTATCTTATTCAGACTACTGGTAGCACTCACACCCTTAATCTTAGTGCCCTTGGCCTAGCATTGCCCCATGAATAAATCACACACTGCAGATTCAGCCACCTCTGAGAAAGCTCCACCTACGTGAGAGTCTTTGAGGGGACATCTTTTTTTGGTACTTGGGATCGAACTTGGGACCTTGCATTTATGAGACGTGTGGCGGAACCACTGAGCCAAATCCCCGGCTCTGAGGGGACATCTAAACACAAGCCATAACACCCGGTGTTCTTTAAGATCACTGAGATGGAAGGGTGCGGCTGCTGTCCCCCCGTGCACTGTCCTCACTAGAAGCCAAGGTCCCATGACCAGGCACAGGCTGTGTTGAACACTGATTTTGAGCACGCACACCTGTGATCCCAGCACTCGGGAGGCTGAGGCTACACAGTGAGTTCAATCCAAAGTGCAGCCTGAACTACATACAAGACCCTGCCTCAAAACAAAACAAAACAAAACAAAAACACTGACATGTCACTGTGCTGCAGCAGGCAGTATCCAGTGGGAAGCAAAGCTGAGCCTCCCATCCTTCCGGCCCTTCAGCCCAGCCACACAGAGCCCTGCACTCCCCAGAGGCAGCTGTGATACAAGAGGAAACCCCGATACCTGCCCTGCACAGCCGGCATCCTCAAGCACGCCCGCCTCTGTTATGCTCACCCCTAAAATGGCTAAGGAAGGAAGTGATCCATGTCACTCTTCCTCAGCCTACTCTTCTGCAAGCATCTGACTGATGGGCTGAATTTAATTATTTCACACTTGTTCAGTTCTGGAATGTGCACTGCAGTCGGTCCAGGTCTGAAACTGAATCTGACCACTAGCGCTGAGATCCTGGTCAAATTGTATTTCTGTGCTGTTCTCTGTTATCAACAAACATGTCCCGAGCGAGGCCTGATGGAGCCCTTGGCACAGGGCCCCGCACATAGGCACATTTCCAAGAAGGCGAGCTGTGGGCAATTCTCTGGGAGTTCTTGGTTTTCCCTCCTGGAGCTTTACCCGCTGACAGGCCCTCTTCTTGGGCTGGAGAAAGGGAGGAACCCACGGAAAAGTCGCTTGTTGCACAAAAGTCTGGACTGTTGTAACACAAAATAACTGACAGCAGTAAGGACAGAAGCCAGAGTTCCTGCCAGGTATGGTAGTGCACACCTGTAATCCCAGCACTCAGGAGGCTGAGGCAGGAGTATCTATGTGAGTTCAAGGCCAGACTGAACTACATAGTGAGATCCTGTTTTAAAAAAAAAGTCAAGCCCAGCCCTCCAAGGAGGTAGTTGGGACCAAGATTATTAATCACCCCATCATGCCCAACACTCAAGTGGCCTCCACCCAACAGTGCTGACATCCAGAGCATCATCACAGCATTGGCCACAAAGCAAAAGAGAAGCACAGCAAGCCAGGGATTTAGCTCAGTGGTTCCACTGCCTGCTTTGCAAGGGCAAGGTCCCAAGTTCGATCCCCGGTACAAAAAATGTAAAAAAATAAAAGGTACTTGAGAGAAGCACAGCAGTGAGCCCAACAAATCCATCCTCGTTGGCTGTGTGGGAGCCCAATTCACTATCTGGGATCCCAGCCCTTTGCCGGAACTGGCAATGATTCTGAAGGACAGAGTGACTGCTAGGAGTTTGTAGCCTGGCATGCGGCAGCCTTCAGGCAGAGAGGCTGCAGGCTGCAGGCCCATCCCAGTTTAGCCATTACCCAGTGAGCTCTGAGGCACTGGGCTCCTGCAGCACCAGGGAAGAAGTGAAGGACAAGAAGTGTCACCTGGAGCAGTCAGGTTAAGGCTGAAGAGTCCTCAGGAGCATCAACCTCCACAGGGCTCTGTGTCCGAGCACCACCTTACTCTTATATGGCCAAAATACAATTCGCCATCGACAGCACTGAGTGAAAGCATGTGACCTTGAAGCACATCTATATTCAGATTGAGGATCATGTTCCCTATTTTAAGCACATTGCCAAGCCAGGCTGGGAGAATTCCATTTGCCACAACCATTTTTTTTTTTTTTTGAGACAGGGTCTCACCATGCAGTTCAGGCTGACCTTGATTCACTGTAGCCCAAACTGGCTTCAAACTCACAGCGATCCTCCTGCCTCAGTCTCTCAAGTGCTGGGATTACAGGTGTGCACCATCATGCCTGGTTTGCTTTTTTTTTTTCAGCAGAGATAGAACCTTTCCCTCCCTGCCATATTTGTTCTGGAGACATCAACCAATGGCAAAGTCTCCTTTTGGACCATTCACCCCAGTGCTAATAGATTCTTGACTGGATCAGATGTTTAAGCGGCAGAAACAGCCCAATGCTGAGCTCCAATGCTGAGTGACTATCAAAACTGAATTCCCACTGGGTGCACAGCAGAAGATGAAGCCACTGCTAGCATGGGTCTGCCCATCCAGTTCCCAGTGGAGCAGTCCCTGGTGAGCAGCCCCTGGCAACAGTGCCATTGCTCCTGGTGGCTTCCACCGAAGGAAGCTCGTCTGCATTGCTCCAGGGGTGCTGCTAGCTGAGGAGGGCACAGTCTGTTTTCCTGCTATAGGACCAGTGAAGGAGGAGAAACGCTACTTGGAGAAGGGCTGTTGCCTATCCTTCCGGTTCAGTCTATCAAGGAGGAAAGGACCCAGCCTGAGGAAGACCTGCCACCCTAGTGAGACCCATCAAAGCGAAGAAGCCTCCCTCGGAGGAGTGGTCCTCTCCATGGCCATCTCTCTAAGAAGAGTCACCTCACTCTTGGGAGCACCAGAGAGCACCTTGGGAGCACCATCCTGCTCTCCCACTCCAAGGCCCAAGAAGCCCTACGATGAGCTCAAGTCCCCAGCACAGCATCTCAGAAAAGCTCCTGATTAAATGAGGGGAGTGAAGGAAGACGAGCCAGCCTCCCCGTGTGGATGAGCCTCAGCACTTTTCCTCAGAGGGCCCCTGTCCTGGCAGAGTCCTCAGAGGCTGCTCCACAGCTTGGCTGCCCGCAAGAGGAGGAAGGACCTTTCAAGACCCCCATGAAGGAGGTACTGCCACCTCCTCCACCTCCAGTAATCTCTCCTCCCCCAAATCCCAAGTGAGAGGGCTGGAGTCCAGCTCAGAAGACCCCACACACACTCCCTGGGGCTGAGGGATCTGAGTGCCACGCCTTTGAAACGCATTCCCCCTTGACTCCCTGAGAGCTCCTCAGTTCAGAACACTTTGACCTTGCCTCAGATCCCTTTAGGAGCTCTTCCCACTCAGATTTGGAAGTCCCCACACCAGGGTCCCCAGAAACACAAGTTCCCACTGTTCAGCCAGCCATTCTCTGACAGAGGCCTGGCTCTAGACACAATGAATGACAGCCTTAGCAAGATCCTGTTGGCCATCAGCTTTGCTGGCTTGGAGGAGGACCCCATAGGCCCTGACAATATCAGCAGCTCTCAGTTCATTCCTGAGCTATGGTGGAGGCCTGACCTTGACCCTAGCTGCTTGAGCTCCACACCATCCTGGGCGCGTGTGTGGCTGGCAGTCCTGGGCTTGCTGAGCCCTCTAAGTGAGGCTGGTGCAGGGACCCTGCTGCTCCTGGGAGCTCCACCTGGCCTGATCGTGCAAAAGCAGCAGCCACGCCGCCATTGCGGGGCCCTTTGTAAGCAGTGGGGTAGGCAACTGGTCTCTACTCTGCTTGCCAGGTCTGTAACAGACACCTCTGCCCAGTATTAGCAGGCTATAGTGGCACAAGCTCCTCGCCTCTCCCTAATTCAGCTGTGTTACATTGGAAGTAGCAGAGCTTGGCTGAGTTCACTCCCAGTCAAGGTCAACTGACTCCAGCTAAATTCCTCCCCTCTGAATTAACCGTTTGTTCTCTTCAGTAAAGACATGCTTGTGCCCTCATTCTACAGTCCTGCCTGCTTGATGCTTGTTATCAGCAGGTGTCCCCAGGCCTGCCCAGTTTCCCCCTTCCCACACTTGTAAAGAATAAACCCTGGATGTCCTGGGAGTCCTTTGTATTCAGTATTCACGGCGGGCCAGCTTAGAGCAGCCCAAGACTCAGTTTCTCTCCAATCTCTGTGTCTTTATTTCCCTCTTTCCTATCTCTCAGATGTAGTACTGGCTTGCAGGAGACCAGGATCACTGCAGGGGTCTCTGACGATGTCCCATTACCCTTTCCCTATACAGGTGCTGAAGGGTGGGAATGGCAAAAGCAACAGCGGGCAGGGATTAGGAAACCCCAGATCATTTCCATTCTGTGCCCTCAGTCTCTCCCTTGCCTGCACCTTGCAGGGTGGCCTTTGTAAATAGTATAAACTCTCCTGTAATTGTAAATGTAAACTTATATCCTTAGATCATTCTCTAGAGGCTGCCAGAAGGTGGGTAGGATGACAAGAAGGTACAGTTTGCCTCTGTCTCTTGCTTTGGCTCCTAGAGAAAATACACCCTGCAGTGCACAGTTTTTTCCAGGCCCAAGGCACCTGCCCCAAGGGTTCTTTAATGAGGGGCTCCAGACACCCCAGTCTGCTTGCTGGGCCCCTCTTGTTGCCCTCCCTCCCAGCTCCCTGTGTTTCAAGTCAGCTTTCCTGCAAGAAGAAATCCTGGTTTCAAAGGTCTCATTTGAGTAAAAAGTTGGAGATGGAATGGAAGCATCTAAAGCAAAGAGTGAATGGGTTGGGAAATGGGAAGAAAGTGTTCAAATGGGAAGGGGAACAAGGGAGGAGGGAGAAAGGAAAAGAAAATGGAATGAATGGAAACAAAGCTTCTGTACATAGGGAGGAGAGGGGGCTTCAGGGATATTATGGGATGTTATTTAATTTAATATTATTTTATTTAATTTATTTTAAAATAAAGCAAAGAGTGGGTCCCCAGATGTGCCCCCTAATTATGCCTGGGAGACAAGCACTGATGACACTCACTCAGAGGCTTGAGAAGGCACAGAGCACCACAACCAGCCTGGCTTACTTGGCTTCTACCTCAGCCTTGCAAAGAACCACCCCAGGCTCTGGCTGGTGCATGCATGGAGCCAACTCAAGAGCTACCGTAACAACCTACTGGATAACATCCAGGGCAGAAGCAGAGAGAGAGACAGAGAGAGAGACAGAGAGAGACCCAGATTTGAGATCAGGTAAGAGGGGCTAGAATTTGAATTAGTTCACAATGGTTCTGTTTGAAAATCTAGACGGATATGGGAATGTTGAGGGAGGAACAATGAACAGATCTTTTGAATTCAGACTTGAGGGGCACTCATATGTAGCGGTTAATGCAGGCAACAGAGACCCTGGCTTAGCGCGAGACCAGAGAAAAAGGGATGGGGACAAATGAATAAGTGTTTGGCTTCTAGGTTAGCCAAGAGGGGAATAGGGTGGCACATGCACCTTGGGAAGCTGAGGCACAATGATCACAGGTTCCAGCCTAGGCTGGACAATTCAGAGATTTAGCAAGACCTTGTATCAAAATTTTTTTTTAAATTTAGGGCTGGGGATTTGGCTCAGTGGTTCTTCTGCCTGCCTTGCCCAAGTTTGATCCCTGGTACCACACACACACAAAAAAAATGTAAGGGCCAGGGATAGGCATGATGGTACATGCCTATAATCACAGAACTGAGGGAGACTAAGGTAAGAGAGTTGCAAGTTTGAGTCCCACCTGGACAATTTAGTAAGACCCTGTCTAAAAATAAAAAGTAAAAATGATTGGGGATGTGGTACAGCACCTGTGGGTTTGATCCCTAGCACCATCAAACACACACACACACACACACACACAACCACACACACAACACACACACACACACACACACACACTACACCAAGGTAAAAAAGCTGGGGATATAGCTTGGTGCAAAGGCCCAGGGTTCAATCTAGTATTGAATTTAGTACTACTCTAATCCCCAATACTAAAAAAAAAAAAAAAGGAACAGATTCTGGTATATTTAACAGAGCTTAAGGTTCGAGTTCAGACTCTGGGGGCACAGACGTTGGAAGCAATAACAACTGCACAAGTTCAACAGACCTGAAAGGTGCCTGTGAGGGGCAATTATCAGAGGATCCAATTCAAAGCCAAACCAGAAGGGATTGATGGGATACACAGTATTTAATAGAGGGCTGGGATTGTGGTCAGGCTGGAGTGGAGGGATTTTGTAATAAATGGCTGTCTTAGCTACTACACCAGTGGTTCTGTGACTATGGAAGAGTAAACAAGTCTTGGCTCAGAATCGGTAAGACCTGAGAACAAAGGTAGTGGAAGAGCTTGGATTAGGAACCAGGATAACACTGAGGGCGAAATGGCTTTAACAGAACCCCAATATGAGAACAGACCAAAAGGATGCCGTCATAATAACAGATCAAGACAGGTTAGACCAATGAGGTCAGGCCTAGGTTCAGCACGGTTTGGCAGCGCATGCCTGTAATTCAGCACTCTGGGAGACTGAGGCAGGAGGACTGCAAGTGAGAGCCCAGCCTGGGAAACTTGGTGACTTAGTGAGACCTTGTCTCAAATATTCAAAAAGGGATGAGGATGTAGCTTTGTGCAAAGTCCTTGGATTCCATACCCAGCACTGAAAAAAAGGTTTCAAAGTAGAAGCCCAGGTAGGCATTCTTAGATGAAGAATAGAGGTCTGGCTTTGATTTCAGACCAGAAGGCCTTTAAGTTAGATTGTCGAGGGAGGCCCAGGCTTATGACCACGCCAGGAAAGCAGTGATGGTGAAGAGGGAACAGAAACACTTGTTTTTAAAGCACACTAGAAGGGCACTGAGAGGACAAAGCAGAGTTGGAAGTCTTGGAATAGTTCAAAATTGGATCCAAGAACCTTGGTGTTGGAAGCTAACAAAAGTCACGGTCAGACCCAAGGACCAGTGATGCTGAGACAGTTTAGACAGGATCAGGTTTGACTGCTGTGAGATCAAGGCCCGCCTGAACTACTCAGGGAGACCCTGTCTCAAAAAAAAAAAAAAAAAAAAAAAACCAAAGAACAACAACAACAACAAAAGAGGCCCAGGTTTGAGGTCAGAGCAGAGGGCACCACTGGCGCTCTGGATTTTCCTTGGGTGAGGGCTTTGTCACACTGAACTTGTTAAGAGATCCCTGTGTGAGAGCTCAGAGCTAACAATCTCCGGATTCTGCTTCAAAAAGGCCGAGTTAGAGCAGAGGGCCAGTGGTGGCGGGGTATTAACAAGAAGCCCAGAGTTATGGTTGGACCAGAGAATTTCAGCCCAGATTTCAGTTGCAAATGAGAACAGTTAAGTACTGATGGTGGACTAGTTTGCAGATGGTCCAGTTCAAGGTCAGAACAGGGGAATTTAATCATGGAATAGTTAATAGGCACAGGGATCTGAGGCCTTTCTAGAGGGAATTGCTGTAAGTATAACCAGTGCCCAAGGTTCAAAATCAGATCAGAAGGCCAGGAATTTAGCTCAGTGGTGCCGCTGCTTGCCTCACAAGATCAGAGCTGGGTGTGTGGTGCATGCCTGCAGTCCCAGCACTTAGGAGGCTGAGACAGAAGGATTGTTGCAAGTTTAAGGCTAACCCAGACTACGTAGTGACACCTTGTCTCAAAAAAAAAAAAAATCAGATCAGAAGCTGGGTATGGTGGTACATGCCTGTAATTCCAGCTACCCAGGAGGCTGAAGCAGGAACATCCCAAATTTGAGCCTAGTTTGGGCAATTTATTTATTTGGTACCAGGGATCGAACTCCTCAAGACTTTGTGCTTGTGAGGCAGTTTGGGCAATTTAGCAAGACCCTGTCTCAAAATTATCGATTCATGGAGCAACTGACAGAACAGATCAATATGGAAGAAAACTCGTCTTCCACAGAGAAAAACTCCTGTGTTCAGCAGAATGAAAACTCAAAGTTTGCACAGAACTCACCATCAGCAGAAAAGGTACCTTCTTCCCAAACAGAACAAGCAAAAGCCTTGCAATCATAGGAGGACATTTTAACACAAAACATTAAAACCGTGCGCCCTTTTAGAAGAGGACTGGCGGCAACAACATCTCATTTTCAACTTGGAAATACGCACCCATCAGAATTTCCTCCTAAAAGCATCAACTTCACTCCCAGAAGCAACAGCCCCAGAGCAGGTGCCAATTTCTCACCCATGGGGCCACAGCAGCCCAGCCTCCAGCATCTCAAGTCCAGCCCTCCAGGGTTCCCATTCACAGGGCCTCCGTTTCCCCCCACAAGGCATGTTTGGATTTCCACCACATTTTCCACCTCCATTGCTCCCGCCCCCAGGCTTTGGCTTTCCTCAGAGTTCAGTGGTCCCCTGGCCACCTGTTCATCTTCCCGGCCAACCACAGCGTATGCTGGGTCCCCTTGCACAAGCGTCAAGGTACATGGGCCCGCAGAACTTTTACCAGGTTAAAGACATTTGGAGATAGCTGGTGTGGTGGCGCACACCTGTAATCCCAGCACTTGAGAGGCTGAGGCAGGAGGATCGCTGTGAGTTCGAGACCAGCCTGCGCTACATAGTGAGATCTAGGTCAGTCTCGACTACTTACAGACTCTGTCTCAAAAAAAAAAAAAAAAAAAACATTCAGATACCAGAGAGGCATTATAGCGACCCTTAGGGTCAGCAGGACCAACCACAGCTGGTTTGGCCATTTAACAGGGGCAAAGGGGATCACCAGAGACTTTACAGTGATTCACACCACTTGAAAAGAGAGCGACACACTGGGCGTGGTGGCACACGCCTGTAATCCCAGCACTCAGGAGGCTGAGGCAGGAGGATCGCTGTGAGTTCAAGACCAGCCTGGGCTATATAGTGAGTTCCAGGTCAGTCTCAACTACATAGTGAGACCCTGTCTCAAAAAAAAAACCCCAAAAAGCCGTTGTGGTGGTGCACACCTGTAATCCCAGCACTCAGGAGGCTAAGGCAGGAGGATCGCTATGAGTTTGAGACCAGCCTGGGCTACATAGTGAGTTCTGGGTCAGTCTCACCTACGTAGTGAGACCCTGTCTCAAACGCCCCCCCAAAATAAATAAATAAATAAACAAATAAAATAAAATAAAAAGAAAAGAAAAGAAAAGCTAGGGGTCCTGATGGTGAATTATTAGTAGAGGCCTAGGTTTGAGGGTAGACCAGCTGGACACTAGGGATGATAGTTTGAAGTGCCTGAGTTTGAGGCCATATTAGATAAGCACTGGTGGAGGAAACAGTAAGAAATACCCAAGGCTGTCCTAGATTTTGGTGCCTAAAATCCCAGTTACTCTGAAGGCTAAGGTAGGTGTTCCAGTTCAAGACCAGCCTATGCAACTTAGTGAGACCCTGTCTCAAATAAAAAGTACTAGGAATGCAGCTTCGTGGTAGAGTGCTCCTGGATTTGAAGCCTAGTACACCCCAGAAAGAAAGAAAGAAAAAGCAAGCAAGCAAGCAAGCAAAGCCAAGCCAAGCCAAGCCCTGGGGCTGAGGGTTCTAGCTCACAGTGTTGGAGTGCTTGCCTAGCGTGAGAAAGGCTCTGGGTTTGATCACAAAACCAAAAAAAAAAAAAAAAAAACAAACAAAGAAATATCCAGACTTCAGGTCACAGAGATAGTAATGGTAGAATAGTTAACAGAGGCCTGGGCTTAAAGTTTGGACCATATAAATACCCAAAGTCCAACTGTTAATATAGGTTGGAACTGACCCCGTAAGGGTATTGATGGTGAAATAATACAGGCCCAGATGCTAGGTCAGGATTGAGGATCCTGAGAAAAAGGGCATCGATCACAAAGTAATTAGAGAAGCCCAGGTTCAAACTCAAATAAGAAGACGGGAGCCGGATGTGGTGGCGCACTCCTGTAATTCCAGCACTTGTGAGGCTGAGGCAGGATCCCTGTGAGGTCGAGACCAGCCTGGGCTACACAGTGAGTTCTAGATCAGTCTCAACTACATAGTGAGACCCTGTCTCAAATAACCAAAAAAAAAAAAAAAAAAAAAAACCCAGAAGAAGACGGTCAATGTTGGAGTATTTTGCAGAAATTTTAGCTTCAGGTTTGGCTGGAGGGACACTCAGGCTCAGAACAGAGAAGTTCCCTGAAGGAGAAGTAATTAAAAACACTCGGGGGTAAAGCCAGACAAATGGCATGGACCAGCTCATGGAGGCCTGGCTCTGAGGGAAGAGCAGGGTGGCTCTGATGGTGGAACAGTTAACAGAGCTCCACATCTGATGTCACACAGGCTTAGTGACGACGGACGAGTTCACAGAGGCCCAAGTCTGACCGAGAACATTATTTTTTATTCTTTATTTGCTTAGTATTTATTTCCTCTTAGGGTGTGAATCAAGAGAAGTATCACCAAGATGAACTTAAAGTAGAATGTCGACTCCACCACCTCAAAAATTTCACAAGGAGGAAACCCCAAAATCATGCACAATAATAATCATGACTAATCATCCTGAATCTAGATTCAATAATGGACACGAAGAACGAAGAAAAGAAGTTAGAGAAAACAGGTCCCCCAAACTACCTTGCTGTCCACAGACCTCGGCTGAAATCAAGTACCTGGTCGGCCTTGCAAACTGCACAGAGAAGCACACAGCAGGCCTGAGCTGCTGTCCTTGAAGGGTGGCTTTGAGCTTGGCCCTGGCTGATGTCTAGGAGCTGACATTTCGGGGTGTTTCCGCTGCTCCCCAGGAGGTAATAATGGCTCGCCTCTGCCTAAGCTGTTTGCACAAGGAGTATGGCTTATGCTGAACACTTGCTTTCCTTCTAGAGCTCGGGAACCTGGTTATGTGCCAGGCAAGGGCACCTACATGATCAGTGCAATGAGAACCCTGGGCATCGAGTCTCTGATTAGCTTCTCTGGTTGGCAGTATGTCACATGTGCTGTCACAACCTGTGACTGGGGGAACTGAGCAAACTGGAAGAGGATCCTCAGGAACCTGCACGTCTCCCTGACCTGGCCCAGTGTGCTATTTCCCTTTGCTGACGTGGCTATGGAGCTTGCTGCTGTAATCAGTCACAGCCATAAATACAACCATCTGCTGGGTCTTGTGCATCTTCCTAGCCAATCACTGAGCCTGCAGCTACATACCTGACCTTGATCGTGTGAACACACCAGCTCATGGATACCCTTATCATATAGCACATGCCCTAAGGTCTGTCAGATGGAAGTGCCAGTGAGAATGCTTTGGGTTGCAAGTAACCATACCATCAAGTAACAGCACACTCAGCCAATAGCAGATGATTTTCCTCCCCAAATCAGACTGCTGGTGTCACCGCACAGCTTGTGGCAACCCTGGACTATCAGGCTGGAATCTCTGTGACTCTGTGGACTAGCCCTGAGGTCCCAAGATGTTAGCCATGGTTCAAATTCATGTGTACGCCCTAACACGTGGAGCTGGAGGTGCAGCAGCTGAAGCAAGAGCCCCTTTGACATTTCCCGGTGACTCCTGCCACTGACAAGGATTTCGGTAATTGACCCCCGTCAGAATCCATCCAAGCAGTCTCTCCTTCCTTGGGGCTCCACATCAAACCTCAGTTTTCGGTCTCTGAGCTGTTCCAAGGTTGTATTTGGGCCCTGAGTAGGCATGGGAGATCAGGTGGTCTGGAAGAGTTCCTGTTGCCTCCATCTCGCAGCAGAAGCACTTAACTCAGTCTCAGGACCCATGGTTGCCCGTGCACCAGCTGAATGCTCCAAGAATTCAATACCTGCCTGGTGTAGTGGTGAACACCTATAATTCCAACACTCAGGAGGCTGCGGCAGGAGGATTGTGAGTTCGAGCCCATTCTGGGCTACATAGTGAATTCAAGGCCAGGCTGGGCTACACAGCTAGACTGTCTCAAAAAACTAAAAACCAAACAAGCAAAAACAAGACAAAACACCTCTGCTTCGTGCTGTGGGAAAGAATCCAATGCAGATATGTGGAGCCCACCAGGCAAGGGGTGCCATGTCTGAGCCCCAACAAGGAACTGGATTTTGAAAACCCTAGAGGAGAGTCCAATATTCTTTACTCGACTCCTCCACTGCCTCCGGACCACATTCTTCTGCTGCTTAAAATTACCTGGTGGCTTTTCCCTCATTCAGGAAAGAGGCCAGAGTCCTCACCATTGTCTACGAAGCCCTATAGCATCTGGCCTGTCTGACTTCATGGACTACTGTGCTCTGGCCCAGCCACACTCCGGCTTGTACGATTACCTGCTAGCCTTGGTGTTGGGCTGTCTCTGTTTTCCTCCCACACGCTATGGCTCCTTCTGTTCCCTGTCAGGAAAGTCTTCCCTAATGACATCACTAAGAAAGCCCAGCACCACTCCTGCACCTCTCTTTCCCTTCACACCATCTGCCTTTAGCTGGATTATTATGTACAGATGCTTCTTGACTTACCATGGGGCTATGTCCTGAAAAGCCCATCGTAAGTTGAAATATCCTACATCAAGCTGGGCATGGTGGTGCATGTCTATAATCCTAGCACTCAGGAGGCCGAGCCAGGAAGACTACTTTGAATTCAAGGCCAGCCTGGGCTATAAAGGGAGTTCGAGCCCAGCCTGAATTACACAGTGAGACCCTGTTTCAAAAAAAACAACAAAAAGAAAATGTCCTACGTCAAAATGCACTGGCCACACCTAAGCTAAGTATAACTCAGCCAACACAAAGCCTGCGGAATAATGCAGTGCTGACTAGCTAGCATCACTTGATACTGTACGGAAAGTGGAACCAGATTGGCTGTATGAGTACACTTGTGCACCTTCGGAAAGTAAAAACCTTGGAAAGTTGAAAAAACCTAAGTTGAAACACAGTAAGTCAGGAACCAGTTGTGTTACTGCCTATGGTCTCCTTGCCTCCCCTGGGATGCTTGGCTGTGAGGGCAGGGATTTCTGTCAGTCTAGGTCACAGCAGTGTCCCCAGTGCCAGCACAGCTCCTGGCACACAGCTGGTGCTCGATACTGTCTGCCTGTCAGCGGCCTGGCGGTGTGACCACGCTGACATAGCAGACATTCAGTAAGCACTGGCTGTTTTGCTGCGGGGCTGGGAGGTGTCCCCTCCTCTATGCTACCTCCTGGCAGACCTGGGAACTGGCCCTCAGCACAACCACAGGAACTTTATTTATAACACAAGGCTGGGGCAGAGTGGGGGTAGAAGAGGGGACAGCACAGGGCTGGCACGACCCTACTTTTGCTCCCGCCTCCAGACGATGACCATGCCGCTGGCGTCACTGGAGGCCAGCAGGCTCTCGTCACAGTTGAAGCTGACATCAAGCACGGGTGCGCTGTGGCCCTGCAGCTTGTTGACGGCAGCCTTGGCAGCTCGCTCCACATCAAAGAAGTGCACACACATGTCCTCGCTGCCTGTCACTGTCAGGGGAGAGACAGAGAGAGGCCATAAGGAGGCGCTGGGTCCCTAGCTGGGAGGTCACGTGGCCACTCCAGTTCCATGTGCAAAGTGAGAGGTCTCCAGGGTGTTCAAAGTATTTAGAGGGCATGAGCGGTCACGAAGCCCAGAAGTCATGGGGTCGGGTGTCATGAGGTCTGCCCCTAACCCTCCCCAGCCTCCCAGGCTCCTGACCCCCAGGGACTCACCCACACAGGCCCCCTGTCGGAAGGACATGAGGGGGCAGAAGATGCTGCGCACGGGGTGTGAGCTCTGCTCAATGGGGAAGCTTCTCTTCAGCTGTAGGGTCCCCTCGTTATCCACCACCCTGAGGAAAGGTCAGGAGAGCGGGTCAGCCTCAGCCCCAGGAGAGATGGCAGTGATAGGACAGTCTTCATCCCACCCCTGCGCCTGAGTTCTTTCCATGGTTCCCGAAATCCAGTTTTGTTTTGTTTTGATACGGGGTCTCGCACTGTTGCCCAGGATGGCCCCAAACTCCTGGGCTCAAGTGATCCTCCTGCTTCAGCCTCCCAAGTAGATGGGACTACAGGCATGCACTACTGTGGCCAGCTGAAATCCAGTGCTGAGATGATGGCATGTACCTCTCAGTAGGAGCCGCTGTGCAACTTTGTGACAGCCTGGACAACGTATCTGCTGACACAAACGGGAGCCTCTGCAGAGTCATTCACTCCTTTTTCATTCTTAGAATCTCAACCATCCAGGCATCAAGACAGGCACACAGAGAGGAGGTGGCTGTACAACCGGTCTGTCCACCCTGAGAAGCCGCACAGCCACCAAAGAGAGTGAACCACAGCTACTGTGGGCGACTGGGGGTTCCCTAGGGGTGTTCTGAGGAGAAAAGTGAGTGCGCCACTCTCTCAGTGGGAGGGCAAGTGCACGACCAGTACCCAGCCTGAGGTAGGGGGAGGGCTGAGGCAGTAGGGGAGGGGAGGGGATGGTCTCGGCAGGAAGAGCAAGAGTTTGAGTCCAGCCTGGAGTACCATAGCAAACCCCTGACTCAAAACAACAAACAAGTCAAGCAAGCAAAAGAAAATGAAAAAATCTTAAGCATATACTTGAAGTAAGAATTTAGAAAGTATATATCTACATACAATTTTTTTAAAGGAGGAAAAAACCCTGTACAATAAAAGACATCTTGTTGGGGCATGGTCTTCAGGCCAGGCTGGATGTTACTTGGGGCATTTTTCAACACATGAAGCCCAGGGCCAGGAATTTAGCTCAGTGGTTCCGCAGCCTGCCTCCCAAGTGCAGGGTGCTGAGTTCGATCCCCCACATAAAACAAAAAACATATGAAGCCCAGGGCCACTCCAGGGCTTCTGAAGCCACTGGCCTGGAAGAGGTCTGGGTATGACTTTTTGAGGCTTTTCGGGTCATTCCAAGGCATAGTCCAGGCTGAGAGTTGCATTTGCATAACATGATGCAGGTAAGCAAGGAGACTGAATCCTCCCTCCATAAAGTTTTAAAAAAGAATAAGGGCTGGGAATCAGGCATTGTGGTGCATGCCACTAAACCAAGCACTCAGGAGGCTGAGGCATGAGGATTCCAAGTCTGCTGCCAGCCTGGTAAAGTTACACAGAGCTCATGACAGTGAGATCCTGTCTCTAGCAAATAAACAAAGGGATGTAGCTCAGTAGGTAGAGCTCAAGGCCCTGGGTTCAATCTTCAGCACTACAATGAAATAAATGAAGAAAGAAAATAGGCCTCTGCTATAGGGAGACCACAGCTTTTTTTCTTTTCAGTTCTGACCATCAAACCCAGGGTCGTGCAAGCACTCTACCATTGAGCCACACCCCAGCCAAAGGCCCTGATCTGCTTAAATGTAAAATGGAAATAATAACAGTACCTACATCACAGGTTGGTGTGAGGACCAAATGAGGTGACACACAGAAAGTGATCTGAATAGGGCCTGTCCACGGCACGCCAACTGTTGTATAGGTGCTCACCGCTACTGTTATTCTTACTGCTGCTACCGGCATTAGCACCATCTCCTTAGGACATTAATGTTATTATTAACACTAGGGGTGGATCCTGGGCCTTGCACATGATAGGCAAGTGCTCTATCACTAAATTATATCTCTAGCCTCATCATCATCCTACTACCGGAGACAGCCTCCTCGCCCAGTGACGGCGAGGGCCCACCTGTAGAGCAGCAGCTTGTTGAGGCAAGCGTTGATGAGCAGCGAGGGGTCCCGAGCCTCACGGCTAACCCAAGAGCGGGCAGAGATGCTGGTCACTGGGCTGCCTTCATGCACCACCAGCCGCTTGGCTTTGGTCAGCTTCCCTGTGGTGGTGGAGGTGGGATGCAGAGGTGAGCATGAGGCTGGAACCCTGAGATAGAGGGACCCCACCCAGATGCAGGGCTGTGGCCTGCCTACCTGTGGCCATGTCAAAGAGGAAGGAGAAAATACTCCCACGGTCATCGCCTGCCCAGAGCAGCCGGCCAGGGGCATCGAAAGACAGAGCCAGGACACGGCCCGTCAGCTTGCTGGAGCCGCCCTTCACTTTCTTACCAGTGGAGATGTTCATGACGTGCACGTTCTGCTTGGCATTCCCCACCTGCAGGGAGAACACGCATACCCTCATCCGACACCCAGCCAGTGCCTCCTGGAGTCTGACCGTGGTGGGGCTACAAGAGGGGAACAGAAGATGACCAAAGGCATCTACCTTGCTCCCTAGCCAGCCCCTCTGTAATCTGCCCAGAGTAGGACAGCTGCTCCCGGGACTAAAGGGGTCTCAGAGCCATAATGTCACCCACCCCTTGGCCAGTCTGAAAATCACTGTACAATCCAGGCTTATGGTAAGTGAACAGCTTTCCCCACACCCTGACAGCTCCTTTGTGGAGACTCTGAGGTTGCTGCCCTGAACAGAGAAAGGTGCTGAGCACTAGCTCATGCTCCACCAGCTTCCAGGCCAGACTTTCCATGGTCTTCCCTGCCCTCTGACCAATCTGTATTGGAGGTCACCACGTGGGGCTGCCACTGACAGATGGATGAGCTCACAGTCTCATTATCTTGCTTCCCAGCAACAGCCCCTGCAGGTGGACAACTCCAGGACTCTGGCTGATGGGACCATAGGGGCGCCAGAGCCATGACCCCAGGCCCAGTCCGGCCTCCCAGAGTCTAACCAGCAAAGCCACTGCAGACCACAAACTGCGCCACCTTCCCACTTCTCTGGACTCCTTCCCTTTGAGACCAACCACAGCAAAACTGCTGTGATGGGACTGGGGGGTCCTACACCTTACACCCAACACCCTCGCACAGCTCTCAAGCCCCATGGTGAGAGGGTGCCCTGGAGCCTGACCACAGTGAGGTTGTTGTTGACGGGCTGGAAGGTGCAGCACAGCAGCTCGGCACTATCAGGGTCAGGGATCTCCCGGATACAGCGGCCGTCCTCGGAGGCCCAGATGCGCATGGTAGCATCCAGTGAGGTGGACACAAGGATGTCGTTGGAGAGGGACCAAGCGAAGTCAGAGACACCCCGGGTGTGGCCCCGCAGCACATGGAGCACGGTGGGTGGGGCGGGCACCAGCTGGCACAGGGAGATGCTGCCGTCCAGTGAGCAGCAGGCCAGGCGGTGCCGGTCGTCATTGGCAAAGCGCACCCTCGGGACTGCAATGGCAAGGAGCCATGTATGGGAATCAGCACACTTGCTACATATATTTGTACAAAAAGCTCTGACATGGGAAGTGAGCCCACAGCACAAGAACGGTGGCCTCAGCAGAGGGCTTTCCTTGGCAATCATAACCTCAGACGGCCCTCTGCCAAAATGCTCCCACATCTCAGCAGGCACTTTGCAGACTGCAAAAGTCTTCTGCAATGCACAAAAGCTCCTGCTGTCTTAGCTAGCCAGCGCTTTACAGTCGCCAGGTCTCTTTTGATACTGTGTAGTCCACTCTGCCCTCTGTGGAGGGATTTCTCATCAGCAGAGGCTTTGGACCCTTCCAAGGGACTCATGAAACCAGGTAGCCTGCTGCAAAGCACTCCTCTGAGTTTCCAAGGAAGCACTTCCCAGTACCTCAAGTACCGAGACTGCAGAGCGCTTTGCAGGGGGCTTCTGGGTTTGCCTAAGGTGCTGTGGGTGGTAAGTCTTCCTTCAGAGGCCTGCCAGTGGCCTTGCACTCTGAAAAGGACACCTTGGGTGGTTATCTGGACAAATATTTAGTGATAAGACCCATCCTCAACCGGCTTACCTGCCTCATCCACGTGCTGGTCAAAAACATGGTACATGCCCGCAAAGGCGTAGTTCTCACTCAGAGATGTGTCCCCGGCCATGGCCCGACTTGCCTCAGCTGCTGACGTGGGCACTACACTGCCGGGAGGCCTGAGCCCCAAGAAGAGGGGTGACAGATGACAGGTACAGGTGTTCAGCCCACCATGCCCCTGGTCCCCTCTCCTTAGCAACTCTTCCACCCCTGGCTGTCTCTGTTGCATACCTGTCTTCGTAGACTGCACGGTTCATCTGGGCCTGCAGCTGGTAGGATCCACGGCTGACAGAACGGCGGTGCCCGCGAGCCCCTAGGGCTCGAGGATCATCCTCAAAGTCCTGCAAGAGAGAAGCTCTGGGTGGGTGCAAATTAAAAATAGCTCCTGAGCTGGGTGTGGTGGTGCACACCTATAATCCCAGCACTCAGGAGGCTGAGGCAGGAAGGTCATAGTGAGTTCAAGGCCAGCCTGGGCTACACAATGAATCCAAGGCCAGCTGGAACTACATAGGGAGACCCTGTCTCAAAAAAAGCAAAAAGAGGGCCGAGGATTTAGTTCAGTGGTTCTACCATCTGCCTTGCAAGTGCAAAGTCCCAAATTCAATCCCTGGTACCAAAACAAAAACAAAAACAAAACAAAACAAAAAAACCAAAAACCAAAAAGCAAAACAAAACAGCCTCTGAGAACCTTTGAGATCCGGAGCCTTCAAAGTATACCCAGAACTTGATCCCTTCTCACTACACCTGTCCCCTGCCACCACCGTCATTGCTGGCCTGCGCTGCTGCAGTGGCTTCTTCACTGGTCCCCTTGCCCTTGCCCTGCTCCACACATACTCAACACACGCTCAGCACTTTGTTCACTGTACAAAGGACGAACACGCTCATCTAGAAAACTTCTCGGCTGTCTTGAAGTGGAAAAAAATAAAACACAAAGCAGAGACTAACAGTCTCACAGCTAGAGAGGGACCGCTGGTCTCAAGGCTTGCTCCTCCTGCTAGATCCATGAAGGTTGCTGTGCCCAAAAGATAAACTGCTGGAACAGCAGCAGCCTGTACCTCCCTCCCTACGTCTTAAAGATAAACTATAAAAGCAACATTTGCCTCCACCTCCCTACCCTTTGCTAAATTCTGCTTCTGTAAAATTCTGCTTGCTTCCCCGCCCTGCCTAAAGAACAATATAAAAAGGAATACAAACTTAGAAATGGGGCTCACACTGGAAGGTGACTTCCATTGGGCTGGCTAGCAAATAAGCCTGCATTTCCTTTCAACTCTGTGAATGCTGCTCTTTCTTGGTCTGTCCGCCTTCCAAGTGCCACATTAGTCTCACTTTATTCAGGTCTTGCAGAGCAGCAGCCCGACCATCCCTATAGCTTCCCTCTGCCCCCACACTAGTCCTTTGTATGTGCGTGGTGCTAGGGATGGAACCCAGCACCTCACACATGCTAGGCAAGTGCTCTGCCACTGAGCTACATCCCTGTTACACACACTAGGTCCCTTTCTCGCCCAACTCTGCTTTATTTTTCCTCTCAGCACCTCCCCTACCCAGCATGTTAGCTATGGATTCGTTTATTTGGCATGTTTCTCATGTTTATTGTCTTTTTTTTTTTTTTGAGTTAGGGTCTCACTATGTAGTCCAGGCTGGCCTTGAACTTGTGGTGATCCTCCTGCTTCAGCCTCCCAAGTGCTGGGATTACAGACGTGCGCTACCATACCCGGCTTCCTCTTTGTTTTTTGTCATGTTTATTATCTGTCTGCTGACACAGTTGGTGTAGTATCTCTTTTTGTCCTCTGTTGACCCTAAGTGCCAGGAAGAGTGGCCCGCCAGCACAGGTGCTTGAAACACTGGTGCTCAATGTGTGGAGGCCTTCTGAGGCCGGCCACCCGCATGGCAGCAGGTGGTTGCAGCCAGGAGCTCACCTCCATGCGGTCCAGGGTGGTGCGGCTGCTGCGGATAATGCTGTTGCTATAGGCGCGAGCACTGCCTGGCTCAGAGAGGGGCCCGTAACGTTGGCCCAGCAGTTGGCTTCGCAGCCTCAGGTACTGCCGCCGCAGTGCTGGGGGGTGCCCAGCCTTGGCATTCTCCCGCAGCAGCTGGCTGCGCCGGCGGATATACTGGGTCCGAAACTGTGGAAACGTTGGTGTGCGGTACGCGTTGTATCTACAAGGTCAGGAGGCAGGGTGGGCAGCAGGAACAGGACAGAGGAAATCAATCAGCTCGGGGCATAGGGTGAGAGAAATGAGGTGTGTGGCAGTGAGTGGAGTCACAGTGACAAGAGTGATGGACAGTAGTGTTGGGGCTTCCTTCTGGTGCTGTGATGGGTGTGATTCTGCAGTAATAACGGGCATTATGTCAGTATGGAACAAGAGTCAGTCTGCAGCTCTTTTGGGGTCGGTATGGGATCACAGTGCAAACAGTAACAAGGTTCAGTCCAGTGTGGTGGTAGATATCAGACTGCCATGACTATGGAGGTTAGTATGGGGCAATGGGACAGGTTAGTATGGGTGGCAGTGGTGTCAAACTGGGGTAGTGACGGTAGTAGGAAAAGGAGTGGGGAGCAATAGTAGGGGGTAGGAAATTACCAGGCTAAGCACCACCCAGCTCTCCCAAAAGCAGCCTCTTTTGCATTTGCCCACATCTGCCCGCATTTTCCCAGTACACTTTGCAGAACCCTCTCCAGCGGGGCTGTATTTCTGCAGGTGTGACCCCACATCCTGCAGATCGCGCATGCTCACCTCCAGCGTGCCCACTCAGCCAGTTAAGGCAAGTTCTCCACCCAGCCACTTTTATTGCCATTGCGCATGCACCACGTTAAGTTCCGCTCCCACGGGTTTCGACCCTACGTCTCACCTCGCGTCCACTGCTAAGACTTGCTGCCACACCGCGGCCATTCCCCGACCTCCTCCTCTGGCGTGTCCGCCCGCGGAAGCCTGCGGGACAAGGGCTTGGAATGTCACCGTCCCAAGCGAAGGGATCTAGTTCCGCCCCTTCCACCAGGTGGCCGTTGCCATAGACACCAAGTCCCTGCACGCCGCGAACGTGCGAAATCCCACCGGGTTGTTACCATGGTCATCACCCCAGCCCTGCCCTTCCTGGGCAGCGCTCGGGTGATTCACAGGAGCAATTCAGACCTCACCCGCTCCTCCCCGGTCACCATAGCAACGCTCCGCCCCCCGCCTAGCAACCCTGGTTTGACGCTCCCCACCCATCTTGCCCCCGTAGCCCTCCGCCTTCCGTTCTTGGGACCAAGAGCATAGCCCAGGATCGAGGACCACCTCCGGGGCTGCCTCCGGTTCTTGAGGCCTCCGGGGCGGCCCTGAGACCAGTGTCACCCGTTCCTTCAGTCTCTTCTCCGTTTCTCAGGCTCCAGGTAAGATGGCCGCCTGCCGCCAGAACGCGCAGCGGAGCACAGAGTGAATCGATAGAATAGTCCCAGGGCGTGGGAGTCTCGCAGGCGCACTGACAGTGGTTTCCGGCACAAGGATGGAGGCTCCACCCCTTGAGTTCTACCCACTCCATTGTGACACTTCTTATATCCATAGGAATAATGTTCAGGGATCATAGTGTCCAGGGATAGGGCTGAAGTCTCTGAATGACTTACTTGAAATCACATAATTTTCTTGTGAAAAAGTGTTGACTTGGGCCAGGAATTTAGCTCAGTGGCACTGCACCTGCCACACAAGGTCCCAAGTTCAATCCCCAGTATTGGGAGAAAAAAAAAAAAAAAAAAGGAAGACT